>NC_066881.1:15600506-15930047 GCF_022985175.1 Labeo rohita | reverse complement strand
ACTCGTCTACGCCGCTCACCATCGCGGCATAGTGGCGCCGAGGTCTGTTGCCAAGGTTCTGGTAGCGTCTGAGAAGATGCCCAGGAGCTTGCAATGGCGTGTGCACGGCCTGGAGGGCCACGTATAGAAACAGGGGCGTCCGCTGGTCATGACCTCTCAAGATTTCTTTCACCCTACAAGAATCCAAATGACCACAAAAGCTTACATGAGTCAACACAGTATTTGGTTCACAAATGGTTGCCATTTCTCACCTTTCAGTGTAAATCCTTGTTGAGTAATTTCCACTCAGCTCCCAGGCAGGCCGGTCTCCATCATGCAGGTCGAACCCACAGGCCTCTGTACCGTCACAGCTTTGGAAGCTAAAATGGTCTCCGCTGCCCGTCAGCGATCCGAGGAAGCTTTGAAAGCCACGGCTTGTTGGCAGACACTCGGGCCTGCAAAAACCCAGGTGCCATTTTCCTACCATGTGAGTGCTGTAGCCAGCCTGACGGAGCCTCCCGGGGAGCGTCGGTATGTCGGGGGGCAAGCAGAGGGGCTGCCGTGCACGGATGATCGAGTGTTGAAGCCCGGTGTGAATCTGATACCTGAAGTAATAGATGGTAGACGGTGATTGTGATGGAGAAACAGATTCTCTTTCAAGGTTTCTCAAATCTGGCAGTGCCCTGTAGAGTTTAGCTCACACCCTAATCAAACTCACCTACCTTTCTAGTAACTCTGAAGACCTTGATTAACTTGCTCACACGTCTTGATTAGGGTTCGAGTTAAACTTAGCAAGACAGTGGAACCCTTGTCTATACCAATAAATTTGTTGGGTTTAAAGGGTTAGTTCACCCAAAAATGAGAATTCTGTCATTCATTAATCACCCTCATATCGTCAGAAAGCTCTTGGATTTTATCATTAAATATCTTAATTCATGTTTCAAAGATGAACAAAGGTCTTATGGGTTAGAAACAAAATGAGGGTGATTAATGACAGTTTTTCATTTTTGGGTGAACTATCCCTATAATTTATAGTAGTGTATACAGTAAGATTCATGCAGTGTTTTAACAAAATAGTGGCATTAGGAAAACAATAGTGGGTCTCTTACCGTCCAGTCATAAGCTGGCTGCGTGAGGGGGAACAGATGGGCTGAACATAGTAGTTTTCCAGCTTCACCCCTTCGCCGGCCAGCTGGTCCAACATGGGCGTGTGGATCTCCGAGCCATGGTACCCAATGTCATTGTAACCCTGGTCATCCACCATCACAAAAACAATATGTGGGGGAACTCTGCGTCGTTTGAGAACCTCGTCCTCCATAGCATGTATTAGTCCAAGCGCCAAGCAGAAGCAAAACACCAGTGCATCCATAATGTGAACTCCAATCCACCAAATCGCTTGTCCATTGACTAACCCTTTGGTGACTCCTTATAATGACGTTCAACTTGAACCAAGCCAGACTGACAGAGAATGCTTGCTGTTATAATCCATCCAGAAGGTTCTTTTTTCCAGCTAAAGTTTTAATTAAAGTTTTAAAAACTAGTAAATGATAAATGAAACTCGTTCTGTAGCTCTTCTCTGTTTGTTGATCTAGGGTGGCATTCTGAATGTCTGAGTAATTTTGAGAGCGGAGCTGAATTGTCTGAAAGTAAACACTGCTGTCCTTTAACAGGACCATGTTACATTTCTCTAGCACACCAACCTACAGAATGCGTTCGTGTATAAAATGTTAAAAGAGATTTTTAGTTTATAGCGAAATATACTTTTAGCATTACTTCGCATACATCATATGTAACCCTGGACCACAAAACCAGTTATAACTAGCACGGGTATGTATGTAGCAATAGCCAAAAATACATTGTATCTGTCAAAATTATACATTTTTCTTTTATTAAGTGAAGATCATGTTCAAAGAAGATACTTTGTAAATTTTCTACTGTAAATATATCAAAACTTAATTTTTGATTAGTAATATGCATTGCTTAGAACTTCATTTGGACAACTTTAAAGGCAATTTCTCAATATTAAGATTTTTTTTTTTTTTGCACCCTTAGATTCCAGATTTTCAAATAGTTGTATCTCAGCCTAATATCCTTGTATCCTAACAAACCATACATCAATGGAAAGCTTCTTTATTCTTATTTATTTTAGATGATATATAAATCTCAATTTCCAAAAAATGTACCCTTATGACTAATTTTGTGGTCTAGGGTCACAAGGTTCACTGTGAGTTTTTCTTGATGGAGAAAAATGAAATGTATTAAAAATACAAGGCAATTTAAAAATAAAATAAAAAAGGAAATACAGTGTTGACACCACCTGGTCAGTAAGAGTATTACACCCAACTAATAGGATCTTCTCTTTCCCGACTCACAGTTTGCCTCAGACATAAACCGTGGGTGATATTGACCCAAAACAAGCATCAGTGCAGGTTAGGCAGTGTTGATGAGGCAAACCTCACATGTTGTTTTATTGATCCTTTAATTACCTCAGAACCACAGAAAGGTGTTTACCTGATAATGAGTTCCCAGAACAGAGGCTGTGAAGGCCGACTGTCCTCTATACAGGCTAAGTGATGCTCACTGTGGAAGTGTGCATGGAAAGGACAAGCGCTGATCTTCTGAACCTAAAGAGAATGCAATCAATAAAGGCCCAGAAGATCAAGTAAATTTGGATTTCTCATGATTAAAACCCTTTTATAACATTTTCAACAGTGTGTCCCAAAATCAATAACAACCGCACCAATGTTCCTGGCCTGGGCTCGTATTTGGAGTAAAAGTGTCATGTTGTGAACCCTACCAATTCAGTAAATCAAAGGAGAACCTAGTGACATTGAACTAACGGCCTCTGAATTCTACCAAAGCCAGACGACCACTGACAGACCACATAAATCATGTGACTTTGCGAACACGACAGCTACACCAAAAACACCTCTACAGGTAAAAGGCCACAACAGTAGATTACGAAAGCTGTGAGAATTGAAATGGGGGAAACAAACAATGACACGATTGTGCGCTCTCTCTCTCGAATGAGAAGAGAGGTGCGGCGCACATATCCGGCCCTCTGAAGGGCTATCGACCGCTCTCAGGTTTGCTCTGCCAGCGATCTCCTCTATGTAGCAGAGAGGAAATCAATGCCACAAAATGAGTCAATTTCCTACATTAAGCCAAAACAGACGACAGTCTCACCCAAGTGGGAAATTTCACAGCCATTTCAGAGCAGGGAGAGAAAATGGAGGAAGCAGCCAGTGGGAAAGAGAGGGGGGAAAACGAAGGTCAAAATGAGTAGCCTTGCCTGTTCACAGTGTAGTAAGCAATTAATTGTCATTAAGGATTTTGCGCAACTAGTTTTGCTTCAGGCATAGATTTTACCTTAGGCACTGTGGTGAACGAACACACTACTACATTTTTTTTCTTTAGATAAGCATTAATATACAAATAACAATATATTTAAAGCAAATTTTACTATGCGAGGCTAACAGATGTCAAGCAGGTCTAACTTGTGACGTAAACCAACCTTTTAGATTGTTCACACAAAAGAATATACAGTATTTTAGGTTTTTTGTCCATACAATGAAAGCCTGAAGGACACTGTTAGACAGATCTTTTGTTGTGTTTCACAAAAGAAAGCAAGTCGTATAGGTTAAGAACGAAGTTAGTAAATGATTACAGAATTTTAATTTCTATCACTTTAAAGTGCTAAATCACATTGAACTTTCTCAGTAGGATAATTAACTTAAAAAGGAATCATTAACATCATTTAAAAAAAGTGACAGTCATTTAGGACACCAGTGTCTCTTTTGTTATGCTACTACTACTAAATATACATGAATAATACACAAACACACTCAATAGAGGTGTAAACCCATTTGTGGCCAGACACCCACTGAGCAGCCCATAAAGCATTAAAGCTCATGTGTTATTAATAAATGGATGAGTGGAAATGTTCCAGGTGTACAGCGTGCGTATGCATGAATTATGTGAGATGAGCAGAGCGTTAGGTCACCGCCAACTCACTTAAGTCTATAGCTCCACCATGTGGAGAGAAAAGGCATGACAACTAGAACGTAACTTGAGGAGATGCTAAAACCTGCTATATTCAAAAATGAAACTGAAGTACATTGTGTATTACACAACTAATGACAGGTGCACGTCAGACGCGTATGAATAGTGCATTTTGAAAAGGAACTTATCTTTTCACTCACATTGATAGGCTGTCTCTTTACAAACACGCTTTCTCAACTCTTCCACAGGAAGCTCATTAGGCAGTAGTGTGATCTGTGGTTAGAGAAATGTGGTTTGCTTGAAGTTAGTGAAATGAAGGCTGAGCTAGGCTACTTAAAAATGGATTCACTATTTGACACAACATGACTGTACACACATTTTTCTTCTGCTTTTAAGCAGCAAATATAAAAATATTACATTTTTTGCTTCCCTAAACAGAATGATCTCCCCTTTGAAAGTTAATTTGGTGGAAACACTCACAGGAAGCTATTTTCTCACACAAGTTTAGCTTCTTTACTCGAATGAAGAAAGACTAAAATCTCTAACCTGATTTTAGGAATAGACTACCGTCCAGCAGTTTGGGTAAGACAGACTTTGTTGTTGTTGTTGTAGATTTCCATATCAAGTAGGGGTGGGTATGGTAAAAAATACAAGAGGTGATTGCGACTTTTTATCTCACAATTCTAACTTTTTTTTCTCGCAATTTCGAGTTTACATCTCGCAAGTCTGACTTTTTTTCTCAGAACTGTGAGATATAAAGTCAGAATTGCGACTTCCCTGGTGAAAAAAACAGCATATGCTGGTAGGTATGTTTTGATGCTGGTTTAAGCTGGTCCTTAGCTGGTTTAAGCTGGTCATATTGGTCCTTGACCAGCAACATGACCATCTTAAACCAGCTAAGCACCAGCATAAACCAGCAAAGGACCAGCTTAAACCAGCATCAAAACATACCTACCAGCATATGCTGTTTTTTTCACCAGGGTTATAAGGTCAGAACTGCTACATAAGTCAGAATTGCGGGATATAAACTCCAGTTTCTGAGAAATAAAAACGCAATTGCATGATATAAACTTTTTTTTATATAAACTAAACAATTTTTTTTCTCAGAATTATGAGATACAAACTCGCAGTTGCGAGTTATAAAGTCCAGTTCTGAGGAGAAAAAAAGATTGATATGTTCACAGAATTGCGAGTTTATCTCACGATTCTGACTTAACTCACAATTGCCAGTTTATATCACACAATTCTGACTTAATTCTCAGAATTCTGACTCTATAACTCGCAATTGCGAGTTTTTAATCATGCAGTTGCGTCTTTATTTCTCAGAATTGGGAGTTTGTACCACGCAATTCTGATTTTTGATTTTTCAGAATTGACTTATCTCGCAATTGTGAGTTTATATCTCACAATTCTGAGAAGAAAAGTCAAAATTGCGAGTTTGTATTTTATTCAGTGGCGGAAACTGGCTTCCATAGGTGGGAGATATACCGGTAAATTTGTCAACCGGTAAAGATTTTGGACTGCTGTCTGTGCGTTCACACCAGACGCGACTTGCGCGAATAAATCGCGCTATTCGCGCGTAGTTGGACGCTTGAACATTTTGAGTTTACTCGCTTCATTCGCGCGTGAAATTCACTTCACAACAGACGCGAATTCGCGTCATGGGAGGGGCTTCTGCCAGGCGGCTCCAGTCTCCTTGCGAAATGGCTGACATGGATTTTGTTAAGACGGTAGCTGCGCTTGATGTGCTATGGAAGGCTGAAAAACGGCGTAGACTCGTTCGGCGCCGTGTCTGGGTCCATCAGATCAGTCCGTCAATATGTATATAGCTCAAACTGAGTAAAGAGCGTTATTTACAACTTACCAGATTGTCTGACCTCCTCACTCACTTTCTTCCAAGCAGGATTCTTTTTATTCCTGTTTCTATAAAAGTACGAAGATGTATCGTACAGCTCCGGGTATCCATATACAGGGACGATGATTTTGTCCTCCATTGTTGTTTCGGATTTCTCCCTCCGCTTGCTATGTCTAGCTACTAGAGCAAGCTTCTGATTGGTTAACGCGGCGCGAATTTTCGCCAAAGTTCAGATTTTTCAACTCGCGCGAATCACGCGTTCACGCGTCAAACGCCCAAAACGCTCCATTCGCGCGCGCCATTCGCGCGAATCGCGCCGCAGGATGTCTATTCGCGTCTTTGCATTGACTTAACATGTAAATCACTCGCGCTTAACGCTTCATTCGCGTCTGGTGTGAACGCACCTTGTCTCTACTGAGGTTACACGTTCGCGTGACGTTGCCGCCGTGGTACGTGGTCACGAAAACTCAAATATTGCTGTTAAAAAAAAAACAAGTGATTTTAAGCAGTTGAAACGCAATCAGCAGCGAAAGGGATCACATTTCGTTATATGCACACGCTGTCTAAGAGACTGTTTCTGAGCGCGGGCACGTGAAGACGCAGAAGTCACTGTTGCCAAGTCCGTGATTTTCCCGCAGAATTGGGCTACTTAAACATTGTTGTCGCGGGTTGAGGAGCAACAGAAGCATCGTTTCCTTACTTTAGCAAAGGAAAAAGTCTCCTCTCGGCTTATATCGAAATCTTCCGACATTTTTCTTTACAAATCCTTGTTTTGTCCTTCTAACTCGTGACCATTGTTTTGCGTTGCTCTCTCCTCTGTGCTTCCGCGTTCGTCACTTCTCACAGGTGCATACGCAACACATACATCCTACGACGTCATCCACCCAGAACGGCCTCTGTGTACCACAGTAACACAAGCTAAAGAAAAGAGATTATAATATACGTACACGTACGCTTTAGGATGGTTTCTGCGCAACATTTTATAAATGGGGCCCCGTATGCGTAGTGCATGCGTCTGTGAGTCCCGCCAAAACCAGTGTTTGTTTACAGGAGCAAAGGAAGCAAAGTTTCCAAAGTAAAACAATCTCCTCTTGGTTTATATCGAAATCTTCTGACATTTTCTTTACAAATCCTCGTTTTGTACTTCTAATTCATCACGTTCATCACTTCTGAGCAGCGCAATGCCAGCATCCTATGTCATCTGCCCAGAGTGGCTTCCGTGTACAATTGTACAAGAGAAAAGTTATTATTATCTTTTAAATATGGATATTTTTGTTTGACAAAAACACATCGATTTGCTACAGGAGGCTTTTATTCACCCCCCAGAGCTGTGTGAGGCACTTTTTTCTTTAATTATGAATGGATGTGCTTTATTGGACTTGTTTTGGACTGCTGAACAGAAACACCCACCCACCATTATAAAGCTTAGAAGAGTCCAGATCATTTTTAAAACAACTCCAATTGGATTCATCTGAAAGAAGGAAGTCATATACACCTAGGATGCCTTGAAGGTGAGTAAATAATTCATTGTCATTTTTTGGTGAACTGACCCTTTAAATAGACACACTTGTATGTGTAAAAAAATGCCCATCTTTGCAAGTATCCTTGTAAACAGTAATTTAATTTACATAGTGAAGAATATTGTGTTTTTATGAATTCGATTACTTTATAATTTGTAATTAGTTTCTTATTTAATCACTGACTGTTGTCTTCAGTGGACAAGTTTGTTTTTTGTTTTGTTTTAGGCTTAAGATTTAGGCTAGTGTTAGTTTTTTGTGATACTGACACTGATACAAGATTTTGGGCATATTGCCCTCCTCTACATTCAAGTAAATATTTTTTTCTTTTATGTGTTTATTCATCAAATAAACCTGAAAAAAGTATCATGTTATTTGAATCATCATATGTGACCCTGGACCACAAAACCATCTTAAGTAGCATGGGTATATTTGTAGCAATATAATAAAACAGTTATTTTAAATTGTAATATTTCAGCATATTGTTTTACCGTATGTGATCAAATAAACAGCATTTGTGAGCATAAGCTGGCTTCTACTAAAAAAGAAGAAATCTGCAATTAAAAATGGACAGCACTATTATAAATTTTCCCCAAGCTGAAGTACTATAAAATTAATCAGAAAGCAGACAGCGACTCCCTGAATGGCATCAAATGAGGTGCCAAAAACATTTTCACCTTTACCTTCAAATGAAATGATCCACACAAACATATCCAACCTCTCTAAGTGTTTATTAGAGATAATACAGCGTTGGGAGTTTTTAAAATACATTTTTTACAAAAAAAAAAAAAAAAAAAAAAAAAGAAAAAAAAAAAAAAAAAAAAAAAAAAAAAAAGACAAGACAGCAGCTCCTCATTGCGTAGGACAGACCACAAATCACAGAACAGCCCTTCTCCTCTCCCGCTTTCACAGCTCCTGACATACAACACATCTGCCACAGCGTCTACAGTAACATCCACACTGCAGTGTGCGTAGTGTAGAGGAAAGTGCATGTATAGGATAAATACGGGGATACACCTGATAAGACACTTGAAATAAAAGATTTCCACTGGACTTTAGTGGGAGACTGGACATTGAACAGATGCTCCCTCGATTGCATATACTTTCTTACCGTTTGGTTTCTGACCCAGCTTTGTGCGTTTGTGCGTGAGGAGAAGAGAAGGGCCGGATCTGAGGGCCTCTAGCCGTCCTAGTCGAACAGAGCTCTGGCTGTACACAAACGCTGTCGCAATCCCACCCACCCGGACCCAAAATATACAACGCTTTTAAATGTACAATGTTTTACAATCATTCCTCAGACGAGATGATCAAGGCTAGACTGTGTGTGTGTTTTTTTGTATGAGTACTAGTGCGTATTAACGCACTTAAGTCACCAATAAATTCATGCTTGTCCACACTGGTAGTGCGTTCTGGTTCTGACAGGCAGGTCTGTCGTTAAGATAAGAGGAGGGACTACGTTTCCCAGCATTCCCTCGTCTCCAACATCTCAGACAGTGAGCACCTTGGCAGCAGAGAGAGGCTGGAGTTTGCAGTCCACTCAAAGCCGTCAGTCATTTCATCTGCTACTATAGTTTTGAACCGAGTGGTTTTGGTACCTCTGTAGTGACCGGACACTGTTTTTTTTAGCCATTCTGATACTGGAGTTGCACGAGATGTCCTCTCAGCTCCAGCTGGTGCTCTGGAGCTCTTCTCTGAGCCATGTGGGTAACGCCTGACCCAGCCGATTCAGCAGCCGTAACAATTCCAGGTTATGCTCCCGGTAGTACTCCGTCAGGAAAGCACGTGTCTGGGAAAGAGACACAAACAGCTGTTTTTACAAGCCTGCAACTCATAACTGCTGCATGTCCTAACAAACAACAGCCTACAGCCATGATTATGTTCAAATATAAAACAACTGTGAGTGCCTTTATTTAAATGAGTACCTATTTACCCACTAGTTTTTGTTTTATACAATATTATTATTAATTTTTTATATTATTATTATTATTATTATTAATATAATTATTAATTATTATAATTCTTATTACTAATTAACCATTAATAATACAATAATAAATTATTGAATTATTACATTCATTATTAGCAGTAATAATAGTACTAATTTATTATAAAATTATAAATTATTATTTTATTATTAATTCTGTAATAACTATTATTACTAAATGATTATTTAAAAATTACTTGGATGATGATATTGTTAATAATAATAATAATACATTTTACAATTATAAATGATTATTTCTATTAATGTTTATAATTATTTAAAAATATATAAATTGTTATTGATAAAATTACCTTTGTTTAAATGACCTATTTATCATTTACCTGCTAAGTGTGGTTTAATACAGTATACATTATTATTAATTCATTCCATTAACATATTTATAAAAATAACAGCATTAAAAATTAAATAATCATTACAACTGTTATTACTAATTAAATAATAATACAATTATAAATAATTACATTTTAATTCAATTATTATCATTAGCAGTAGTAATAAATACTAAATTATTAACATATTTCTATTAATTCTATAATAACTTATTTTTAAATGATTATTTAAAATGACAGCTTTTTGGATATTGAATACATTTTACATCATACAATTATTACTTAAAATATTAAAGTGTAATAATTGATAAAATTACACCTTTGTGTTGAGTACCTATTTACCATTTACCCGCTAGTTTTTGTTTAATACAGTATATATAATTATTAATTCTATTAATCTATCTATAAAAACAACATTAAAATTATATTATTATTATTGTAATTCTTATTACTAATTAAATGTTAATAATACACTTATAAATGATTGAATTATTAATTATATTATTATTGTTATTATTATTATTGTTAGCAGTAGTAACAGTGCTAAATTATAAAAATGTATTATACATTTACAAATTATTAATTCTATTACTAATTCTATAATAACTATTATTAATGAATTATTATTTAAAAATGACAGATTATTGGATGATGATGATGATGATGATAATAATACATTTTACAATCATAAACGATTAATTCTATAAATTATTATGTATAATTATTATTTCAAAATGTTAAAATGTTATAATTGATCGAATTACTTGCCTTTAAATGAGTACCTATTTACAATTTACCCACTAGTTTTTGTTTTATACAATAAAATTATTATTATTAATTCTATTAATCTATAAAAAAGGTAGTGGAATCAGCTGATTTTAACTGACCTGTATATATTTTTTTTACTATGCCATATTCAATTTGTTTCATAGAAATAATGTGAAATAATGTTTATTTTGAAATAATAATAAAAAAAAAAAAACTCATCATGTGTTTTTTCATTCCATTCCACTGCCATTTTTTCCTTTTTTTGTTAAATGTTTATGTGTGTGTTAATGTTAAATGTGTGACAAAATCAACAATTAGACTTATTCTGAAAACTGTTAAAAACTGTTGAACTTTAAACGTCAAGACTTCCAGTGTGTTGTTTCATTCTGTTTGCTATGAAACAAACATGCTTACTGCATTCTACTAGCTGAAACATTTCCAGTGATATATGACACTATCTGATCTGTGTGAGGTTGAGCCCATCACTTCTCACTGCCGGTGAGTCACACGTCTGTAACAGTGTGTCCTTGCCACTGGCAACATTCAGAGAGAGAGAGAGAGAGAGAAAGAAAGTTTTATGAGGGAGGAGAGAAGAGATGAGACTATCATCTACCTCAGGGGCCATTTCTGGATATTTTCTGCCTTTACTCTTCCCCAGACACTTAGGACGCCCACCTTCCAACCTCTGACACCAGAATCCTTTTCCCTCATCAAAGCTGCAATACATAAACACACAGTTTTACATAAGAAACATTTTTAAATTATTCACAAGTATATACAAGTGTTCATTAACAGTGAGGTGAACAGAGGGACTCACACGAGAGCCTGGGTGTAGTTGAAGATAGGTGTGACCCCCAGGAACCGCTGGATGCCGTCCATCACCAGGGCTGGGTTAGACCGGAGCAGGGCGCCATCTACAATATGGAGCTAATGTGGAGGAGTGTGAAAAACAAACAAACAAAAAAAAAGAGCTCAGAAAACATACAGCAATGCTAATTTTTAAAAATGTTACTGAGATATTTTTGAGAAAAATTTGTTGAATATAAAGTGAAAATGACAAAAACACATAAAATTACTACAAATAAATGAAAACTGATATAAAATATATTTTTTTAATTAAAATATTTTCAAAATATTAAAATGTTATAACTGTTAAAATGACTTGCCTTTAAATATCTATTTACCATTTACCCGCTAGTTTTTATTTTATACAATATAATTATTATTATTACTTTTATTAATCTACCTAGAAAAAACAACATAAATTAAATGATTACTGTAAATCCTATTACTAATTAAATATTAATAATACAATTAATTATATTATTATTATTACTATTAGCAGTAGTAATAGTACTAAATTATTAACATTTATTATACAATTAAAAACTGTTAATTCTAATTCTATTATTTCGATAATAACTTATTACTAAATAAATAATTAAAAATGACAGATTATTGGATGATAACAAATAGCAATGCTAATTTTAAAAAATGTTATAGATATTTTGAGAAATACATTGTTGAATATAAAGTGAAAATGACAAAAGCACAAAAATTACTAAAAATAAATTAAATAAATGAAAACTGATATAAAATATTTTTATATTAAATTATTTTTATATTTTATATTAAAGTAATAAAATGTTATAACTGATAATTACCATTTACCCCCTAGTTTTAATTTGATACAATTTACAATATCATTTTTTATTTTATTTTATTAATCTACCTATAAACAACAACATAAATTAAATGATCATTACTGTAATTCTCATTACTAATTAAATTATAAATGATTAAATTATTAATTCTATTATTAGTAGTAGTAATAGTACAAAATCATTAAGATTTACTATACAATTAAAAACTTAATTCTGTTGTTAATTATAATTCTATTATTTTGAAAATAACTATTATTACTACATGATTATTTAAAAATGACATTAATTACATCAAATTAAAAAAATGACATCAAATTCCTAAAAAAAAAATTAAATAAATGAAAACTAATATAAAATTGTATTTTTTAAATGGATTTTTTAAATTGAAATATTTTCAAAATTTTAATGTTACAATTGATAAAATTACTTGCCTTTGTTTAAATTAATACCTATTTACCATTTACCCGCTAGTTTGTTTTATAAAATATACAATATTATTATTATTCATCAAAAAACAACATATTCTTCAAAAAACAACATAAATTGGATTATTACTGTAATTCTTATTACAAATTACTGTAATTCTTATTACAAATTAAATGTTAATAATACAATTATAAATTAATGAACTATTAATTCTATTATTATTATTATTAGCAGCAGTAATAATACTAAATTATTAACATTTATTATACAATTAAAACCTGTTAATTCTATTGTTAATAATTATATTATTTCGATAATAACTATTATAACTAAATGATTATTTAAAAATGACAGATTATTGGATGATGATAACATGGCATTGCTAATTTTGAAAAAAATATTTATTGAATTTAAAGTAAAAATGACAATATAAAATATTTATTTTAATTAATATATTTAAAAATATTTAAATATTCTTCTGTAATGCAAAGCTTAGAAGAGAATTTAGAAATGAGAACTACATTCAAACCTACAGATTTCAAATGTGTTTGCCCTGATGGTTGTCAAACGAAAAACGAGAATAACTGCGGTACCTGTCTGGCCTGGTAGTGCACAAGCCAGCGCTCTAGATGTGTGGCGTAAGTCCCAGGCTTAAGGCTGCGGCTCTGAAGCGTCAACAGCTCTTTAGATGCAGACTGACCCGCTGTTACGACCTCGTGGAAGGTGTGGTTAATGGCAGCAGGGTCCTGGTGTGCTCGCTGATGCTGACAAGACATAAAAAAAAAAACCAAAAAAAAAAACACACAACTCATGTCATAATTTCTATAGTGAAAGAGAAGGGTTTATGGTTAAGAGAAATGCTATCTTGCTTCAGACAAGAACTTTGGCTTCCTGCTGCCCATATATGGGCCGCCCTATTACAGCACAAAATGACTGACTGACAGAAAATGGTTCTAAAGTCTACGGCTTCCACAAAGATGTGTGATTTATCACTATGTAATTTAGTGATGTGTGTCAGGTACTGAGTGCTACTCCATTAAAAACAATTGCGAACAGGAGCTTTAAATGATTACTACTGCTGGGCTATTACATCTATTACAGACCACACAATATGAGAAGAGGGAGGGAGAATGAGAGAAGCTGTTGTAGAGTACCTGATACCAAGAGTAGGCTCTGTCGACTGGGTTGATAAGCAATGCTATGATCTTGGCTCTGGGCAGTAATGCGGCAGCCCTCTTTGGAACCACCTCTGTATCAAAGTAGTTGGCACTTTTTTCAAACATGAAGTCTGTGCTGACGTTCGAGGGGAAGGGAAAGAAGTCCATGTACCTTTGAGAGATTAAGACATGCAATAAAAACAAATATGCTACAAGAGGCTGCGATTTATTTAGTCTTCCATTACAGGAAACTGTAATGTCATCTCACTATTAAAATTCATTTTTAAGCAAAGGGCTTGTCTTGTACCCAAATAATGGATCTATTAAAAATTCAATATGAAACCTAGAGAGTAGTACAGATATAATAAAGTGGAGGCGTGATATGAACTTATTATGACTAATGATTTGTCTCTGCTACACTGGCTGGGAGTGAAAAAGGTTGTGCCTTGTATATTACCAGTCAATGCCGTTGTGGTAATTCGGGCCATTAAAGAACTGGATCTCCTCAAAGGTGACCGGGCTGGGGAAGTTGCTGGTGATGGCGGGGTGAAGGGTCAGGAAGGAGTGCAAAGCTGAGGTACCTGTGGTCAGAAATAAACAATATCAAACACAATATCTTAGGTTGTATTCTGGACAATTTATTTATTCGGACACCCCAAGTAAGTGGAAAGACATACCTGTTTTCTGAGGACCAACGACCAGAAATTTGGGCAGCCTATCACAAGTCTTCTCTTTGGACCAGATGTCTTTATGTCTCTTGTCATGACAGGGGTTCTGAATGGATGAAAAGATGAATACACCATTTCCATATTTATGCATCTCACATTTTATTTAATTAAGGAATTTACTTAACTTCTCCATCCATTCACTATTACAGTTTAAATTATTATTATATACATTCAAGGTCAAAAGTTTACATACACCTTGCAGAATCTGCACAAAGTTAATTATTTTACTCAAATAAGAGGGATCATACAAAACGCATGTTATTTTTTATGTAGTACTTGACCCTAATAAAAAATTTCACATAAAAAATGTTTACATATAGTCCACAAGAGAAAACAATAGTTGAATTTATAAAATTGACCCATTCGAAAATGTACATATACGTATAGTAATAGTTGTTCATGAGTCCCTTGTTTGTCCTGAACAGTTAAACTGCCTGCTGTTCTTCAGAAAAATCCTTAAGGTCCCACAAATTCTTTCAGGTTTTTCAGCATTTTTGTGTATTTGAACCCTTTCCAACAATGACTGTATGATTTTGAGATCCATCTTTTCTTACTGAGGACAACTGAGGGACTCATATGCAACTATTACAGAAGGTTCAAACACTCACTGATGCTCCAGAAGGAAAAACGATGCATTAAGAGCCGGGGGTGTAAACTTTAGAACAGAAATTATTTTAAAAATAATTAAAAAATGATAAACAAACGCATATTGGGGTTGACTGATATGTGTTTTTCAGGCCTGTGCCGATACCGATTATTAAAAATCAAGTACACTGATAACCGATATTTTGAATTGATATACATGTCTGGTGTAAAAATACGAAATTATATAAAAATGAAGAATAACAAGGGCTTTCTTTAAATGCTTTTAAATGATTTTATCGGAAAATCAGTTTTGAAAATGACTGTGTCCGATAACCATAAAAATGCTTAACATCGGTGCCGATAATCGGTCGACCTCTAGGCCTTTATTGCCGTTTTGTCTTACCTGCCACAGAGGGTCCATCTCTTCTGGAAAGATCTGGAAGTATTTCTCGGCTAGTTCCATAGGAGGTAGAGTCTGTAGCCGTAGGTTGGTCCAGCACTGCACAAACTTCACCAGAGACTCAAAGGTGTAAAGACCGAGCCGGTCATTTCCGTAGTTAGACAGGTGAGTCATGAAGATGCTGATCTGAAGGTGGGGACAATGTTAGAGTGTTACAAATAATTTACTTTTGTTTCTTTTTAAGTAAAGCTTTGGAAACATTCACTATTTTCATTCTGAAGATCATAATCTAGTTTATTTTTCCAGCTGCTGCGCTAACAAACACTTCAGGCGATAGGCCCGAACACAAACAAAAGCACAGAGTGCAAGGGCAGGACTCTGTCACCGCTTAAGGCTTTGGGAAATATAAACAAACACACACAAAGAAAAATATACACACTCCCATTCACAAAACACACACAAACATCGAAGGGAAAACAGCGCAATGCAACTCACAGGGTTTAGGAGGACGGTGAGGAAGAGTTCTCCTCCACGTATGCTCTTGTCCAGCTCGCGAGAGCCTCCAGGGTACTCATTATAGAAGATGGTGTGAGTAAAAAGGCCACATGTCTGCCTGGGCAACACCTGCAGAGAGAAGTAGGTGAGAGACCTGTATAGACAGCATTCAGCTCTACTTCAACCATACTCCAAGAAGGAATGAAACAGGCATTAATCACTTAATTTGATTATGGTGAGCTCAATTTTTTCACCTTTATGCCATGATGTATGAAGCCCCTGCGATGGCGTGCCGGTCTCAGGTGCGGATATTCTTCTGTGCTGGTCACTGTGATCCCCCATACGCTCTTCCAGGCCTCGTACAGCTGGCTGTGTACAGGGTACACCCCTGAATGGTGGGGGGCGACAGCGTACCCCATGTCTGTGGGAATACCGTGCTCCTGTAATGGCAAGAGACAAACAAACGCTCATGATGATCAATCACAAAGCAGCTCGCCACTTGAAATTCACTCTGAATTGCACTGCCAAGACTTATGGGGCGAACGGGAGTAGAACAGAGGAGAAAAGTCGATACGAGACGCATTAGAGATGCCGTTAACAAGACATGTCATCAGGGTGTGCGCGAGCGAGAAGCTTTTGATTATGCTTCTCTGCAGAAGAAAAATCTAACTCGGTGTGTCAAGAGGCGTAGTTATTTCTAAAGCCACAGGAGGGTGGTAGACAAACACATCGTCAGATGAGCAAAGGGCTTTACTTCAAGACCAAGGTGCCACTTTAAGCTCCACGTGTGTGTTCCTTCTCTCTCGTGTGTGTGAGTACAAACTGAGAGATCCACGAGCCCCGGTTAAGGACGGCCCTTTGCAGGCTCATTAAACCTTGATGAAGGAGCTGTGTCTTCTCCATTGAGCAGAGTGCAGGAGAAGGCATATGTCAGTGTCTGCTCTAAAGACAGGATGTGACAGAAGGATTAGCGAGAGGAGGAAAGAGCTGGTTAGTATTCACGGCGCAGTCCCTCTCGCTGTCTGTCTGCCTGCGGTCCATATCCCACTCCAATGACCATCATTACACCGGGGTGGGCTCGTTTCAACAGGCCAAATTCACAATCTCCTCGGCGGATGCACACCGAGTCAAGGTCAAAGAGAATCCTACCGATCCAATGAAAAGTGCTAATACAAATCTATAATGAAATACCAACATGAGATAAAGCTGGCGGGCAGAGAATCGATACTCGCACCTCTGCGACAGCAGCAATAATGGCTGTAAATAGTAACACAATGATGAAGGAACAAAGCGAGCTCCCCTGTCGGAACACAACCAATGGAGGGAAAAAAACTAATACGGAAAAGATCGAAGATCTAATTTTGTGTGACTTTTTGTATGTTAAAATGCATTTGCTTATCCAAGTTTAATATTTAACTAAAAGAATACTTAAGTCTTTTCTAGGTTGGCTGAAGAGTGTAAACACTTACAAGATATTCACCCAATGGAGTGCCAGTGGAGGCGGGATCATCTGTATTTCCGAACAACAGTAGACGTGTGGAGTGTTTGGTAATATTATGTTTGCATTACTGTTTGGTGCAATTTTTGGCACAGAAATTAAACAGTTCAGCTTCAAGATGTATAATTTCACCAACAAACCTGTGCAAACTGCATGTTGAGTCTCATCTGCTCTGCCAACACACTGACATTGTGGAAGAGGTGTGGCTGCATGTGACTCCACATATGTGGAAACCACCAGAACTCATGCCGGTGCTGCAACAGCATGTCGTCGCCTTCATCCTCCTCCTCTGTACCTGTACAAACACATATACGTACTGCTAAAGAGTAATAATAAAGACTTTTAGGCCTAAAAGAGCTTAAGAAAAATCTGTTTGTTTGTTTGTTTTTTGTTTTTATAGCCTAAGCAAGAAAAAAAAAAGGTTTGAAATCTGATTTTTGTTATTCAGTCGCAATTTTTTTTTAATAATAATTTTTTTTTACATGCATGTATTTTATGTGGTTAACATGTTAACATTGTATACTTCCCTTACGAAAAACAATAGTGAAACATCCATTGCTAAAATTTCCCTAGGATATTTATCCTATGCAGCTATACTACCTTATAGAAGTTTGGGATTATCAAGACTTCTTTTTTGAAAGAAATTATTTATTTATTTATATTTTAATGTTGTATCAGCAATAAAGGCTATATTCATGGCAACATAAATGGTATCGTTTCAGTGTCACTTACAATAATATACATTTTTCAAAAACATAAACATACAAGTAACAACAAAAGTACTGGTAAAATCATATAGAATCTTTCAATTTAATCAATGATAAAAATTCTAAAATTCGTTTTTTAAAAATGTCTTTTAGTATGTGTTCTGAGTAAAAATGCTGCCTAATATAATTTAAAATTGGACATTCTATTAAAATATTTTACACTCAAAAAAAAAACAAACAAAAAAAAAAAACAAAACAAACAAACAAAAAAAAAAACTCTAACACAAGTCCCAAACTGTTTTTTTTTTTTAGAGAATTAATGTTTTAAGTTAATGAAAAATGTGACATTTATAATATTATAAAAAACATCAAACATATATTTAAATTAAATGCTGTTTATGAACTCTTAATTCATCAGGTAATCCTAAACAAAAAAATATCAAATTTTCCACAAAAATATTAAGCAGTATAACCATTTGTAACATTGATAATAATATGAAATGTTTCTTGAGCATTAAATCAGCATATTATATAATCATTTTTGAAGGATCATGTGACACTGAAGACTGGAGTAACAGCTGCTGAAAATTCAGCTTTACCATCACATAATAAAAATACAATTTTAAGAATATGAAAAATTAATTTGAAGTATAATAATACAGAAAAAAGTTATTTTACATTTAAATAATATTTCACTATATCACTGTATTTTTAAACAAAAGCAGCCTTGGTAAATACGTTTCTTTCCAAAAAAATAAAAACAAAGAAAAAAAATCCCCAAAAAAACTCAGATGCCAAATTTTGCAACTACTGGCAATAAATAACTTTGGTAACACTTTAGAATAGGGTACACATATTCACTATTAACTATGACTTTTACCTCAATAAATTCCTAATTTGAGGTTTACGTATTGGGTAGGATTATGGATGTAGAATAAGGTCATGTAGAATAAGACATTGATATGTGTCTAATTCATGCTAATAAATGGCTAATACTCTAGTAATATTCATGCTAATAAGCAACTAGTTAAGAAACTGTACAATAAAGTGTTACCATAACGTTTTAGAACTTTGTTGGATTAATACAATCTGAAAAAAGTTTGATTTCTCCTGTGGTAAACAAATGGCAAAATCTCTTAAAAAACAAGAAAAAGGGAAAAAGTACCTGCATGGTAGAATTTCCCAGAGAAGCCAAGATTGAAGGTGAAGTTGGGAACTAGTGTCCGCAGTTTATTCTGTGTGCTGAGCAAAGCCTTGAAATGGAAGAAGAGTTATCACTTTAATAGCACGTTACAGTCCTCCCTAAAATCTGTGGAGTAAGATTAGTAATATGCCAAGAACAAAAACAACAACAAGACTTTACTCTGAGCTGTGCTTGAAGGCATAAACAACAAGAGTGGTACCCTGCACACTAACAAATGTATGAGCTAAAGCCACCAATAGAGGGCAGTGTGGTGCCAATTCAGCCCTGTGAAGGAAAGAAGAACTTTCAGGCCGTCGGCCAGATCGACAGACTGAGTGGGATGTGAAATATACATTTGCATTCAAATCTCCTCTACCCACGGGCAGGTCAGACGTGCCGAATGAAGCCGCAGCCTTAACATCAATCTAAACTCATCCTTGCGAAATGAACACATTTCATAACTTAGCATCACTGCGCACATCTAGCTAATGACGGCGCTGTGAGGCTTGAAATACAAAATGATCCTGCCATCAAGCCCTTCAAGCCCTGAGAGTGATACAGGGTATAAGCGAATTACAGCGCTGTACCAGCACAAATCAGACGGCGGGGAGAGATAGTGTCACTTCCCGCACAAATCTAACACAAAGCTGTGCCGATAGTTGCGGCGGTATCACAAATCAAGCCGTGCTGCTGGGGAGAGAAGGCTGCTGCTTCGCAATGAAGAGATGGCATCTTTCGCTGATTTAAGAGCCGCCGGTGTCCCTGAGTATGAGTGTATCCAATATTTGTTCTGCTTTGAGTGTGTTTGCTCAGCATGTCGGCATAATCCTGCTGTTTTTATGGCAATATGCGACCCATCCAAGATTGCAGGGTGATGTCTAGGGTGGACAGATTCACTAGTGTGAATCACTTTTGACACATTGGTAAAAGAAGAGTTAGTTTAATGCTACTTATTTAAAAAAGAAAAATGTAGTTTTCCTTTCACAATCAATAACTTCGTTCAATGAGTAATGACTATACGGCCAGAAGACAGAAGGGCCAGAGGTCAGAACACAGCTTTTGTCACCACTGACCTTTGCTGTCACAACAGACTTGGCTCAGCACTGCAGCAACACTACTGAAACATTTTTATACCTGAATCCTATTTTCTTCCCATAGCCCGTCTGATTATTTCTTAATCTAACAGACTAGGACTCAAGATGGTTGCTAAGATTCAGCTCCTGCGGATAGAGTGACCGGATGCACAGCAAAGCCAGTCCAATGTCTCATCTGGCAAAGACATCACATTTGGACAGCGGACATGGGCAAAACATTCATTCCCTTACAGATCATCTCATCTCCCATACAGCTGACACTCAACTGTGACATGAAATCTGTAAGTACAGCTTGACTGTCAAGAAGCTGAAATTCACAACTGTGAAATCAAAACAAAATACAAATAAATAATTAATTCCTTCTTGTTATTTTTAAGTGGCACTCCATATTTTACTTCTTAAAGAATTTTATTTAGGATGCCCAATGTTTTTTTTCTTCAGAACTCCATCTGCTCATACATATGTGGAAGACTTCCCACATTAAGACAAAAAACAATCATGATGTGTAATTTTTTTTTTTTTGGTGATGTTTCAATGAAGACTAACATGATTCTGCCAGTAACCCAATGACCTGCGCTATTTGCAACAAATATACAAGCTAAATTTTCTTAAAGGAGAAGTCCACTTTCAAAACAAAGATTCACATATAATGTACTCACCCCCTTGTCATCCAAGATGTTCATGTCTTTCTTTCTTCAGTTGTAAAGAAATTGTTATTTGAGGAAAACATTTCAGGATTTTTCTCCATATAATGGACTGCTATGGTGCCCCGATTTTGAACTTCCAAAATGCAGTTTAAATGCAGCTTCAAATGATCCCAAATTCGGTTGTAAACGATCCCAGCCAAAAAAGAAGGGTCTTATCTAGCGAAACAATCTTTTTTTTTTCTTCACAAAAATATTATAATTTATATACTTTTTAATGTCAAACGCTCGTCTTGTCTTACTTTGCCTGGACTGTTTTTTTCCGGTTCATGACAGTTAGGGTATGTCAAAAAACTCCCATCTCATATTTTCCCTCAACTTCAAAATAATCCTATATCGCTGTTTTACCTTTTTTGTTAAGGGTGTTTGATCTTCTTTGCATGTTCACTTTGCAAATACTGGGTCGGTACTTCTGCAGCAATGTAGGATGATTTTGAAATGATTTCTGAAGTTGAGGGAGAAAATATGACTGGAGTTGTTCGACATACCCTAACTGTCTTCAGCCAGAATACACAGAGTTCAGGCAGTACAAAGCAAGACGAGCATTTGAGATATTTAAATTGTATTATTTGAATGAAAATAACCGATCGTTTTGCTAGATAAAACCCTTCTTCCTTGGCTGGATTATTTACAACTGCATTTTGGAAGTTCAAACTCGGGGCACCATATCAGTCCATTATATGGAGAAAAAACCTGAAACGTTTTCCTCAAAAAAACTATTTCTTTATGACTGAAGAAAGAAAGACATGAACATCTTGGATGACAAGGGGGTGAGTACATTATATGTGAATCTTTGTTTTGGAAGTGGACTTCTCCTTTGAGTAATCTAGTTGTCCCATACATGCAGTACAATGCATATTAGCATATAGAGCAGTGTACATGTGGACATCATATATGCATGTGTAGTGAGTAGGTGGAAATAAATAAGCTTCTGTTCTGAAAAAACATATGGAGTAAGAATAGATGCGATTAGTCCACCATTAGATACAGTGAGTTTTCTATGCAGTACCACTGGCTGAGGTGATTACAGCCCACTTGTTCAGCTTGAGGCCAGGTGGCATGGCATACATCACCATACACGCTGGCAAAAAAACAACAACATAAACACGGCTCTGTGGGTGGATAATCTGTGTTACACATATTCCCGCAAACCACTTATGCTATCTGTGGAAAATAGAAGAACATGGAACTGAAAACTGTGTCCTTGCTCCAAGGTAATGTCCCCTGTAACCATTATGATTAAGAATGACTGTAAAAGGAAGGCATATGGAAATGAGATGCTGTTAATATTTTCAACCCCCCCTTTCAACAGTAAATAATAAATAAATCCAGCTGTGTAACAGGCTGGGGTTTAAGAGATGTTCAGGGCTAAATACAAGTTGTGGCCTATCAACAGCATATGTGGCATGTTGTTGATTACCACAGAAAATAACTGACTCATCCCTCAGTCTGCAAAAACAAATTGCGTTGAAAGAAAAAAAAAAAAAAAAAAAAAAAAAAAAACACGCTCCAAATCTGCAAGACCTTCGTTCATCTTCAGAAAACAAATTAAGATATCTAAAATCCGAGAGCTTTCTCACCCTGCATTGACAGCAATTCAACTGCCATATTCAAGGCCCAGAAAGATAAGCTACAAGAATACTTCGTGTGCACAAAGAAAACATGCATGTGGTGCTGCTGACGCAGGAGGCGGTGTTCTGACGTAGAACATCCTTCTCTCTTAATTCATCATCTGTATATTCTGGTTCAAATAAGTAAGGCTGGGCAATTAATTGCAAGTCATCCTCTCAGTCTAAATTTTCAGACATGTTCACAAAGATTGTTTTATGTACAGTGTGTGTTGTCTTCTGCTTGTAAACAAGGAGCAGCGCATCCAAGTTGCTGCATCAGCAGCACCACATGCATACGTCGTGGTACTCTCATGAATGTGCAGTGGAGACTAGGGCTGCAATGATTCCTTGATTCTTTGAGTATTCGATTTAAAAAAGTCCTTTATTGCATTTTGCCCTTGTTGTGTAATCTGCAAAATACCGGAAGTGGCGTATTCCACATACTAAACCCCCCAAAAAAATAAAATCAAAGCATAATGCTATTAAGAATTCACAAACGCTACAATTCAATTAAATAAATGTATGTGATGCAGGTTTAGGATATGCGCTTTATTTACATGCACGTACGTGCATCTCAGAGTGGCTCTGTTCACAGTAAATGCTGCTACGCAAACTGTTATCATTTACATGTGTGGAGCGTCTCAAACTCCTCTGTATGTTGTTATGAGTTTGGGTTTATTATAACGTTCATCTGGAAACGCAACGTGCTCTATTTAATCAGATTTGTAAGGTAAATCATTTATAAACCTACGCAAACACAGAAGAATGCATCATCTTTCTTAATATGCTAATTGTTCATTGTGATTTCAAAATAAAAGTTTAAACCCTCACTCCGAGTTTACAAGTTTTGTTGTTCACATATTCAAGAAATGACAGTGGTTGTAGCTTTTCTATCATTAAGAAATGGCCAAATATTAAACATTAAGTGGACATTTGAATTAAATGTTGTTGAGTCAATATTAAACACATTCGAATCGTGCGGTAAGGTGTAAAAGCAATCATCAGGCCGTTGGCACCTTCTGAAGGCATTTGTTATAATGCATAATGTACAGTAGGTCTTTTGTTTACATTATCTATTTTTAAAAAAACCATAAGATTTTGTGCTTTCGATGCTTTATTTGAACTAATTATTATTGCCTCATTGCTATTACATATGTTGTTTATTAAATTTAAAAGGCCATTGTTCACTTAGGTCTATTTTTATTATTACAAAAAAATGTATTCTAATTATCCGATTACTCGATTATTCGTTAGAATAATCGACAGAATTCTAGATTACCAAAATAATCATTAGTGACAAACCTAGTGGAGACTGACATAGAATAAAAGAAATTGTTGAATAAAGTCGCTATTTTTGATTCTTTACGCACAAAAAGTATTTTCGTAGCTTCAGAAAATTATGGTGGAATCACTGATGTCACATGGACTATTCTAATGATGTCCTTACTATTTTTATGGACCTTGAACAAGATAGTTGCGTTGCTGTCTTTGAAGGGTCAGAAAGCTCTCAGATTTCATCAACTTATCTTAATTTGTGTTCATGAACGACATGAAGGTGAGTAATTAATAACAGAATTTTCATTATTAGGAGAACTAACCCTTGTATACGGTGGTTTTCATACCGTGGTAAAGGATGGATACCCTCAGGTGTTACACAAACAATTTATTTCTGAAAATGAAATTTCTGAAAATGAAATTGAGTAAAAGCACTGAGAGCACCACCACAATATTAGTTCTCACAAAAAAGGCAAGTTGATGTTTTTCCTGAGGATGGACTAAAATAGTGAAAACCTTTTTCTAAGGTAGGTTTTAATATTTCCAAGGAATGACCATGAATCTCACTCATGCTATACAACTTGATAGACTTAAAAGGAATAGCTCACCTAAAAATGCAATTTCTGTAATGATTACAATCTTTTGTAATTTTATAGCTTTTACGTTCATTATATTGAAGAAAGTGGTCATGTTATTTTTCCTCTTTTGTATTACACAAAGTCAGTCAAAGCGGTTTGAAATGACATAAGGCAGAGTAATGACTGAATATGTATTCTTGTGCAAGCTATTTCTCTAACATATGAGAAAAATTTCACATCTGTTCTGATGTCACATGTCTATCCATTCACCATTTTAGCAAATTAAATTTAAAATTGCCAATTTCTAACTTCAACTATAATTGATGGTGGGCTAATTAACTGCTTGACTGATTCAGTAAGCAGACAGACAAGGCAGATTTCTTCTGCTGAAGAAACATCTTCATGTTGTCAATGCAAATGGGACATTAATTGCCTTATTATTTCTTATTAGAGCTGTTAATTCACTTCGTCTGGTTTCAAAGAGGACAACCTCTGGGTGGTATCTATCTTTGCAAGCGTGCACTACACATTTACGGCTTCTGAACGTGTAGAGACTATGGGAAGCATTGCAGTTTTCATACTGTAGGAGGCCGAAAGCTTCTACCGAAGCAGATGATGAGAACTGGGAGGGATTCATACGTCTATGTAATCAGCCCTTTGGCAACGATGCTAATAAATAGGAGGTTAATAGGCACATTGTCCAAGGAGAACAATTATCCCTTGCTCTAACAAGCACATTATTTCTGAGTACTAGGTGTTTAGCCTCGACTCTCCATGAAACTACCGTGCTCAAAGCATCATCTGTGTACCAGGTTAGCTCTTAGCCAAAACATTATGTAACCCGTTTTAAGAACACAAGTTTTGCTTGTTACATCAACGGCTGAGATGAAGAGTTTGAGAGATCAATGTGAATGCTCAGAGGTAAACAACACTGAGCAAGGGTTAGATCACCCAAAAATGAAAATCATTCACACACCCTCAGGGCACTCTAAAACACAGAAGAAAGTCATACAGGTTTGGAACGCCATGAGGGTGTAAACAAAAATTTACAGATAATGTACTCACTCCCTTCTAATCCAATTTGTTCATGTCTTTATTTCTTCAGTCGTGAAGAAAATGTTAGGATTTTTCTCCATATAATGGACTGCTATGGTGCCCCGAGTTTGAACTTCCAAAATGCAGTTTAAATGCGGCTTCAAGACAAGACGAGCATTTGACATTAAGTATATAAACTACCAATAACCAATTGCTTCACTAGACAAGACCCTTCTTCCTCAGTATTGTTTACGACCGCATGTGGGATCGTTTGAAGCTGCATTTAAACTGCATTTTGGAAGTTCAAACTCAAGCACCACAGAAGTCAACTATATGGAGAAAAATGCTGAAAAAAAAAATGACTGAAGAAAAACATGAATACCTTCGATGGCAATTGGGTGAGAACATTATCTGTAAATTTTTGTTCTGAAAGTGGACTTCTCCTTTAATGAACTAAGTTAGAAAAGACACTCACCTTCACATCCGTCACCTTCATACGCGTACCCTCCTTTCCCACAAATATATCATCCACGTCAACAAGCAGATGCCTCTCCAAGGACAGGCAGAGTCTTTTCCCTGTCAGATAGGCTATGGCATCCACAAAAATTAACTTGTGCAGCCAAAACGACAGATTGTTGCCAAACAGCACCCTTTGAATGCCGTCGTGAAGGCCAAGGTCCTGAACTACAGTGGCATGAAGGGCTCTGTGTGGGCCCAAATGGGCCAGTGCTTCTGAGGATTTTGTGACAGCCAGGAGCACAGGCTCATAGGTGCTATGGTTAGACTGAAAAACCGTCCAGTCGTCGCCAGGGAGCGGGCCCTGCTCCACCTCATTGGGTTTTGTGATGTACAGTAATGGGGCGGCAGGGTTGATGTGATAGTCCCGTAGGCCCAGATTAGAGTGCAGGAACAGCGGGAAGCCCTTCAGCTGGGCGCTAAGCAGCGAGTTCTCATTAGCTTTGAAGAATCCGATGATGCCGACTCCAAATTCAGCACAGTATTTATCCAGCAGGTCACGGTTCCAAGCATCTAAGTTGACATACTTGAGAATGTTCTCATAAATTACCAGGGCGTAGCGGCCAACGTCACGCTCCATCAACGTAGGCATGTCCCCCTTGCTGGGCGCAATCTCAGTGTGGTAACGAAAGCGACTGGACTCAAGGATAGCCACAATCTCTTGTCCAAGCTGAGAGTAGATGCTTTCCACAAAGACCAGCACCACAGGCTCTGTTCGAGAGTTGTCCACTGCTTTAACCGTCCTCTGCCGGCCTGTGAAAGGAGGCAGGAAAAGAGGCGCCCGTTGCCCCCCTGCTGCAGCCGCGACAACCCCACCACAGTCACTGAAGGGCAAAGGGGGCGCCTCTTTGATTTTAGGACTGTTGCTGACATAGTAGGCCAGGAAAGCCATGGAGAGCAGGCAAAAGATGATGAGTGCCAGGATAAGGCGGTGAAGCTCGAGTTGCCTGACACCCCGCACTAACTTCCACAGCCCCATGGCCACAGCGCGAAAGCGGGACCGGGGAAGAGAGGGGGGCAGAGGGGAGGCCGAGAGCCTGGCCGTTGCAGCGTGAGGAGGACAACAGAGAGGAAAAGAGAAGGAAAAAGGAAAAGGGTTGAGCAGCAGACACCGGCACAAACTTTGGGTCAGGAGTAGCCATTTATGCTAGGTCACCATGGCCCCCATAGCCCATGACGTGCGTCTCCGCTTTGATTGCTGCCTCTAGCCCCGGTCCTTCAAATGAG
The DNA here is from genome assembly GCF_022985175.1 of Labeo rohita. NCBI lineage: Eukaryota > Metazoa > Chordata > Actinopteri > Cypriniformes > Cyprinidae > Labeo > Labeo rohita. The sequence goes on along the minus strand of NC_066881.1, from coordinate 15,902,710 downwards.
GTCAGTCAGCCCTTTCTGCGTTCCCTGAGTGCGTTCAGTCTCGGGCTGGCGTCTTGGGCCTGGGATAAGAGGATTGGGTTTCTTGATCACTCTCGACACTCCTCCTCCACCACCACTCGACAAAGGATCAGCTGTTTTGTGGCCGACTTTTACTTGAGCTTTCAAATAAGCACGTGCCTCTCAGTGCAAAAGTGCTCTTTGGGTTTTGCTGGAGTGCTTTGAGGCCGGTGCTTCACTTGCCCTGCTGGCCTCAGCAGTGGATGCTCTGAGGGTGTTCACCACTGGGGCGGGATGGTGAACATTGCCCCCTGTAGAGGCCCAGCATGGACGGCACATTCACCATTGAGAAGGATGAGTCAGAGCCTGAAAAAAAAAAAAAAAAAAAAAAAAGGAGGAGAGATGCAATCAGTTCAAACATTATTAAAGTCAACATCACTATAGAGTGCCTTTCAACCCTTATAATACTCAAAAATTTTGGTCCTAATTTTCCATTCACTTTATGTCATGTCATCATAGTAGACACTCAACTACTATATAAACACATTAGCTGAGCTCCCACACATTTTTTTTTTTAGATAATTATGGGCCATTATTCGAAGAATAAACCATAAGATATACCCACCCTGTCATGTACATATATATTCCTGTTAAATACATTTTCATTGCAATATTAAGATGCAAATTATATTTTCTGAAAGGTATAATGTCCCTTTCCTAAACAGGGTTATTTGCTTTCAAATTATATATACATTAATAGATTTTATGTAAACCATCTGTTTTTCTAAAAAATTCATACAATTTGCACATTTTTTTTTCTTATTTGGAGAAAACTAATATTTGGATGCCACTTTTGTTTGCATGTTATTGCTCCCACACCCAGCTATAGAACACACTGGATTATATAGATCTGATTATGAATTATTATAGATATGAATTATTATTTAAAACATTATTTTAAAATATCAAGATGACAGCGTGGACCAGCACATGACGGGGTAGACACAAAGCAGAACACACAAAGCAAGACAAAATATGGCAATGAAACATTTATTCAACTTCGAAAAAAAATAAAATAATAATTAATAATGAATAATATAACTACATTCTCATTCACATTTATATACCCCCCCCCTATTCATTTGAGTTTTTAGCAATATTAACTACAAATTAATGCTATGTCCACCCTATCGAGTCTGAGTGGCCGACACGGTGGACATTTTGGGTTTTAATTAGCATATTAGCTTACAACAAACTGTGATTAGCTAAATAGTTAGTCTGGATGTTGAAGAGAATTGGGTATATTTAAACTTACATATTTTGAAAATACTGTATTCTAATTACCTCCGGCATATTTTATGCCCACAGGTTGGACATGTTAAGCTTTGGCAAATGAGTCAACTCATTAAAAGAAAATGTGTCCTTCTAAAAGTCACCAACTTACTCAACTCAGCTGTTGTAATTCCACTGAAGAGACAAAAAAATAATCTGTTATCCTGATGTCTCTAAAGGGGATGGTCTATTCTTAAAGTGGCAGATCCCCCAATACAACAGGGTGGACAACCATTCAAGGGACATGGACAAACACTTCTTTTTTATTAAATAAAAAAAATCGTTTTACCACCAAATGATCAATACACTCAAATTGAGTAATCTCTTATTTAACAAAATATTCACAGGAGAACAAAACCGTAAAATTTTATGATTTGACTATATTCTACTCTCATTCAAATTTAATGAGCAGTGCACGGGACACAGCAAAATAACACACATCCTCCTACACAAAACAACAACAACAAAAAATCTATAAAATGTACCTAAAGAGCCAAGTAATGCTTTTGTTATGAATATAAAAACTAATATAACGCACCCTTTCATAGTCATTTTTACGCAAATGAGTTATTCATGTACATGACACCAAAAGGCACCCTACAGTGATATTGACCCATCAAGTACCTTTAAAGAGCACATAAAATGTGGGATGCAAGCATATCTGAAGGGTGGTTGTAGTTTAGACCAAATGTTGGTCTAAACTCTTATACTTCCAAGCAGTCATGTGATTTTGCTATTAGTGTGACCGTAGACGTGGATTGTTACATTACCATTAAGTCTAAAATAGTGCTGGAGCCATTGTCCTCCAATAAGATAGCATTACAGGTAGGATAGAGAGATCACTGACCTTACAGATAAGTGACTGGGACAGTTTAAAAGGTGAACTTTGAACCCGCATAGACCTAATTAGATGACATTGATAACGGGTACTGTAAAACTGTGGAACGCACTGTTTGTAAACTTGAGAATATCTTAACTAATCTCCACAGGAGAGAGCAAGTCACAGTCAGATTGAGTTTCAAGACGGAAATCATTGGATCGCAGGCACATTTTCTCCTTCCTCTCCCCACCGAGGCTTTGTCAGCTTACAGCCAGCTATCAGTCTCTGACATGATCAATGCCAGCTATGCTGTAACTATAAATCAGTCTAGCACTTAAAGGATCGTTTTTCCCACAGATGAACAAGCATAGCCTGTGCTCTGGTCAAAGGCACCTTGTCTAGGACGGACAATAAGCTAAGAGAGAAAAATAAAAGAAATAAGAGAAAGCGCGTAAGACGCCAGAAACGAGAAACAGACCTTCACTTCCACCCCCAAAAGCTAATAATAAATGCAGAGAATCTTAAAGTGGTAATTCACCTGTCTGAGAGGAGGCAAAGAATAATTATAAAGAGAAGAGGAGAATGGCAGCGAAGTGCTCAGCTGCAAATTTATCAACCTCAGAATGAACCCTACAGAGGAACACATCCTGATACGGAAACCTAGGTTATTATTAGCCTGGGAACTGTCTAACCTCACTGACCAGTTCTCCATCAAGTCAAAACATACACACAAGTGCACACAAACAGCAGGTTTCCATCATGACATGTTGCAATTCATGAGGTCATAAAGATATACTAAGGTCAGTGTATCCAATTCAACATTATATTACCTGTATGGTAAAGCAAAAGGATGAGCGCGAGGGAACGGCAGCCCTGAATCATTGAGCAGAATGGTTTCACATGGCATGTGCTGTTGAAGCAGGGATGAAATTACTACTGAGCATTTCTCATCTCATGAGAATAGCTTTTGCATTTGAGTCAGAGAATGCAAATCATGAACTATTCAGAGCTGAACTCGACCAGGAAATGATCAGGATGGCCATGCATATCTTGTGTTTATTACACTGCTCTTGTCAATAAACAAACATGCTTACCGAGCAATGGTACACATGAGCACAGGAGGAAATGAAATGGGGGAGTGTGACTAAAAGAGGAAATAAGATGCAGAGAGAACAAGAACAAGGAATAAAAGACAAGTCAAGAAAGTAGATAAGCAAGAAGCAAGAGAGGCTGCAAAATGTCACTGCTAACTAATAAAGCCACACTGACGTCCTAAAGCAGCGTATGCATGTTCGAGAGAATTATATTTTCCCTCGTAATGATAGCGTCTTTAAGCACGGTTTTGAATCTGGGTTTTTATTATCAGTGCTGAAAAAGTTTTTACTGGAACTGAAGTAATGACTGCTCAAAAATGTGCCATCACAGGATAAAAATATCATTTTAAAATATGTTAAAATAGAAAATGTTATTTTAAATGGCTTACTCAAATAAATGCAGCCTTGGTGAGCATAAGAGGCTTCTTTCAAATACATTAATATGTTAATTATTCCAAAACTTTGACTGGCAGTATGCACACAGTGACTTGCAATTAAAATCATGTTGGTAAGAAAAAGTACTCCTGAAGTGTGAGAGGCACGGAAATGAAGAGAAGCAGGAAATTTATTAGAGTTGTTCTGTAATTAGCAGCAAAATGAAAAGTCTTGTCTCAATATCCTGTGACACTGAGATTTTTCTGCTAGTACAGAACCGTGTTAATGGGGCAGAATGAGGGCAAAATGGAGGAGCGAGTAAATGTGATACCATGTGTGAGAGCAAGAAAAATGACTGATTAGACAGTGCGTGAACAGGTGCATAAGGACGTTATCACCTTAAAGATATGCCACACACATACACATAAAGACACATATTCACAAAAAATAGTCCCCGTTGCTAAACTGTCTATTCACACTGAAAGATTAGCAAAATCACGTTTCACATATGGCTTTTCAAAGTTGGTTATGACAAACTGGGATCTACTAGGGATGGTTTGCCATATGATGGCACTGCGTTAAAGTGTCCCTATTATGCAACTACGAATGATGTCTTTTATGCAGTGTGTAATGTAGCTATATGTAAATGCAAACCATCTGCAAAGTTGTAAAGCCAAAAGTGCACGATAAATAAAGTTACCGTCTCCCAAAAGAAAGAACTCTGAAGAGTCTGAATGAGTCGTTAGTAATTCAAATCCCACTTCGCTTCACGGTGTAATACATTTGAATAATGTGCGCACATGTTCTGCATTGGCCAGCCACGAACAACTTGAACTGCCCTCAAACAAGTCATTTTACTGACGACTGCTTCTCTAATAACGGGGAGTTCAACGTGAAAGATGGTTCAGTACCCAGTCTATTTGGACCAGCTGGCTCCACTGAAACACAACTTGTAAGTATGACAAATAACAGATGTTTATATTTTCTATGGAGCGTTCAAAATACGCAACTCTGACAATGGGCGTATCGTTTCTGACCTGTAAGCGATAGACCAATCACAACAGACCAATCAGAGCAGAGTAGGCTTGCAGAAAGGAGGGGTTTAGACACGGAATCTTTGAACAGCTTTGAACAAATTGTTTGAATCTCTGGAAAATTAGGTGTTTATACTTTCAATAAGTGTTCAAAATACGGAACTATGAAAATGGGCGTATCGTTTCTGACGTGCTGTACGCAGTAAACAAATTACAACAGACTGAACAATGTGACCAATCTGACCAAAGGAGGGGTTTAGAGAGATTGAATCTTTGAACTGCTCTTGAACTAATCGTTTGAGAATCACTGGAAAATGAGGTGATATTAAATGCATATTTTGAAAAAAAAAAAACAAAAGCGCTGTTTGACCTTGCATGCAAGTAAACCTATTATAGGAGACTTCCAAAATAATATTAGGAACCTTAAAAATGGCACAACAGGGGCACTTAAAGTGAACACTGCAAAATTACCAAACAAGAGGGAGCTAGTTCCTGTGGTGCTGCATAAATTATCCCTGTAAGACTGCCATGCCTCACTGACCCATGACCAATTTGACCTCTGACCCCTAATCCATACTTGCTAAGCTTGTATGTGGACCATGTGGGGTCTCAGATTTCCATCACTCGAGTTTCTTTCTGCTCTAACCTAATTACAGCAGAACAACTCAATCTGCCTTTGTCTTGTATCTTGACCGCTAACAGAAATCAGATCCAAACTCGATCAAAACAGCAGATGGAAAGTAAATGCATTTATACCACTTTATACCAAACTACTTTTGCATTTACGTGGGTGGTTGTCACGCTAGTTCTACACAATTGGTAAGTTGCTCTAAGTGTTTTGCTTTTAATGACCCAAATCAAAAAAGCCAATTACGTATCTATAATGTACTAGTCTCTAGATATGGCTAAGGTCCCTACTTAAATGCAAGTCTACTCACCCATACTATCCACAGCCAAAGTCTTATGTCTTAAATTAGTGCAACTCTACACAACAAACCACATGATTTCAGTCATTTCTGTAGCGCAAATGGTGCAGGACATGTTACACACTTATTTTTAATACTTGTGGTTAAGTGCCTTTTTCAACCTCTAACCCCAACTATGAGCAAATAGTGATGCGTGCTTTGGCAAAAAGTCCTAATTAGCCTACAGGACTGATGGTGCAGTGCACAAAAACACCAGCAGGGGGCTTCCACACACAAAAGGGAAGGGAGTTTAGCAAAGTGGAGTAGGGGGGCCATCATTAGGGCCCAAGGTCACACTGAATTTGAGCCACAGGTGTGCAGGCCCCTAGGCATCATGGGCGTCTTGCCTGTACAAACACACACACACACACACACACCTGAAAGAAAACTAGACTGCTTCAATCAATACTAAGTAAAAAAAAAAGAACACTTTAAACTGCTACTATGTGTGGAGAAATTTAATGAGCCTGCAGCTTACCTGCTACATCCAATTTTCAAGTGAAAAAATTCAGACTGCTTCTACAATAACAAAACGCTTCAATAGCAGGAAAAAAATCTTTAGATGGATTCAGTCCTGTGGGGCAATTAACATGCAAATTATTTATAGAATTTACAAGCTGTGAGGGACGGTGGAAAAAAAGCTCAGCGTATTTTTAATCAAAGGAAATGTTTTACAAACAGCTGGAGATTGTGGCTTTATCGGAGCTGTAATTTCAAACCCCTGAATTTGAGGCGGCTGCAGTGTGACAACAGCAATGCTCGTTCTCTGAACCGCAATCGTTTGGGACAAAGAGATGAAGGGGGACCATGCGAGGACCCTCTCCTCAGCCTCTCTGCCCCAGCAACCCCAGGGTCAAGCCCTCGCTACCCAAACGCCACAATGCTGACCGTCAAATTCCACAGGCCGCTGCCCCCCTCTGATTATTCACCATGAATAACACACCAAATAGACTCACTCCAGTGCATGAAACACAGGCAGAACAAAACCAAAGAAGAAAGGACAAAACTCCCCCCACCATTTGTCTTCTTCATGGCATTTCTAATCTCAGCTGAGAGGGAAAAACTGAAAAAAAGAAAGCAAAACTTAAAAAAATAAAAAATAAAGCAGAACTCTGTCTATTAAATCTATGCATTTCTTTTAGTGTGGACGGAGATAAAAGTGCTTTGCTGCTTTTCATCCCATTCAGACTTCAATTGGGCATGTGAAGTGTGGCTAAACTACGTCTTTAAAGTGTTTATTTTACCAGTCCATTTCTCAGAGTGCTACGTGAGAATGAGGGCGGCGGAGCTGATAAAGCGCCGCTTGTGTTTGGCTTTTGAGAATGCCGGCTTCTCTCTCTCTCTGCCTCTCTGAAAATAGTGCAAAAACAGAATGTATTATGAGTGACTGAAAAGGAATTACCCAAACTAAGCTGATTTACTGATGTGAGCTGCATACTGAAGAGCTCCGGCAGGGTTCACTGTCGCTGGCCGCTGATCTCCTGATAATGCTTGCAGCACAGTCTCTGTTAATTGCGGGATTACAGGACAGCAATTAGCGAGCCAGACTTAACTGGAGAGGACAAAGACACTAAATAACTAACACAACTGGGACAAGCTTAAAGAGGAAGTCTTCAAATCTGGACATTTGTTTTTATGAGAGCTGGCATCTTAGGATAGCATGGGGTGTATTATGGTGACAGCCAGTGCTGTGAATAAAATCAGCATTGACCTTACAAAAAGTGAGGTCCATGCTTTCCTCTTTTCAAGGGTGGGTACTCTGTGTATATTCGTCAAACAAAATGACTCTGCAAGTCTAGCTGATGTACCTGATGATTTTGGAATAAATTACTTCAAATGCAGTTTATCATCGAGCAAACAAAACAGAAAGCATAAGCTTTTGTATCAGACTGTTAAGCTGCAATACTAAATATAAAAGCAGATCACGAAAATACGAGGGGAAATCTACTCAAGGAATGAAACAGTCGACATATATACATACACATAAGTGTGTATAACAGATGCTTTCTGAAAATGCAAATGGAGAAAATAATTAGGCTTTTTTTTTGTTTTGTTTTTCCTAAAGGAATATACACATGTAGGTAGCATTTGTATCAACGGACAACAAAAAGAAATGCGGGAAGACAATGTTTAGAATGATAAGCATTATTTAAATCAATTATTCCTCTTTCTAAAAGCATCCATTAAACTGTTTTCTACCATTCCTTTTCCAAGAAATGTTTTGCTTTGGACAATCATTCTCAATCTGCATTTTTAGTTGTGCATGCTGGTTTCAGGAACTGAACGAATGGAACTCCATTCACTTGCCTCTCTGGATACCTTGTATCTGAATGACATCTACCACAACATCATCTTACCATAATGTTGGAAATTCACCAAAAAAGGAGGTCATTTATTTATCATTTATCTGTTGTAAGGTCAGTTGAAGAAGTGTTCTAATATGTAGTCATTTCTGTATCTGCCTGTGTTTACAGCCTAAAAACCTTCAAACTTTAAGATTTTCTAGAAAAAAATTCTTTAAAATCTCTCCATCACTCAAGGTAACATTGAAAGCTCCTGACAAACCTTACTTTTCTAGTTATACACATTTTAAAGGGATGTTCATCTTCGGAACACAAGTTAAAATATTTTTCATGAAATCTGAGAGCTTTCTGATCCTGCATAGACCGCAGTGGCACTACCACTACCACCACATGCATGTTAAACGTCAGAATGCTGGCTCCTACACTCGTGAGTGCACATTGACTGACGTGGAAGAGAAGAATTGTTGAATAAAGTCTTTATTTTTGTTTGTTTTCACACAAAACTGACGTCACATGAACTGTTTTAATGATGTCCTTACTACGTCTCTGAGCCTTGAACATGTCAGTTGCGTTGCTGTCTATGCAGAGTCGGAAAGCTCTCGGATTTCATCAAAAATATCTTAATTTGTGTTGTGAAGATGAACAAAGGTCTTACAGGTTTGGAACAACATGAGGGTAGTTAATGACAGAATTTTCATTTTTGGGTGAACTATGCCTTTAAGAATCTATACTGAATTTTACCTACTTGCATTTAAAAAGCAACTCTACTCGATTCAAAATCAAGAACTGAACTGAAATTTTAAAGGCATTCTTAAAAGAGAAGTCTTTTTTTTTAGTCTTTCAGAACAACAATTTACAGATAATGTACTCAACCCCTTGTCATCCAAGATGTTCATGTCTTTCTTTCTTCAGTTGTAAAGAAACTGTGTTTTTTGAGGAAAACATTTCAGGATTTTTCTCCATATAATTGACTGCTATGGTGCCCTGGGTTTGAACTTCCAAAATGCAGTTTAAATGCGGCTTCAAGCAATCCCAAATCCCAGCCGAGGAATAAGGGTCTTATCTAGCGTAACAATCGGTTATTTTCATTTTAAAAAAATGCTATTTAAATACTTTTTAATCTCAAACAGTTGTCTTGTCTTGCTCTACCGGAACTCTATGTATTCTGGCTCAAGACAGAAGAAAAACTCCAATTGTATTTTCTCCCTCAACTTCAAAAATCATTTCAAAATAATCCTACATTGCTGCAGTATCGACCCAGTCTTTGCAAAGTGAACATGCAAAGAAGATCAAAAACCCTTAAAAAAGGTAAAACAGCGATATAGGATGATTCTAAAGTTTTTGGAAGAAAATCCGATCAAGTTTTTTGACATACCCTATCTGTCATGAATCGGAAAAAAACAGTTCAGACAGCGTAAGACAAGACGAGCATTTGACATTAAAGTATATAAATTGTATTATTTTTATGAAAATAACCGATCGTTTCTCTAGATAAGACCCTTCTTCCTCGGCTGGGATCGTTTACAACCACATTTGGGATCATTTGAAGCCGCATTTAAACTGCATTTTGAAAGTTCAAAATCAGGGCACCATAGCAGTGAAGAAAGAAAGACACAAACATCTTGGATGACAAGGGGGTGAGTACATAATCTGTAAATTGTGGTTCTGGAAGTGAACTTCTCCTTTAATTAAATTCTAAATGTCGCACAAGCCTTGCAACAGCTGAGGAAACAACTTCCGATGAGCGGCCACACACGTGTGACATTCATGCGTAAAGTATGACTAGAAAAATCCTCATCAACACTTACTGACGTTCTTTGATGAATTAACATCAAACGACTTAGAAAGACCAGATCTTGTTAGGAACGACAACAAGCATTGCAACGGTGAAAAGGCTGGAGGGAAGCAGATAAAGCATTTCATTACTGAGAGAGGAAAAGGGTAGAAAAACAGGACTTCTATTAGCAGATTCCCACGCTGAAAAATATTGAGGGCTAATCTCTCTCATTAACGCAGAATAAATATTTAACGATTAAAAATGGCACCTCATTAGAAGGTCTATTCGTCATGAGAGTGTGCTGCAGTAGGGAGTCAGTCAGACACGCCTCTCCCTCGTTCTCGCGCAGGTGGCAGCCACGATGTGCCCACTGGCATCGGCAAGGCCGTGTCAAAATATTTACATTGTCGGTGAGAATGTCATGCCTATCATCCCTGCTAATCCAAGCTCTGGAGCACTGCCACGACGCAGAAGTGCGTGTGATCGATGTCAGAGTATGTGTGTGAGTGAAAGAGAATATGCAGGCTTAGTTGCCACATGCTAACTGCGCTGTGACTAGGCTGGTAATTGCGAGTGTATTTCAGTTGGCCAAGAATTTGGTTTGGAGATTTTCAGAGGGGTGGGGTCTGATCCAGCTGAGAAAGCAGGAAAGCTGCAGCGACAAGGATCAAGCTAAGAAGGACGCCTGAGCTCCTTTTACCTCGAGATCAAGTTGTTCCCACCCTGCAGCACCACACATGGCTGTTTAGAGAAAAAACTTCCAGCTCCTGCATGCTGCAGAGGCCAGCAAAGCCGGCCACCCACCATGCGTGCGTGTGTGGGATGGGGGACACGTGCCTGCTCTGAAGGCAGAACAGAGGAATCTGACCACCTGTCTGGCTTACCCCGTCCGCTGGATGACCTCCAGGCCTTTCTGATCTCAAAAGACCCAAAAGAAGTTCCTGTATGGTGTGAAAAGGTGTGATGGCCATTTAATGTTTGGTGGTACTAGTAGGCATTCCTAATCGAATGCTATATACAATGGTATCAAGATGGCAAAATGAAAAACTCCAATTAAAAACGGTTCTGTCACTGCAAATCGTTGTTAGTGTGAACACACTTAAAAGACTGATTCCGACATGGACGATCAACCAAAGATGATAACTATAACGATAAAGTAGAGCAGCTATATTGCTGGCATCACTTTCAGAATGTTTTTTGCCCAGCTGAAAAAACACTGACAGCCAATCAGAATCCAACCTGCTTTAAAGAGCTTGAGCATTTAAAGCAACGGATGACATAAGTGCAGTACGTGGTTACAAGAAACCAAACATTATCAATGCCGTTCGTCATAGCTCTTGATAGCTATGATTCTTGGAGTAAATGGGATTTAACTAAGAAAATATGATAGGGAAAGGAAGAGAGTGATAGGCTGAGTTGTGCATCATCATTAGGAAGTGAAGAATGAGCGTAGGAGGATAGAGAGAGAGCTGAGCCGAGTCCTGTTTACACAATTTAACTCTATCTTGGCTGCCTCTCATATGAGAACACAGAGTTCTGAGTGTGCTGGCCGAAGCTTAGCTCTTTAATCAAACCAGAAGAGTGGCAAGGTCAAGGTTGAACAACTTACAGGCATCGTTGAACAGTCTCTTCCAACTACAGCTACAGAGCTCAATATAGTTTATTACATTTATTAAGATGTTTTAAGGCTGCAGCTTAATAGTGTGTAAATTATTAATATCTGCATCGTGTTTGGCATTTCTAACCGAATATTATTCACCACAAACATTTGAGTAAAGAGTTAAATAGAAAAAAGAACTTAACTCTCTCTAAAGATTTTATCTTTAAAACGTTTGGCTATAGTGACAAATGATGTTTCAAGATTTGAAAAGAGCATCTTGTGCTTCAAAGCAAGAACACCGGAACATTTTACTTTGCGCAAAGCTTTTGCGTTGTTTTATAAACGTTGATTAAAAACTGTTGCAAAATGACGTTTCCATTAACCGATGTTATGCAACTAAAACGTAATTTTTTCCTCTCGTGATAAGTCATGGCAATGGATATTGGTAGGTTTATGTATGTCGCAGCCACCGTACTAACCATTAATATTAATAATAAGAGATGAAGACATCTATCTTTACAGAAGCAGCGCGGAGAGCCGCTTCTGAAACGAGCCGTGGTGCGCCTGGTATAAACACGCATTGACTAGAGGGGTTGTGATCAGCTTCGCAGACTTGTGCAGTGTACATAAGGGGTCATCCAAGCATGGAAATCCGCTTATTCAAGCATTGTGTAGTCAATGCTCTCCTCAAGTGGTTTTTTTGAAGTTATAGTACATTAAATGATCATGTGACTTACGTACGCAAGGTGACCTGTAAATGCGAAAAAAGCCGTTTCCATTGCAGTTTTGCAAAATTATTACTTTTTCGAAACCACTTCATGTGAGCATAAAATCTTTTATGAGATTTATGGGAGTTTTTGCTAAATCTTCCGTGAGTTGTATTTTCAATTCGCAATTTCAATTTGTGCAATTTGAAGGGTAATGGAAATGCAGCTAATGTCACAAATTGGCAGTTTTCCAATGTCATGCTTCTTTGTTTTATTTCTTATAAGAGACCTATTAAGCCCCTTTTTACATGTAATATAAGCCAAGTGTTCACAGAATGTGTCTGTGAAGTTTCTGCTCAAAATACCCCACAGATCATGTATTATATCATTTTGAAAATGCCTATTTTTGAGTGGAAGCAGAAACTTGCTTTTTTGTCTCTTTAAATGCACATGAACTGCTGCTCCTCACCCCCTTTTCCAGAATTGGGCTGTGCATTTACAGTTCGTACCTAAGATATTCTGCCATCTGTTCGGCTTTGATTATCATGTCTATCGAGTTCAAATCATGCGTTTTAAACCATATTAGTTTAAACATACGGATATACAGTTTTGAGCACACACATCCAAAGCAAGCGCACAAACCGGCTGTCACATGGCATGTGAGTACTAAATCAAGTTCTCTTTCATGTCTTATTGCACTTAAACTGTCAAATGTGTGTTTATGTTAAAAACACACCTGAGTTCCATTAATGGTCAGTTATGTCTGTGAAGGAAAACTGGTGAAATCACTAAAGAAATCACTAAATCCATTACTCGTTTCCTCTGAGGGTGGGACTCCAAATAGTGTTCTGTGCTCATCTGTGCAGCCAGCATGCTTTGCTTGAACTTTTGCCATGCCATTAGAACTGGTACACCGTTGTCACTTGCGAAAACAAAATAAAGGCACCATGGGGGAAACGAAATCGGACTGGTTCCTTTTTTTTTTTTTTTACATGTTTGCAGAAAAAGGCTTTCCAAAAGTCACTGGGTTGGCCTTTTTCACATTTTCTGGGTTGGTAGATGCACCAGGGACCCGATTATAGCACTTAAACATGGAAAAGGTAAGATTTTCACGATATGACACTTTTACTGTTCTAAAACCTACTATTGCTTAATTTTTAAATGATCAGACTTGTTATTTCCAGCTTTACTTAAATCCTAGATTTTCATTGTGAACTCAAATCCCAGTGTACTAAATAATGATAGGAGTAAGTGTGTGTGGTATTTTTGGCATACTTGATGTGTTCAGCGTTTTGTAAGTTATTCGACAGCACTGGTCTTTGGAGTACAGCATGTTTCCACTTGCTAAACATGAGGGAGAGGAAAGCCATCCTGAGTTTTGACCTGCGAGCACAGGCCTGGTGGCAGATCTAGGACAGAGAGACTGCAGATGTAGACCGTGACCTCACCTGTGCTGACACACAACCTACACACTTCCTCTCTTCTATCAACCACTCCTGACCAGTTAGAGGTCAACATGGTACACAGAAACACATTTACTACAGGGGTCCAAAATCCCATTTACAGGCTGCCATACTTCAGAGAACTCTGGTATTGTGAAGATGGCCTTCAGGACCAAGTCGAGCAGAGCAGTTTTTTATGTGTGTGTGTGTGTTATATATTTCTTACATGTTGGGGCACAGAGAACCTGCCATAAATTACTTCATATATCTAAATGCTCTGTACATCAGAGAGTTTAGCCTCATTAGCATTCTAGTATGAGTAACTTTTAATGCAATAACACTACGCAGTATTGTTGCAAAATAGATTTTGGTGGAAAAACTGTAATGAGTTTGCCACAATCTATTGCACAAACTAACTAATGCACCTCACCTTGTTGCTCAAAGCAATGCTTTCTGGCAGCAACATAATTGCTGTTGTTGGCATGTACCATTAACTCTCAGATTGTTCTTTAACTTAATGTCTGGTCTGTTATACAAAGAGAACTTGTTTACTTCCCATTTCCAAAACGTACTTGCCTAAAATAAAAACGAGAAGCTTGTGGCTGCCTTTCCCTGCAACTCTTCCGTATAGTATAAAGTGAAACCGTGCCATCAAAACACACTCAAAAGAAGTTCCTCTCTTCCCACTTGCAGTCAAAAACTTCTAGAACTTCTTGAATAACCTTCAAATGTGAGTGAAGTGGCTTTTAACCAAGCACATCCCTGAGCAGAGGAGACCAGTCATCTTGAAAAGCCCTAAGAGTGGGATGCTATTTCCTCCTATCTTTATGCTTTCTGATGTCTGGCGGTGTGCAGACGAGGCAGCAGGGGGCAGAGGGTTGATGGCACCGTGTCCCTTAGCAATGGCCGTCCTCCTGGAGCAGGAGCAGGAAGGGTCGCTGAGGAGTTCACAGGAAGCTCTGATCAAAGGCAGCCCTGAAGGAGCTCTGCTGAAGGGAGCACACATACCTACAATCGTCATGGTGGCACTCAGCTGAAATCTGGCAGGAGGTCTTACTGGTGGCTGACATATAAAGTAACTGCCTTCCTACTTCTGTAACAAAAGCACTACGCAAACACAGTCCAAAAAGACGAGAAATGATAGATCATTTTGGCTTTTCCAAGACTGTCAGTGTTTGGTATTGATGATTGTATGGACTCAATTTCCACCATACATACTTGGGATGAGAGTAAGTGCTCGGAAATGACACCAATGGTCATAAAAACAATGCAGAAACAACATATCATGCATCCCTATAATAATTGGTCCTAATCATGCTCAATGTGGATTTAGTGATTTCAATATAAAGTGCACAAATGTTTCAAAAAGGGGCCTCATCTTTAATTAGTTTCCCCAGTACTTTGTGGCTCATCAATTTGCTCCAACGCTGCACAAGGTGCCTTTCAATCTGGGATGGCAGCAACAACACTTGACACAATCACACGCGCACAAAATAGGTTTCTGCAACTAGACAGAGTGCAAGTAAATAGACCACAACTCTGGGACTTGACAGGGTCTTTACAATCACCTTTTTTCAACTCGGATATACCGTATTAAAACCATGATGAACCACTGTGTGAAAACACCTGATCAATGTGATGAAATATAGAGCATGCTGTATTTTAATAATTAAGTTACTATGAGACCTCGAGTGTTGCTTTCACTGAGGTGGTCAGTGAGTCTTCACATACTGTGTGTGTGTGCTTTTGGTTTATATATCCTGGTGGGGACTTGAATACACACATACTAATGGGGACTCGTGTCACGATGGGGACCTAAGTTGAGGTCCCCATGGGTACAAAAGCTTATAAATCATACAGAATGAGATTTTTTGAGAAAGTAAAAATGCAGAAAGTTTTCTGTAAGGGTTAGGTTTAGGGGTAGGGTTAGGGTAAGGGGATAGAAAATACAGTGTGGACAGTATACAAACCATTGCGCCTATGGAGAGTCCCCACAAAGATAATAAATCAGACGTGTGTGTGTGTGTGTGTGTGTGTGTGTATGTGTGTGTGTGTGTGTGTATATATATATACACACACACACACACACACACATATACATATATACATATATACTCACATATACATATATATACATATACATACATATACATACAGGAGTTGGACAGTGAAACTGAAACACCTGGGTTTAGACCACAATTAGTATGCCGTTTGGCCTCCTTTTGCAGCCAATACAGCATTATTTCATCTTGGGAATGACAAATACAAGTCCTGCACGGTAGCCAGAAGGATTTTGAGCCATTCCTTTCGCAGAACAGTGGCCAGGTCACTATGTGAAGTTGGTGTATGAAAACATTTCCTGACTCGCTCCTCCAAAACACCCCAAAGTGGCTCAATAATATTCAGATCTGGTGACTGTGCAGGCCATGGGAGATGTTTAACTTTACTTTCATGTTCATCAAATCACTCTTGTCACCAGTCTTGCTGTGTGTATTGGTGCATTATCATCCTAATACACGGCACCACCTTCAGGGTACAATGTTTGAGCTATTGGGTGCACATAGTCAACCTTCACACTCTGCTCTTATTGGTGGAATGTGCGATCAGTAAAGACTGGCCACCAGGCTGCATAAATATAGCCATGAAACCTCCAACACTATATTGGCCAGTGTTTCAGTTTCATTGTCCAACCCCTGTATATATACATATATATACATATACACATATATATATACACATATATATACATATACACATATACACATAAAATAAATAAAAAATACAAATAGCTAATAGTATAAAATACAATAGCTCATCTTTTAAAATAAATGGCTCATATAGCTGATGCATGTGTACATAGTCAATCCACTCCTCTAACTTGCTATGACCTGGAGTACTGTGTGTGTAACCATAGTTACAAATAACAATAATAAATACTTTGCATATCATCTTTAATGATTAAATATTTTATTCTTGTTGCCATTTTAACCCACTGCATTCATCCCTTCAAAGATTTGGTGGAAAACAGTTTCTGTTCATAAAAGACATTAATTAAATTATCTTTTAAAAAGACACTATAGACCCTTTCACACAGTAATGCCAGTAAATTGCCATAAAATTACTGGAACAACTTTACTGGTAAATATAAATATGTACATGTAATGACGTTCTGTCTTTTTACCAGTAAAGCACCATTCACACATCAGTATTAAAATACCAGTAAATTCTGTGACATCATTAACCAGACATGAGTCATGTTTATAAACATGGAGGGGCAGTTAGTATAAGCAGTTAGTGTTTTTGTCAATGTTTTGATGTTTGTGTCAAATGTTGATACTCATGCAGCTGCTTTTGGCCCAAAAACATTGTATTAGACAACAAACCAAACTCCAGAACTACAAGAAAAAAAAATGTTGCTAACATCAGAAGGTGGAGACGAAGTAAATGCGTTACGAATTGACCCAGAATAGA
The DNA here is from genome assembly GCF_022985175.1 of Labeo rohita. Classification (NCBI taxonomy): domain Eukaryota; kingdom Metazoa; phylum Chordata; class Actinopteri; order Cypriniformes; family Cyprinidae; genus Labeo; species Labeo rohita. The sequence goes on along the minus strand of NC_066881.1, from coordinate 15,885,793 downwards.
CGTCTTACGTCAACATTTTCTGAACTACTCAGGGTTGCCAGGTTTTCACAACCATACCCGCTCAATTGCTACTCAAAACGAGCCAAAAAATAGCCCAATCGCATTTTCGGGGTGGGAGGTGTTCCCCCGTTAAAAATCGCGTTCCAGTGGCTAAATATTACGTTATCGGGGTCACTTCAACCTGCGGACATAAAAAACAAGCCGCAGCAACAGTGTTAAAGTAGCCCAATTCCATGGGAAAACCATGGACTTGGCAACACTGGAACTAGTACATGCTCATACCGGTAATCTCGTTCTGTGTTCACACAAAGCACATTAGCGGTAACTTACTGGTAATGTTATAACTACTCATACCAGTAAATTGCCAGAATGAATTTACGGGAATTTTTAAAAAAGGTCCTGTTCACACATCATCTCAGTAATTTACCAGTAAAGACTGTATGTGTGAAAGGGGCTCTTAAAAATTCTTTGGTCATACAATGCAGTCACTCTCATAATGCATGCAATATGAAACCAAATTTAGTGCTTCGAACAGGCCCGGCAACTGCTTTCTGCTGCTGTGTAAAGACACAAAGCAGAGACTGTGGAGAGAGATGTGTGTGTCTCCGAGTATGTGTGTGTGCTAAGTGTAGAAGGAGAAGGGAAGGCTAAAAATCGATATTTTCGGAGCAAGATGTCACAGCAGCCAATCACGACAGGCTCCTGTCAGCAGTGTCATCGTGACATGGGTATTTAGAGCTTTCTAATTGGTCACACTGTGCAAAGACATCGAGAGAGGCAAAATGACAACTGACAATAGATCCACTCTCGCTGTCAAGTTACACATCCACAAACCGCCCACATGCTCTACCCAAGGTGCTTCAGTTATACAGTGCGAAAAAAAAATAAATAATGTGGTTTGAATCTCTCAGCTCCCTTTGGTTCAATACGAACCCATGCTGTCACAGCTGGCCAATCAGTGACAAACACTGGCTCTATGAACTCTTCATTTGTGTAAGTAGGCGTGAGAAAAAGCAACGGGGGGCGTACGTGTGTATCTGAGAGTGACCTTACTTTCTTTCTCTACTCTGCATTGTCATTCTGTTTTCCTGGCCTCGGGTTTAGGACCCTCCCACATCCACAAATAAAACCAGAAAGCCTCTTTGCTCCAATTAAAATTTCTCTGGCACAACCTCTCTGCAGTTATCCTTCCACTTTGTATCTGTCTGAGGAAGATGCTTGCCAGTATCCTCCATTCAGGCTGTGATCAATCCCACCGTGCAACACAAAAGTCCTGGAGGACCCCACAAGCACAAACTTGCCTTTAAACTCGGCCTCTTTCTCTCCGCCACACAAATACAGGCAGACAGCATTATACAATTGAGGGGATGTGCATGCAAGGCCACTCTGAATAATGAATCTTTCCTTATGGGGAGGTCTGAATTAGACAAATCAAAATCTGTAATGGACCTTTAGAGCAACATCTTGCCGACCGAGCCCTCGATATGAGGTAACGTCTCTGCCTCGCGCTGGGTGTCAATGTCTAGGTGAAGAAGGTCTCTCTGGAGGTACGCAGAGTTGGTAAGGTGCTCGCTTAATTGGCACAGAGCAGGAAGGAGGACAGGAGAGGAGACAGGGGGGTGGGGGTAAGGTTCAGGGGCCACGATTCTCTTCCTGGCAGAGCTGATGGTACTACTGGGACCACACACACATATACGGACACACCGAGGAACAGGCTTTTGTTGAGCATTGTCACTGTGCAGCTTCACAGAGCAGGACACTGAAGCATTTATACTCACTCCCTCTCTCTCTTAAACACTCAGAATACAGAGTTCGCAGAATAATGACAATCATTCAAGTACACTAACATGCCCACTCGCGAGAGTATGTCTGCATTCACACACATTTGTACACCCACACACAGACAACACAATCAGCAAGATCACTACATAAACACATATACACAGAGCGTGTTGATAAGGAATTTCTGTGAACATCTCTATAGCTGTAACCAATAGGGATATGCAGATTGAGCTCAGGGGTGCGTGAAAAAAAGTGATTTTTGCATAAACTGGTCATAAAATTTGATCTGATCTTCAATTAGGTCAAGCCAACAACAATTTAAAAAAAAACAGTCTGCATGAACTGATTAAAAAGGCACACTTTGTACACATTCACTGGGTGGGAAAGTACAGTATGTGAATCTCTAGGCTAATGACTTTTCCGAAAGCTAATTGGAGTCTGCTAACCTGGAGTCCAAACAATGAGATGAGGTTTTAGGTGTTAGTCACATACTATTCCTGCAACTATATTTGTAATAGTGGAAAATTTAAAGGGCAAGTTCACTTAAAAAAAAAATGAAACTATCATCTATTACTCATCCTCATGTCGTTCCAAATCCGTAAGACCTTTGCTCATCTTTGAATCAAAAATAAAGACATTTAATGAAAACTGAAAGATTTCTGTCTCTCTATTGAAAGCCCATTTCATATAAGCTTTAAAAAGTTCATAAAAGGAAATTCATTCTAAAAGAAATTCATATGAACTCTTTTGAAAAGACATTATTGCTTTATATGATGAACAGATTTAATTTAGGCATTTACAGCGATCAATGCAAAACTTGTGCGTCAAGCCAGCACATTTGAGCCTCTGTTTATATAGACTACTTTTACTATAACTTTATAACATTTTGGTCAAATGAACTTAAATTAGAGGGACAGAAATCTATAATTTTGATTGACAGCAGTGGTTCTAGAGGCAAAGTTTTCTGGAAAGGGGAGTCCTATCGTATATGAATATCACGCATATGTGCAACATACAAATGTTTACGCTCTTGAAAAATGCGATAACGACCCCGGTGGCCGATTCCTTTCAAATTTCTCTCAGACCTTCGGGGCCGTGAGTTGAACAGGCCCACCAAGTTTCGTTCCGATTGGCTTTCGTTAACCTTGTCTAACAGGTGCAAAAGTTGGCCATGTTTTTTGAGATGTGCAAATGTTATGGCACTTCAAACCAAGACGGTGCACACGAATTTTCACGTTGATAGGACAAACAGTTGTGCAGTTATAGCCATTTTTATGTTTTTTTATATAAAAACCAAGTGGCCATGCTCTGTGTTTTTTTTTTTTTTTTTTACTCTGACCTCAGATTGAGCTCTTACATAAGTGTTCTGAGTTTGGCAGAGATCTCATTCCATTCAGGAGTTACAGGCATTCTACTAAAAGTGGCCCAACCCCTTTCGAACGTTTTGGTGTCCCTGAGTGGAAAGTTCAGCTGTTTTTTGATAATTATTAATATTCACTCTCCAGAGAATCTTTCTGCACTGATTTGGTTCCGATCAGGCAAAAAACCTAGGACTAGTTTGCAAAAGTAAGTTTTTCAAAAAATGTGAAATAACCAAAAAAAATTCACCAGGCTTGCATTTTGTCCAGTGTGAGCCAAGGATTCCATCGACATAAGACACTTGAGCCTGCGACTGGCGGTTTAGGAGTTATAAGCGATTTTGTACTTTTAATCGGTGTAGCAACCCCGTAAGGCCGATTGGGGCGAGCCTTGGTCATGTTGTAGGCGGTGTGAGTACTGCAATCACTCCAAGTTTAACGTCTCTATGACTTACAGTTTGGTCTACACGATCAGTTTTACGTGGAGATCGCTGATTCGGACCATTATAACAATTACAATAGGGTTTCAGCGCTAATAAACCCCTAATTAAATTTTCTTTATTGGTCGACATAACCCTTTAAAGTCCCCATTAAATCAAAATTGAAATCAAAAAGTTTTGGGTTTAGTATGTCTGTTAGCCTTAAGGTTATCTATAAGCTAGCATACGTCAAAACAATGACAAAATTTGCTTTTAGAAGATATAAGCATTCAAAACTTTCCGCCTCTAACTTCCGCCAATATGGATCAACGTTTCTGATAACATCACCCTTCACTTCTGTTTCTCATCATACTTTGTCCAATCAAATGCTCTCTAGAATCCAAAGCGTCCCGTTCCGTAAATTTTATATAGATGCTGAAGCTGTGGCAGAAATTGGTCGCTTGTTCACAGAGTTGGTACCTTCTCTGTGGCACATAGCGCACTATATACAGGACAGGAACGCTTCAGGCAGTGCTTTCCATTGGTGTGAAAGATGTGCGGTTTTGCATTAACAAAAAGAAGAGATAACACTGGTGCCATGCACCAACATAAATTACACACTTTTCAAACTACACATCCTCCTCAGCATCATTATATTCACGGTTTTGCTTAAGTAACAGTTTCATATTGAATCTAAAGGGGGAATCTATTAGATTGTGGCTGTCATACATTGTCAAATGCAACTTTATGGAGCTCAGCATCTCTGGCCCAAGCTGTGATATAAACAAAACACTATTGGCTATTTAAAAAGGCACAGGGCTGCTTGATATGTTCCTGTTTCAGATGAAATTACATCACTACCTAGAATAACGCTACGTGTTTCAAAACTCTTCAGCAGATCTTTAACTAGACAATGTTTTAGACAACATAGGCTACTTGTTCTTAGTTTTATTGATGCAGTTTGAGAATTAATAACAACAGCTGCTGAAACAGGAAATTGTATTATAAAAACGCTTTTGACGTCAATCAGCCAAGTGGTGCAAGCTGATTGCAGAGTTACTCACCAACAGCTGACTGTAATGAAAGATGGCAAGCAATAATACCCACTCTATTCATTACTGAAATGTGTCTGATTATTTTTAGATTCACAAAGTGGAAATGTATAAATCTATTATGAAGCAAAAACAAACCAAAAAAGTACATATTTACTATAAAAAGGCATCTGGGGATGTTAAGAATCAATATCAGATCACATCATTTAAATTAAGGCTGTATTTAGTGAGAAAATATATCTATTTTTATCCAGTTCTGCGTCGCAATGAAATAAAACTCACCTCATTCCCTCAGACTGATTTTCTACAGTCTAAACTTAAATCAAATCAGCACCAGGGGAGGGAAAAAATGACAGCTCTCCAATTGGCTAAGAGAGTCATCGATCACGAAGGCCCGTGTCATTACCGTGACAGAGCTGCGCTCAGCAATTCAGCGCATATTCTGTTTGAGCAGAGTTCAGAGGAGGACGAGGAGCACATCGAGCGCCCGTTGCACAATACACCTGATTCTATACAGTAATGCGCTCATCTCTCTCCGCCAGCTTTCCAATCAATGCCATTCAGCTTCAATCAATTCTTTTATACCCCATTCAATGGATGGGTTATTGGCATTACTCACAGCATAGACAAAGAGACTGTAAGTATACGACGAACAACAGAAGGCAGCTCTCAGTGTCTTTTCATACAGTTACATAAAGTCTCTCTTACTGTGCCAAGTCACTCTCATTATTTGAGATCCCGCAAGCTGTCAGTGATACATTGAAAATAAAGCAGCAGAGTGAATAAGAACTAGAAACAGAGAGGCAGACGATGACAAAGGTCGACAAATATGCACACTGATGCAATCTCAACTGAGCAAACAATATCAAATCAAGATAGTTTTACACAGGAATCAGATAATCTCCCTGCACTCGTGGTTTCTTTGTGTCTCTCTTATAAAACGCAGACTCGGGCGTCTACACAGGTGAGCGTTAATGGGAATCCAGCTGCATATTTGCACCAACAGAGGATGACATCAAAGACCTAGAGAGCTTGTATTCTCTACGGAGGTCTGGCCCATAACCTGCCCTGGAAGTGTGTGTGTGCGTGTGCATTCGCTCGAGGAAGACATATAAAAGCTCTTCTTGGTTCTGGGGTCAATTGCATTTAAATTTGACCAGCTCAAGAGGTGCACCAAGGCTCAATACACAATTCAAACACGCGCATACTAACTAGATACAAAGAAAAGCCTAGTTCGCCTAAGTGAAATCTGACTTTCTGAGCCCTCTGGGTAAGCATGAAGCGTTTGTGCGGATCAGTCACACTGAGGTTTGGATAGCTGCTCTGGAGGACTGACAGAAAACACTTGAGTGAGTTTCATTCACCGTAGTGGAATTAAGACTGTTACCATGCCGACAAGCCGCTCGGAAGTGAGAGGTGAAGATTGTTTTGATATGGGGTGCTAATGAATAATGATGATAAATTTGATAAAAACGAGCGATGTACAAGGTTCACACTATTACTTCAGCATCAGATGTGTACTGTATAACAAGAGGGAAATCAGCTAAAAGTTTTAGGCGTGAGATATGGGTGAAACAATGGCACAGAAGGGGGAAAAAAAAAGAAAGAAAAAAAAAGAGGAAAGCATCAAATTGAATTTTTAAAATCATTTTATATTAAATGTTAAATGTTAATTTGTATTGTTTTTAAATTTACAACAATAACTGGAAATTCTATTATAATTTAATTTGTCATCTTAAAAGAAGTTTTATAAGTTTTTTTTTATAAGTTTTTTTTTTTTTTTGGTGATTTACTTATCTTTATTTATACACTTATCTTTATTTATACACTACCAGCCAACAGTAAGATTTTATTTTAAAATAACTGCTTTTTATCTGAATATATTTTAAAATGTAACTTATTCCTGTGATCAAAGCTAAGTTTTCTGCATCATTACTTCTAAATCATTCTAATATGCTGATTTGCTGTTCAAGAAACATTTATCATCAATACTTAAAACAGCTGAGTACATTTGTTTCAGGATTCTTTGATAAATAGAAAAATCTACAGATCAGCTTTAAAGCTTTGGTAAAATTATACACTATAGCATTCAAAAGCTTGATGTCAGTATAATTTCTTTTTTTTTTTTAGAAATGAATGCTTTTATTTAGCAAGGATGCTTTAAAATGATCAAGTGTTGATAAAGATAATTATAATGTTACAAAAGATCTCTATTTCAGATAAACGGTGTTCTTCTGAACTGTCTATTCATCAAAGAAACAAACAATTATTATGTTTTTAACATAATAAATATTTTTTTGAGCAGCAAATCAGAATATTAGAATGATTTCTGAAGAATCATGTGACTTCAGTAATTTGAAGCTTTGAAATCACAGGAATAAATGCCATATTAAAATATATTAAAATAGAAATGGTTATTTTAAAATGGTAAAAATAATTCAAAATTGTACTGTTTTTGCCGTACTTTGGATTAAATAAATGCAGGCTTGGTATTTATTGTGGGATTACTGTATTTTTTACGCCTTGGAAACCAGCCCAGAAAAAAAGAATGAATGAAACAATTCATGAAAGAATGAATAAATAAATAAATAAATTTAGGCCAATTATTTACTGCTGACTGACAAATTCAGGATTATTTCTGTCATCAGTCATCAAAACAACCAACAAAAACAACACTTACTTCTTGCAGCTGGTCTTGATGAATCAGTCAGTGCATTAGTTGATTTGTCCTGGGTGGAAGAGTGTGAATCTCAGCGTGTGTTCAGACACCTGTAATGAGGACAGAGAGGACATGCGGTGAGGGTTTGATAGATGACTCCTGCGCAGCTGCGTCACTTTTGCAGTCAATATTTGCACTCTCTCATTTGCGAGGTGTCTCTGTCTCAGACGGTCCACTCTTCTCTCCTAGACTATGATCTGAACATCACTGAAGCGCTTTGTGTGTGCTGATGTACATGTATTGACAAACCATGTACAGATAACAACCCAGCCCTTGACCAATTACAGTCAGTCACGCTTACATTCACACACAGACAGGAGAGAGATCCAGGAAATATAAAAAGAAATCCTACAAAAAGAGGTGAAGGTAAAATCTTTTAATGACTCTCTAATGGGGGATTTGATCTCAGACACTGAAGCTCGCCAAAGGCAAAGAGTGGATGAGACATGTACATACATATTTTAATCGACTAGTCAGTGAACTGACTGAATGGCTAGTTGACAAGTCAGTACTAGAAAAATCATGTATAAAATGACTCTGCCAAGTCCACCAGACTCTGAACAGATGCGTTTCTTTGGGATTTATAGATGCTAAGCACAGCACTTATAGGCTGAATAACTCAAACCTTTCATTTCCCAAAACATCATGTTCTGTAATGTGCAGGCTGAAATTTCAAAGCTGAAATATTACACCAAATATACTGTAGGGGTGGGCAACATAGCAGTAGACGCCGTTAACGGTAGAAATTTTTGGGATTTGTATGTGTGTATACTCACTTTTGTACTGCATTAGTATTTTGATGTTTTCTACTATTTAAGAAAAAAAATTAGAACAAAAGATTTGCAAAATCACTCTGAAATCCTGATCTGAAACAAATGATTTGCGAACCCGCACCAAGGTCCTGATCTGAATCAATTGATTCGTGGCACGCGCTCTGAAGTCCTGGTCTGAATTTGATTTTAATTAAATGAGATATACAATCTGATTGGAATTCTTCAAAATAGTGAAGCATTTTGCGACGCAATGGTTTAACTGATTCGGAGTTTCAAAAAGCTCAGTTTCACCCATCACTACGTGCTTTTTAAAATCATTACAAACGATGTTAAAATATGAAGATGAATTTTAATTTGATCTGTTTTTTGCAAGTGAATCGCTACAAATAAATGACTGAAGTCACGAGTTTGAATCAATCTGAGCAGTTACAGCAAAAATAAACTGATTTGGGTCATCTGTTCCTCTTTTCGCATCTTCAGCCATGTTTACAACACTGTCAGTACTACTATTTGGTTATATCGATTGTTTTCTGGCATTAACCGAAATAGGTATGTTTGAATTGCGTGAATTTTGCGTGAAAAGATGTGCGCCACATCAAATTAGACACTTATTTCATAGAAACATTGTCTTTCAACAATTTAAGCACTTTTCAAGTACAACTTCAGGAATATTGCCATTTTCAAGAGTTCTCCAGGCCTGAATTTTCAAAAAGTCAAATTCAAGTACTTCAAGCACTTTAAGCACCTTGTACGGACCCTGGCAACCTTGGCGGGAGTATTGAATGGTGTTATTTTTTGCAGCTTTATACACCTTGAACGGTTAAACACACACACTTGTATTTGTAAAAACGCCGTCTTTGCCAAGGATCCTCATAAACACATTCATTTAACCTACACAATAAAGAATATACATTGTTTTTATACGTTTGATTACTTTATACAATGTTCGCAGCATTTCTTATTTATTTGTTAAACAGTAGTGTTTTTGTCTTATTGCTTCTAATTATCTTCTTATACTTATTTAACTGCTTTACCTGTCCTTAGTGAGCCTGTTTTGTTTTTTGTCTGTTTGTTTTCATTAGGCTAGTGTTAGTTTTGTGATACTGACACTGTTGACACGAAATTTCTATGGTAATAAAAATTATATTTATGACATCAATAATTAAAAAAAAAAAAAAAAAAAAAAAAAAAAACACACAATAATTCGCATGAGACATAATAAAAATGACGGGGATAATGTAACATGTCTGTAAACAAAGCACACACACACATACACGTCTGGTTTATTATCCTTGTGGGGACCCTGCATAGATGCAATGGTTTGTATACTGTCCACACTGTATTTTCTATCCCCTTACCCTAACCCTACCCCTAAACCTAACCCTTACAGAAAACTTTCTGCATTTTTACTTTCTCAAAAAATCTCATTCTGTATGATTTATAAGCTTTTGTACCCATGGGAACCTCAAGCCAGTCCCCACAATGTCAAAAATTTCAGGTTTTACTATCCTTGCGGGGACATTTGGTCCCCACAATGTAGCAAAAACAAGTACACACACAAAATAATAATAGTGAATAATCTTTATGAAAGACACGATTTCTTTTTTGTTCCATTTGGTTTTGGGGTATAATGTGTTCTGACACACACCTGGGAGTCAGTGCCACACCATAAAGAATCAGCAAGAAAATACTGTCCTTTAATCTCTCCGCAACACCTGTGGATTCTGCATAATAACAGATCATTGCTCACAGCAGGCGATCTGAGACTTGATAGAGATCATTTTAAATCTGTTGAAGGTGAATTTGTACACAAGCGGTGCTTTGATGGCTGTTGAAACGGTGCTTTAAAGACAATGAATTGAGACATGCAACTTTCCGGAGACAGTTAACACGCAGCATACTAAAACATTCATGGAGACATTGCAAATCCCAAATCTTTGCTTCAAAAGCATAAATAAAAAAAATCATACTCCCTAATCAACTAGCTGGTTGTTAGATATCTGGTATCTACTCAACCATCCTGACCCATAACCACACATACAAAAACACAGCAAGTGCTAAGTGACACACTTGTATCTAGAAATGCATGTTTCACATTATGAAGAGTGAAAGAAAGATTTACAGTTCAGATCTGGCTTCCAAAAGCAGAGAGCTCATGGTGATCTTCATAACAACCAGCATGCATCTGCTGTCTGTGAGTGCATTTGTGCTGGAGCTTTATTCTTTGGCTGGTACTGCACGACAGGAGGCCGAAAGAGAAAACAAGGACACGTGGAGACAGACAGAGGAGGATGGGCAGAAAAGACAACAGAGGAAGTACACAGGAAGGAGCCTTTGTTCTTGCTGATGCAGATTGAGAGTTTAATGTTTAATGTATCTCAGAAAGACGTAGAAGATCTCTCAGAGGACCAACAAAGGAAAACCTAAACCAGGATGTCAACTAATGACATGCCTGCACATGGGAGTAGAGATGGGTCACAGTTTTGACAAATCGTCTATCAACTAGTTGATTGGCTTATTTAGATTTTTCTTTGTGATATTTTTAGTGCCTATGTTTTAATTAGCATTCTGACAGTGTGTTGTATTGTTGCACTGTAAAACCCTCAGAGAGTGTTGCAATTTTTTATTCATCCTTTTTAAAGTACCATCGCTACAGCCATAAACTTGCAGTCTGACCATCTTCAATTGTTGTGTTGCGTCTCACGTTGTTTGAGCGTCCCGCCATGAGCGCTGCAAGACAAAGTGCTGTAGAAGTTAAAAATAGTCTGAGTTTTCAAATGTGTCTCAAGACCCCTGTGTTCTGTGCTGCTGAATTTAGCTGTTGTATGTAAATGCCCCCATTAAGAAATGAGTCAGAGGTCAGGTAGACCTAAAACCAGACCACATTAGTCGACTAGGCATTCAGATAACCCGACGACTAGTTGATTTGAATTAAAAGAGTGTACTTTTGCACATTCCTAACATGGACATGGATTATCAACAACCTGAAGTTAAAGAAGATGGACGTCATTGAAAAACATCATCATTTACTCCAAATGATTACAAAAAATGACATGTAGTTAAACAGCACTCATCCCATCTGTCCTTCTCATACACACAAAGCAACCTCTGCACAGTGTCAAAGTCCCAGCGAGAGCCATGTTCCACTCTCCACTGACTAATTCAATATTGATAAAGAAACTAAACAAAGCATGACTATCAGTGCTGAAGGATTCCCACTAGCAACAGTGAGCAATCTCCCAACTCTACCCTCACTACATGTCTCTTCTTCCCATTTATTTCACTCTGTTTCCTGTGCAGTCCTTGGCTTTGTTCAGTTATATTTAACAGAATTTGGCTCCCGATTATCCTGCTACTGCACCACTCAGTATTACAGCAGTACATTACAGTATAAAGGGAAATTAACCCATTCAAATAGAAAAAGAAAACAAAATACAATTCTAATTTTAAAATTATGTCTTCTTCAGACATTGTTCTTTAAATAAAATAAGTAACAGCTATATACTGCTTATATACATACATATATGTATATATATGTATATATATATATATATATATATATATATATATATATATATATATATATATATATATATATATATATATATATATATATATATATATATATATATATATACATATATATATATATATATATATATATATATATAAGCAGTATCTTTTTTTTCAAACATTTGGGTTTTGAGCACTGAAAATGTGTAAATTTTAACAATTTACTCCTGGAGCCATACTGAAATTCCAATATCTCAGAAAACAAATCTCAAAGGGCCTTAAAAATAAAGATGCCAAAAGGAAAGCTTGTTAAAACCCAATATCTAAAATGGCAAGATATCTTTAATGCTTTTTGAGTTGCAGGCATGCAAACTTTGGAGTGCCGTTTCACCGTTTTTTCCAATGGTCACCATTAGCACATAAAGCAACAAAGATTCCTAAATACAACAGACCTACCAATTCCTGTGTAAAAATAACATTATGATCTTTCTGAAATCATTTTTACCTCTCTGTAAACTTGACTCTAAATCTGAAAACTGCCATTTTTTAATCCCCCTCTAGAAAATAGTGGATTACTCAGTAAATATTCATCCATGACATTTAATATTTTGGCTTCCATCACTATACATGTTTATCTTTTCTCAGAATAAAATATTAGCAAAATCAAAAATTTGAGCCTGGGAAGTTTTTGAAATTTGACAAGGAATGACCCACCTACAACTCACCAAAAATCACACTATGTCTATGAAAAGTAAATAGTAACTATAGCAAATAGTAAACAGATCAAAATAGGATTATAAAAAAGTATGACTTCAAAAAAACATTAAACAATAAAGACAATAAATATCCTAAGATAAATAAAACCATATTTAGCCATTTTTATTATTATTATTATTATTATTATTTTTTTTTTTTTTACATTTTCTGACTGCATTTATCTGACTGTTAGTATAAAGTAATTACAACTTTTCAAATTATTTTTTTTTCCCAAAGTTATTTTATGAAGTGGAAGTTTTAGGAATGTTTAATACTGTGTGCAAAACAATCCCGCAATCTTATCATGCCTTGTTATAAAGTGCACATAAACAGTATTACTTCGTTTTAGCACATATAGTTAGTATGTGACAAACTTGAAACTAATGATGGTGTCTCTTTTTATAATTGATGATAATAGCGCTCTACTTGTTCAAGTTCTTCATAGCTACAGTAGTGGCGTGCAACTAGTAATCAGTATAGCTCACCGCGCCCACTGCTGGTAAGAGTAATAATTGTTTTGAACATGCGGTAAAACGGGGACATTTCTGGGGACAGGCCACCAAAAACTGTCCCCGGAAAACAGGGACATCTGGACACCCTAAAATAACAATAAAATTCAACAACTAACCATTCTCTTTAACATAACTGGACACAAATTTACTCAATTAAACAAGGGTATGTAACAGGGCTGCCCCTAAAAGTCGACTAACCGTCTAAAAGTTGACTGATCGACAAAAATTGTATTAGTCGTAGAAAAAAATAAAAAAAAATCCACAGGAAGTGGCGAAGTCATGACAGATTGTTAACGACTGGTCTTTGTGGTAATACAGTACATAGGGGAGGACCATCCAAATGCTTGCCTGTCATTCATCGACCTCAAATATGTAACTAGTAGCAACTTTACATGACCACTCAATCTAATGTTAACCTAGAAAAATGTGTGCTATTGAAGTGTCTGTACGGAGTGTGGAAGCTGAATAGTCACTTGCTCTTAAAATACTCAATTTTTGGTCATACAGATAAGAGTAATATACAATATACTTGCCTTACAGACATGAAAAAAACACAGGGAGAGTAAAATGTCTACTTTTAAATGAACCAATTTAAATGGAAAACAAATATTCTCAGATCATGTAATCCGTATAAAACATGCATACGGGTGCTTCCACTACTGCGGAGATGACGAGTCGGTGTTGCTGACTTCATCTCTTAAGCCGAAAATGAAGAAAGCACTGGTTTATCAATAAATTACTAAAATATTAATGCAGCCTTCTTACTGTTCTTCCCTGACACATTCATAATTATAACTTCTGTGCTGTGGCCAGCTTTATGTGCGCTTGAACGCTTACTAAGCTATGTAGGCAATTAAAGGCTCATTATTATGATTTAAATGGTTTATTAATAAACGTATGATTAGTTCATTAAAGAAAAATCTTCAGTTAAGGGCTGCCCTAGTATGCAATGAGTTTGTGTGACAAACATAGTAAATAACAGTCGTGCAGCATGCAGCACATTAGAAGAACTCCATTCTAAACACAGTCTGAGTCATCCATCCATCTACACGTCATTTGCCATAACCCACCTCTACACAATGTCCACCCGTCTCAGCATGACAGAACAGTCTATAGTTCATTCAGGGTGCTAATTAATTGGCTAAAATGGACAGGTTGCTGATTGGCTGAGTGTTTGACAGCAATGGAGACACTTGTGTCATCTTGTCATCAGGCAAAAACAGGACTAACTCCATCTACGCCCTCATTATGCAGTTTTACACCAACTGCCAGTTTGCACATGCAAAAGCACCCAGAAGCCCACAGAAATCTAAAATGACCTTTCAAAGAAACCCATCTCTCATTTCTCCATCACTGCACCTTCAAGCCAGCAGCAGCAGCGGGAAGCGTGTGTGTGAGACGGGGTGGCCGGGACGGTGTGTGTAACAGCGTATGGATGGCTGTGACTCATCGCTCCGGCAGGGAATCGTGAGAGAGCGGTGCAACGTCGACACCGGCCCATGTGCAGGGACAGGGAGAAGATTAGAAAATGATCATATTGAAGATTGCGGAGGGCTGTGCTGCTGTGGCAACGCTCCGAATCATGCGCATAGTTCACAAACAAAAGATGAGTGGAGGGTGGTGCAATGTAATAAGTTAAATACCCTTTTAAGATGCTGTGACATTTTCTAAACCAAAGCGCTGCTTTTAATTTGTGGGCTGCACGGGTGAGATCGGCGCCACACCGGGGGGCGGGGACGTAGAGTAACACGGCTGCCAATCTGCTGACAGTGAATGACTTAATCATACCTGAAACCAAGCCACAAGTACGAAAGATGTTGAAGAGAGGAAGAGATTCATTATAAATCTTATCATAAATCAGCTCTGTGAGTCGAGGTGAAGGGAGGGACAATGAAGCGCACTCAGAAAACACTTTAAATTCATCAGTGTGATATGTGAAAGTGAAAGAAACGATTTGTTTAAATCCTACAATAAAACGGCTGATAGAAAAGCATCACCACGGGACAGATATGGCCGGTGGAGCTCTCTCACACATCCCTGAAGAACCACTCAGCCTCTCTGAAGGCATTTCATCATCTCTGCTACACAGAGGAGATAAAGCAAATAGGAGAACCTGACATTATATAATCTCCTTATCCTGACAAATACCGTCACTCTCTTCTGCACTGGACACAGCTTTTGCACATATCTGCCTGAAAGATGTACAATAGTACATAACTGTAAACACTGTAGACCCAACCATCAATCTATCCATTTTTCAAACTACTAAGTTAATGTAGGCTGAAAGTAAAAATAAATACTTATTAAAATTCTAAAGAAAACAATTAATTAGTTATGAAAAAAAGACACAATTAAAATATGTGACCCTGGACCACAAATTTTTCGAAATATTTAACTTTTATACATATGTACCCCAAACTTTTGAATGGCAGTGTACATAAAACGTTAGAAAACAGTGTCTAACATTCTAAATGACCGCTGAAAGCACTTACGAAAATCAGCCAAAATATCATAAAAGAGCATGTAAGAGGTGAGTCTGTGGGCACAGATTCTACATGGACCTGTACACGTTCCTCTGCTGGCTCTTACGCTCTCATGTGCTTGTTATGTCGTCTCAGTTGCAGGGCTTGCTGTTTGATAAAACACAGAAGGATCTTTGCTCATAAAAAAATGAACATTTAGTCTCTATGGAACATCACAACATGTTCGTTGCAAATGTTGTGAGTTTTATTGTTGGAGGCAGGGAGCTTTTTTCCCAGTGCACGCCAAGGAGAAAACAACCTCCGCCTTCACCAAAGTCGTCTGTTTCCAACTGCCAGGAGTCTAAATCTGCAAATAGATTTTATAGGTCTCAATAAATTCTGAAAAGCATCAAGAAAAAAAAAAAAAAAGTTTGAGTTTATATTTATATACTTTATTTTGCTTTCTCAGGGACAGACATGTTTGGAGCTTATCAAAGAATTTAGATGAGTTATGCTTGTAGGTCCTGGACAATTAAAATTATTTACATAGAAGCAATCTTCCTAAAAACAACAAGTCCAAAAGTTCCCATTTCTAATGTCCAAAGATGTTCAGCCAAAATTCTGTCACCTGTACTGCTCCTCATGTTGCACATGTATGACGTCTTCAGTAGAAATATTCTGCATAATGTTAAATCTGCCCTTAAAAAGCATAAAACATAAAAAGTACATAAAAATAAGCTCTGAACGTATTCATGCTTGTGTATACTCAAAACTGGTGCCTTACGATACCTTAAACGTTTGGAAAAATACTGAAATGAAAGGTTTGAATGTCCACACATGCAAATGAGATTAAGAGAAAATGATCTCTCCCGTTATGTTACATGGAACAAAGGAAATCATAGAGGTTTCAAAATACATGAGTTAACAATGAGAGAGTTTTTCTCATTCGGTGAATTATCCCTTTGAGATTTGTGGATTTCATAACTACTTAAACAACCAGGTATCCATGGAGGCTCTTCATAAATACCTTGCTCAAGGGCACTGCAGCACAACCATGGGTCATAAAGCAGCTTGACCCTCGTGTAGGTGGGGAGAGACAGTGAATGGAGGAGGAGTGAGCATTGGTATTGTGTTGCAGGCAAACATTCTGCAGGGAGCAGTAAAATACACTTCTGATACATTTTAAAAAGATTAAGAAAGAAGTATATAGTTGGACTGCGTTATTCACTAAAAGAAGAGTACAATTATATATATATGCACATATGTGAGCAATATCAAATGAGTAACAGTGCGATTTGGCTGTATATCAGCACAGCTATGATTCGGCTGTAGATAATCATAGTTAAAATCACAGAATGTTGATACAGTGCCTTGCAAAAGTATTCACACTCCATTTTTTTTTTCACGTTATGTTGCTTGCAGCCTTATGTTAAACTCTTTAAATTAGTTTTTCCCCACATCAATTTACACTCCATACACCATAATGACAAAGCAAAAAACAGACGTGTGACAAATTTGCAAATTTATTAAAAAAAAAAACCACTGAAATAAACACATTGTATAAGTACTCATAACCTTAAATCAGTGCTTAGTTGAAGCACCTTTACAGCCTCAAGTCTTTTGGGGTATGATGCGACAAGTTTTGCACATTTGCATTTGGCAATTATCTGCCATTCATCGCCTCACCTCTTCACCTCAGATGGGGGCTGGCAAACATTTTCAGGTTTCTCCAGAAATGTCTGAATGGATTCAAGCCAAGGCTGTGGCTGTGGCCACTCAAGGACATTCACAGAGTTGTCTGTAAGCCACTCTTGCTGTTTGCTTAGGGTCATTATCCTGTTGGAAGGTGAACCTTCTGCCCAGTCTGAGGTTCTGAATGCTCTGGACTTGGTTTTCATTAAGGCTATCTCAATATTTTGGTGCACTAAGCTTTCCTTCTACTCTGACGAATCCATCAGTTCCTGCCACTGAAAAACAGCCCCACAGCATGTGTGCTACCAGCACACTTTACTTTTGGGATGATACTGTGCGGGTGATCAACAGTGCTTGGTTTCCTTCAAACATGGTGCTTGGAATTGAAGTTCATCAGACCAGAGAATCTTGTTTCTCACAGTCTGAGGGTCCTTTAGGTGCTTTTTTTTTTTTTTTTTTTTTTTTCTCTTTACAAATTTTAAGTGAATTTCATGTGTCTTCACTGAGAAGAGGATTGAGTCTGGCCACACTGCTATAAAGACCAGATTAGTGGAGCGTTGCAGTGATGTTGGTCCTTCTGTAAGTTTCTTCCATCTGCATACATGATCATGGAGCTCAACTAGAGTGACCATCAGCTTCTTGGTCACCAGTATAATCAAGCCCCTTCTCCATCAATTGCTCAGTTTGGCCAGAAGGCCAGCTCTAGGAAAAGTCCTAGCTGTTCCAAGAATCTTCCATTATGGATAATGGAGATTACATGTTTCTGTAAACCTTCAATGCAGCAAAATATTTTCTGAACTCTTCCCCACATCTGTGCCTTGACACAAGCCTGCTTCTGAGATCTACAGGCAGTTATTTTGACCTCAGGGCTTATTTTTTGCTCTGATTTTCAGCTGTTAGACCTTTTCTGCGAGGTGTGCGCTTTTCCAAACCATACTCATTCAAATGAATTTGCCACAGTTAACTCCACTCAAAGTATAGTAACATCTACAAGCGATATGAGTGCTCCTGAGCTACATTTCAAGTGTCCCAGAAAGGGTATGAATACTTATGCAATGGAATAATTTAGATTTATTTCTAATAAATTTGCAAAGTTGCTACAAACCTGTTTTGTGCTTTGTCATTATGGTATATGGAGTGTAGATTGATGTAGATTGATGTGTAAAAAAAAAAAAAAAAAAAAAAAAAAAAAAAAAAAAGTAAATTTAAAGCAGTTTAACATAAGGCTGCAACATAAAATGTGAAAAAATTAAGGGGTATGAATACTTTCTCAAGGCACTGTAAACAGCAATATCACACAGCTAGGAGTGTGATACTATATTTATACAACAGTTTGATGCCATAAGTGTGTAGATAAAAAGAGAGGAGACAACAGAGTTGTTCTTAAAACACTCTTTTTTGCGGTTCTACTTCCTTCCGCCACGGATTCAAATCTCAGTTTGACAGTTTTAACAGTTGAACCCAAACCTTGGTTACTAATTCAAAAACGTCACTTTAGAATTAACAAAGGAACACTGAATTGCTTCACTGAAAGCTCACTAGTGCTGAACGGCCATTGACGGTCCTGGATTTCCGAAAAAATTGAAGCAAATTTTCAAATACAAGTTAACTTTTATAACAAACCGCATGTTTGAAGCCTAAACAACTACATTCTCACCTAAAAATATTTTTTATAAAATTACAGTGGATTTGTGCATCTACCATGACATTCGCTGTGAGACATACCGCAAGCGAAGTGATACAAACAATGAAACAGTTTGAGTTCTGTTATCACTAGAATATCGCACTCCTGGAAAAGGCTCTCAGCCAATCATATCTGAGGACCAGAAAGAACTGTTGAATGCATGAATGAATGAGTGAATGAATATTAAAAAGATAAGATGAAGTTTGAGGACCAGTCGTAAGAACTAACCTAGCAACATGATCTCTAGGAAAAGTACAAATAAAAACACTAATTTACAAGCATTGCAAATATGCAATATATGGTCCAGCCCTACTTCATAGTGTGATCTGTACGAAACTATGTGAAGGGATTCTCTGAGACCCTGAGGATATCTATGCAGAGATCATGTGTCTTTTAACTGACACTGTAACGTTCTCCATGGAGAAGCAAGTCTGTGCTTCATTACATTAACCATAATAATTAAGACATAAATAATGAAGGAGAACCACATCAAAGCTATTCCAAACTACTGGAAAACAGAGAAGCAGAAACCCAAAGAACATATAAAGACAGAGATGTTCATCAAACAGCCATGACAATGGATGACCCTTGACCTTCTGACCGCCCCTCATCTTTATCCGTCTCCTTTGACCTGCCCTTTCATCCCAGAACATTCCATTAACTGCACTACTCCCATTAGAGACTGCCAGAGTCCCGCTTAAATCAATGCTTTGCTGAGAAGTCCAGCGGTGCTCCAGATCAACCGGCACATTCCCGTGTGATTCACAGCGACTTAATGACTTTATTTCAGCGCTGCGCTTCCAATCAGCCGATTGGTATTTTTAGACTGGTGAGTGCTCACACATTGTCTGTGACACAGCTTTAATTTGCAGACGGGATATAAACAAAAGGGCCAGCTGAGAAGTTAGAGATAACGCACTCGTTGCGTCGTGGAAGAAAAGGGAAGGGAGGAACAAAGACAGAAAGTAGAAGGGCAGAATCCCACAAACACACTCTCTCTCATGAGACATGATACCAACTGCTTGGCTTCGCCATCCACGGCTCTCCTAAAACTTTCCAGGGCAGACAGAAAGAGAGAGCGAGAACACGTCTCAGAGGAGCTGAGACGAATGGGCAGCTCAGTCAGCTGTGCAGGTAGAAAGGACACTCCTCCTTTTCTCAAACAGAAATTTTTCACTGGGGCTCTTGGGATCAGGCAGAGCTATTGATCTGACTGGATCAGTTTGGTTACGGGGTGATGAAAGAACAGAGGGTGAAATGTCCTTTTAGCTAAGATGGATGGTTCATTTAAGCCTATGAACAAAGAACAGCTATATGTTAAGATCTAAAATGGTGCTAAAATGTAAAGAGCAAAAGCATTTCGTGTCACCTTGGTCAAGGTTGGACACTGTCAAGAATAATGGTGTTAATTCACAAAGAGAAGGGAGAAAACACAAAGGATTTCCTTGAACTATAGGCACTTTTAATGTCACAAAAACAGGCTTTTGTTTTTTTCTTAATACAGCTAACAGATTAAACACTACATTTTCTTTTAGTTATATGTGACACTGGACCACAAAACCAGTCATAAGGGTACATTTTTAAAAAACTGAGATTAATACAACACCTAAAAGGTGAATAAATAAGCTTTGTATGGTTTGTTAGGATAAGACAATATTTGGCTGAGATACAACTATTTAAAAAATTTGGAATCTGAGGGTGCAAAAAATAAATAAAAATAAAAATATTGAGAAAATCACCTTTAAAGTTGTCCAAATGAAGTTCTTAGCAATTCATATTAATCATCAAAAATTAAGTTTTGATACATTTATGGTAGGACATGTACAAAATATCTTAAGTGGAACATGATATTTACTTAATATCCTAATAATTTTGGGCATAAAAGAAAAATCAATCATTTTGACCCATACAATGTATTGTTGGCTATTGCTACAAATATACCTGTGCGACTTCAGATTGGTTTTGTGGTCTAGGGTCACATATTAAGATGACACACATTAGCATTTTGTATTTGATTTTTGATGAAGTCATTATTTCATATTTCGGTGTCACAGGATCCTTTAGAAATAATTAATGCATCCTAAATAACCAATCCTAAAAACCTTACTGACACCATACTTTTGAATAATACTTAATTTACTGTGTGAAAATGAAAAAAAGATTGTTTCTAAAGCTGTGGTGACACTTTCATCATAACCGCATTTACAACTGTCAAAGTTTAATCAGAACTTTGAATATTTTGTTGCCAAGGTGACAACAGTATCAGTGAAGAACATACTTGAGATAAAATATGACACGTAATGTGTGAAGAACAATTAAAAAAAAAAAAAAAAAAGTCAAGCTGTAATTTTGTCAAATTATGTAAAAAGTGTGAAATGATTATGTAACTATTTAGGTCTGATCAAAACAACGAAGTCAGCCAATGTATTCCAAATATGTTCAGAATGTTCTTTTCCACCTAGAGAATGCTGTCAAACACAACATATCATTTGAGATGATTTGATATGACAGTTCGACTCAGTTGATTGTATATCCAAAGCCAACACAAGGCAAGCTTGCAACCTTAAGAAAAAAAAAAGTGCAATGGCTAACGCTTACTGTTTGGGAAATGAGATCAGAGGTTTTCTTCTTTGAATGGACGTCAATGGAGGCTTCACTAAGCTGAATACACAGCTTTTTAGAGGAAACAGCTCATTTAATGTATCGATCGCTTATTGGCTAATTTTCAACACGTTTCACGCTAAACAATATTTTGAGTATACACACACACACACACAATGCAGTTTTACAAGAGAAATCACTTTTTGCAACAGGTGAGATTCAGCTTACGGCACTTCCCATTCATGGTTTCCATAAACGGCGATTGAGTAAAATACAACTCTGAAGTGAAATTCAATGATGTCAAGGCTGTATTGTGATTGGTTATCAAGGAACATGTGATCTAAGTTGACCATTGCGCTTTCGCCAATAGTAAGTTATACAGACCCTCTCATCTCCCAGTAGTAAGAAAATCTCCGGTATATCCACTTTTGGGCATTGTTAGTATAAACTGGGTCTTTATTAATTTTTTGATCAAAATAGGATTTTTTTTTTTTTTTAAAGAAATTGATTATTTTATTCAATGATGCATTAAATTGACCAAAAGTAAAGACATTTGTAACATCACAAAATATTTATATTTTTAAAAATGCTGTTATTTTTAATGTTTCTTAAACATCAAATCAGCATATTAGAATGATTTCTGAAGAATCACGAGACACCGAAAACTGGAGAAATTGCTGCTGAAAATTTACAGGGTAAATCACAAGAATAAATTACATTTAAAATGTTTAAAATAGACCAAAGCGAGACTAAAATTGCCCATATCTGAAGAAACAAGTGCAACTGTGAAGATTCAAGCACATTTCACACTGACTAAACATCCAAACACAGCATACATCACTGTATACTCACACCTGCAAGTCGCAGAGCTTGCATTTCCTCTCCCTGGTTCTGGCTCATTTACCACACTCACATTTTATGTTCACAAACACACACACACACATACATATATCATGCCAAAAGAGAGGTCATTCAGAGGAAAGAGATCAGAGACGGATCACAGATCACAGGGAAAAAAAGTGGAGGAAAAAGACTGCAAAAGAGTGGGATAGAGCGATGAGGAGAGGGAAAGAGAGATAAATAAAGGTGGAGGGTTCCAGGCGCATCTGTCGGTGACATTGACAAGGCCAACCAGGCGTGGTGTCCAGAGGCGGTGGGACAGGAGAGCTGAGAAACGTGTCCTCCACACCATTGTGCTCGAGGCTGAACTCACAGACAGCAATACTCGTCCAAAGACAGAGCCTGCACTTTACACACACACACACAAACACGGCACAAACGGCAGGGTTTAATGAGATCCAACGAATGGCTGTGTGAGGTTTTATTATTGGAAGTCACCTGAATTCCACCTCCAAGTCAGACTTAGCATTTCGGGAGCTGAGGAGCTAATATCTACCTCACCGTATAAACAACTGAAGGCTGAGTGCAATACCCTGAGACTTGGCTAATAGTGGGCTTTGAGCCTTTGAGGAATCCCTGTCTGACTGAAATTTGACCCAATAAACCAACAAGGACAATAAGCACCTCTCCAAGCCCCTCATTAGCTAAGGTGGAGGTCTGTCTCTAATGCCAATTTAACAACCCGAGTCCTATTCCAATAGCACAGATCCTTCCTTCTCCTTTGCCCCGAGGCCATGTTGCCAGTGTGGTCGGTTACAGCCCATAATCAGCATCTGGGAGAGATAAGAGCTCCACGTCAAGGCTCGAGGCGGAGGCCTGATGGGGCAAGCGTCTGATGGGGCGGGAGACTAATCCAGCCCCATGCTGCGACTGGCCCCGGCTAATCACAGGCCGGCTGGATTAAACCAAAGACCAGACGCATGCAACTCGAGAGGACGACTAGTGCAGTGGGAGGTGAGCCCAAGAGACCAAGGATTACCTGATTAAAATATTCATGGAGGTTTTCACTCCCTGCTGTCTTTCTCCAATCGAGGCTGTGAGCGCCAAATGTTGGGTCCCCAAGGGCAGCGTCTTTAAAGGCAGATTAATAATAATCCAAGTAAATGCAAGAGGTAAAGCTCACTCTGAGATGTGTGTGTGTGTGCTCTAAATCTATACAAGTAACCAGAGGAAAGTGTGTATTATTGCTAATGGTTATTACAGTGCCTTTTCATGGTAAAAAGGGCAATTTTACCATTAAATCCAAATAAATAACTATCTAATGTATTAAACATGATGATTATTCTCTGAATGTCAAGATGCACCTCTAATGTGTTGTACAACCTGATGTATCGAGATATTTTTCTATCTTATGATTTTTGCACAGGCACTAGGCAACAATATGTCATGCAAATTGTCTGGTAATAACTGGCTGCGCTTCAAAAGGTCAGCAGCAAACAGGGTCAAAACTGGAATTGTTTGAACTTTAAGCGTCACATTACAACGCTTGACCTGAGTACGGCGCCGGGGGTAACGCTGTAGCTCAATGCACTCGGGAACATCAAGATGAACCATGCGAAAGGGTCTTAATAGTAAAACGTTGGCATTTTTTTAAACGAGCAGCGCTGCTGTTGTGCAAACGCAAAAGTGCACAAAGCAAAGATAAATAAGTACACCACATCTCTAGATTTGTGAAATAGTAGTGCTCAAGACAGCAAAAAGGTTTTAGGTTAAGATGAGGTTTTAGGCTTTGGTTCTGAGTAAATGAAATGCTGCACTGACAAGCACCGTATCTTGCTTTCTCAGCTGGAGAGCAATAACCCCATTTTTATGGCGAATATAGAGAAAAATGTGGCACTCAAACAAGGGGGGTGTGGGGGGGTTCCATCTGCCGGACACCCCCCTCCCACCGCCGATGTTGCACCCATACACAGCTAACCCAATTTTCACAGCCCTGTCTTCTGGCTTGTGCATATGTGAGAATTAACACCACCATCTTCAGCATTTCAGAACATTTCTTATTTCTTTTTAATTAGAAACCATACTCAAAAATAAACAACATACCTAATGTACAAATTATTCGTTCACGCAAATATCGCTGACGATTTTTCTAATGACAATAAGGTAAATAAATGACAGCTGTGACTCTCTCAACATGCAATATCGATAAAAGACGAGACTAAAATGATTTAAAATAAAAACTATACAAAAATCTCGTTATTTTCGTTGAAAAAGGAAACAAAATATTATTGTGGACTGCCGTACATGCCTACGTGAGCATTCATGTAAGCGGTTGCCAGATATCAAGAGTTCAAATTCCCAAACCAGACCTTATCTGTTAAAAGGATACATTTTCTGCTCTGTGTTGCTTAATTTTTGCAAACACAAGATTCCAGACGAAACACAACAGCACGACGTGACAGAAACACTGAAATATCACAGCCATTGGGAAGCGATAACCACACTGCACTCCCAATGAAATGGAAAATTTTATTATCTAATTTATAAATATTAAACCCTTTTAACATTATTAAAACTAGATACTGAGTGACTAATACCATCTTCATCATGGAAAACACTTGTTGGTTCACGACACGCAATAAAAGGTATCTTTTTGTTAAAAATGTTAAAAAATTATATTTTAGAAACAGTTTCTATTTCCACGACGCCATGGCTGGAACCACAACATACAAAATATAAGTGATAATCTCAGGTAATTATTATGTGCTTTATTCAAAGTTAAACATGTCTAATGTGAGTTTAAATATAATTTTGCATGACCTTATAGTCTTAATGAAAGCAACAGATAGTTTACCACAGATCTTGTAAATAAAGCAACGATGAACTCAATGCGAACCAACAAGGATATTCCATAAAGATGGCATCAGTCACTCAGTGTGTTCATTTAATAATCTTAAAAAGCTTTAACATTTATGAATTAGATTATAAACGTATACATTTCATTGCAAGTGCAGTGTGCTTCCAGAAAGAGCCCCCCACACGCGCATTTGATTGGCTGTGACTGTCGTGTCTGGTGTGCCACCCAAATGATTTTTCGCTACACATCTAAGGCTGATGATACACTGGGCAACTTTTTGAGCAATGTTGCTGGGCAACTTTGGTAAATGTTGCCATCAACGGGCAACCAGGTGAGACACAGGGCCCACGACAGATCTAAATTATCCAGATATAAATTTATTACCAATTCTAAATAGTAAAGTTCCCAAGCAACATTGCTCAAAAAAAGTTGCACGTCAAAATTGCTCAAAAAGTTGCCCTGTGTATCATCAGCCTAATGCTGCATTTACACTGCAAGTCTTAATGGACAGATCTGATCTTTTGTCCACATTAAATTTTTTTTTGGCCTGCCTGTTTACATTCACTTTAGACACGACTGGTATCTGTTTACATTAATTCCCACCCAAATTGTCAGTGTTCACACTATTCACGTCGTAGACCATCAAGTTTTGAACGGCCGTGCTATTGAAATTATTTATATAATTCACGTTGAGTGGCTATTATTATTTCCCAGCATGGACAACAGCTGGCATGGATGCTTTTTAGCACAAAATTTCACTTAACAGATAAAGACTGGAAAATAACGGTAATAATAGTTACATTTTTTAGTGAAAAAGTAGTGCCAAGATGATATTTATTATAAATTTGAATGAATTAACAAGAGAGAGCGAGAGAGAACGCACAAACGAGTGTAAAACTTGAGATATATAATGTAGCTTTTAGAAGTGAAGCTGTTGTATTTGTAAAATTTATGGGGCAGGGGTTGAAAACCAGCTCTTGAATGTGCAACTTCTTACCCATATAAATTTTCCATCTCAATAAACTGCAAGGACATACAGCACCCCACCATTAAAATGCTATCTTTATGGGCAAACGTGTCGTCCTCGCATTGGGAGCTGTGGATATGTGTGTATAAATGTAGGTTGGATGTCCAGATATTGGATGTGTATATGATTAAACCCACATTTGGAAGTGGCCCAGTTTGGATGAGAAAACAAATCTCGGATCTTGTGCGGATTTTTGTGTTTACACGTGTGCAACAAATTCCAATCAGTATCAGACGTGAGCAAAAAAAATCAGATTTTTTGTGCTAGTGTAAATGCAGCCTTAGTCTTTGATAATAATTTCTATAATAAACAGTCTATAATATATCCGTAAACTAGATGAGGTAAATTTCTCAATTGACAATCAATGAGATTATAAATTTGAGCAAAAATATTTTATTACTTATTTACTAATGTTTGCACTCGTCAAATTTTGGCATTTGCGCCATTATTTAACGCCCAAAAAAAGCATCTCTTAAAGGGGTCATCGGATGCCCATTTTCCACAAGCTGATATGATTTTTTAGGGTCTTAATGAAAAGTCTATAATATACTTTGGTTAAAAAAATCTCAATGGTAGTGTAAAGCAACACCCTTTTTACCTTGCCAAAAATCAGCTTTGCAAAAATCATCTCATTCTGGTCGAGGCTGCTTTAAATGCAAATGAGCTCTGCTCGCCCCGCCCCTCTCTTCTGTCTATGGATTGACGAGTCTGTTTACTTTAGCCGCATTTAGCCACGTTTAGCCACTAAACTTGCTAACTAACACATTATTTACACATTATTACCCTTTATACTGCTGTAAGTGAAGCTCGATCAGGAATGATTCGCGCGAACGTAGACGGATATATGTAGATCGTGTGACGCCACAATGACAGGCATCTGAGAACGGCTCGATTTGAAAAAGGGAATTATTTTTTTTACAGATTAATTAAAAAAAACATTGCATGGATTTTTATCAGTATAGGGTAGATTTGTACATACACTGCCAACACACATTAATGTTCAAACAACATGTAAAAGTGAACTTAGCATCCAGTGACCCCTTTAAACTATTTTGCGCTTGAAATGGCTGCAGTTATTGCTGCTAGGAGAAGGCACCGCAAAGAAAATGAAGCGTGTGGTAGAAGGGAGAGGATTTTTAATTTATAATGTTTTAATTTATTTGGAATGCCAGAAGAACACATTATCTGAACATATCGTTTGCCAAGCCATGTTATTTTTAATTTGCTTCAGGAAATAAAAGACGTCTTGGAACCCTCAACTAGGAGTCACACAATACCAGCTCTATCAAAACTTCTAGCAAACCTTAATGTTTTGGCCTCTGATTAATTTCAACGTACTGTGGCTTCTTTATTTCTTTATTCTTTATTTGCAGCTACACTAATTTGCACTGCGCTTGGTATATTGCATAGGTCGACATGTAAATGAGATATTGCGTCTGTTCTTTAATTTGCACAGTGTTAGTAAAACACCAACTGAAATTTCCCATCGGCGCTGTTCTGGAATTATGCTCTCGCACTAATTTGCTCTGTTTAGTACAAATGGCTGTTAACAAAAACAGGACAATGTTGACTGAATATGATAATAACTTAAGTAAATTTGACACAGGACTAAGACTATAATAAAAACGGCTAACAAAATTAACACTTAAATGGACTCTGTGTATTAATGTGAAGAAGGAAAACTAGTAGGAGTATAGTGTTCACCTACTACAATAGAAAAGGACAATCAATATGAAAGTCTCAATATTTGAGTTTACAAATTCCACCTAGTGCTCTCTTTCTCTCTCTCCTTCATTCGTTCTCCATCTCTCTCTGTCAAAGCGAAAGAGGTAGGGGTGGTTGCTCACTTTGAGCTCGCTTATTGGGTTAAATGCACCACGCTGATCTGCTCCTCTCTAATGCAGTGCTGCTCAGGAGACGAGACTTCCCGCTGAGAAATCTCTGAGCCGGAGAGAACATGTTGACTCACTGCTACATTAGACACACTTGCAAGAGCGCACATACACGGGGCTTTTGCGATGACGCATCCCACTTACAAACACTTTGATTCCACTGAACGGAGATCAAGATGACACCCGGAGCCAAAATTTATGGAACATGCTGATTAAAGACTGACAACTTGTTATTCAGAAGACAACTGTGAGTGACTTGGAGCTTCACAAGCGGGGGGAAGAAAAAAAAAAAAAACTATGAAAACAATAGATTTCTGTCCTCCAAACTTCAGGGAAGTTCCTTCATTTTCTCCCTCCTCTATCTCTTTCTTCGGGAGGCGACTGAGCGCTCTGTGTGGAGGTAATGGTGCGGCAGTTGAGACGCAGCGGTTCAGTGTGTCAGATCGCATCAGGGTAGAAGCATTACCCTGCAGCAAGACACATTCAGAGGAAGCTGCGCTCCGCTCACACACAACTTTTAAATGATGGGATTAAGCAATGAAGCTCTGGCTCATGAGAAGAGGGATGAGACAGTCACTGACGCTTAATGAGAGACTGAATGCTTTGTCTAAATGCTTGTTTCAAATATGAGAGAATAAGGCGAGGGACAGAAAAATGGGCAGCTTTGGACAGGGAGGCTTAAACATGAAGGTAATGATGAGTAACTTGCTTTCTTCCTCGCCTGATTCAAACTCACCGGAGTGCTGCTGGCGGAGTCATGCTTAATTCATGCTTCTTGTGGAGATACACAGTCATGCACAATGGGGTTTGGCCCCTCTTGTCTCATTAAACCACTCACTGGGAATGAAGCAGAGACCCAGTGGAGATATAATTCACACGGACACCCACACAAAACATGAACACACATGGAGCGCTGCGATCAAAGCCACATCTGTAGATTATATACTTGCAAATAAATAATAGGGATGCACCAAATGTTCGGCAACCGAAATTGTTCGGCCGAAAATAGCAAAAAAGCTCTTCAAAGGCATGTGACAAGGCGATATGTGACAAACATCTTTCCAAATTCGTAATGAGAATCATTTATAAATCTGTTTTCAACAGAAAGAAGCACTGAGGTCTTCCTGCGGGTTTCTGCCAAAATAAAAGCTGAGAAACACCAACATTCATAAATGTTAGTATCGTAATTTTACTGTTGCTCTGTTAAATAAAGTAAGACAAGAATAATGATAATAATAATAATAATTACCGTACAACAGCTCTATTAATACATTTATTAACATTTATACATAGTGCTCAAATTGGGATCTATAATATATTCTAATTTTAATGTTTAATTTAATTTTTTTTATTTAAAAGCAGAACAAACAGTAAATGGGCCATTTTGGCTATTTAATTTATGCAATGGAGAAAAAAATACTTTGAATGAAATAAAATACAGACATACAGGCAATAAAACTAACTTAAAAAAAAATTACAAAAATAAAAAATAAAATAAAATAAAATAAAAGTGTTGCTTTGACTACCAACTGAATAAGTTTAAGCTGGAGTAATAAAATGACTTAAACTAAAGTAAAATCAAATTAAAGCTAATAAAAAAATACAAAAGCCTAGAAAATTTTTTCTAAAACTTTAAAATTCTAATAAAAACAGAAAAAAAAAAAAATTAAAGCTAGTTTAAAATATTTTAAATGAACAAACTGAATTTAAATATATAAACTAATATACACCACTTATGTTATTAGTATTCTAGTATTTTCACCAACAAAAAAAATATTTTCTGTCTGTTATTTGTATCCTTTGCTATAGTGTGGCAGTAGGAAATATCAGTTTACAATAGCCAACATTGCTTTTGCCATTAATCGTAACTATACAGTGAGTATGCACAAGGGTCTGACAGCAGCCAGTATGCTTCACACAGAGACCTGATTTCACCATCATCCAGTGTGTCTGGGATTACATGAAGAATCAGGGAAAAAAAAAAACTAAAAAACAGACTAACTCAATTCAGAAGAACTGTCTCCAAGATTCTTGAAAACCTACCTGCACAGCTACAGCACTCTGAAAAGTTTTAGGCAACTTGTGTTAAAACGATGTCATAAATTCAATCAAAAATAAGGTGAAAAATAAATTTTATTTATCAATTAACTTCTATTAACTAACTTAAATCAACATTTAGTGTGACCACGCTTAAAGCTTAAGTTTAAAACAGCTTTTGTCCTCGATACACTTGCGCATAGTTTTTCAAATGTATATATATTTATTTTACTGAACAGTGCTGAAAGACAAGGTAAATGTATTTAAAAATGTACTATTTTGTCCCATTTTTGTGTGTGCTACATATTTTTATGCGTACAGTCAGTGAAAAGCCCAGCGAATCAGACATTTCAAGGACCGTATCATTGCCAAAAATCGCTCCAGGGTACTGACACATTCGCTTCTGAACAAATCCCACAATCCACAGTAACAAGGGAGCTTTAGCTACTCACTATATGCATTTACTGGAAATGTTACGTTTTCTCCAGTCTCTCAAGACAACCGAAATTGAGGTTGAAGGCAACATATTTTATGATGGAACTTTATTTTTTAATAGCTACAATGAAGATGTGCGACAAACAAATCATATCAGAACGACATCAGTCCTGATGTGATATACAGCGATGCTGCTTAAAGACATTTTAATGCGCAACCACATAATCATGTCAGAAGGAAATTGAGTCATCATTGTGCTAATGTTGAGTGGATCAAGGTCTCTGCTAGCGCCCGAATTTGCATTCACCACATACTGATTCACGTCATAAAGAACTAGCGAAATGAGACACAGTAACTGTCTCTCCTCATTACAGTGACAGCAGAATCAATACGGCCGTGTGAATGTTTTACACGAGGACTGTTATCAGGGCATAATAACCGCTGTCGACTCATCAGCAGATCAGCCCATCTCTTCAAGCTCATATCACCACGTCTACTGTAGCGCATTTATATTCATGCACTAGACCAATTCGCTTTTGGCCTGAAGTAAATTTGAGTCTTAATTTCCATTTGTGAACCTGCTATTTCAGGAACGTCGCTTGAGCATTTCCCGTCTGATTGTAAACCGTCTGCCATCTTTTTTTGCTCCAATTAGGCCAGCGAGAGTCGAGTCATGCCGGATGAGGAATCCTATTACTTTAGAGACCAGAGGAGGAAGGAAACAGAACAGTGATTGAGTGTTTGGCATTCACAGCCAAACACATTGAGATGTTCCCGTGGAGGGAGATAATTCAAACTGTGACACTGAAGGAGGAAGCAGCAGAGATAGAGATGGAGAGATACACGAATGGAGGCTGACTATGTACAGATCTGACATGCCGTTCAAATCATTTAAGATATTCGGCGCTCTGTCTCAGGCAGTCGCTCAGATTAGGCTCAAAGGTTGAGATGGATGTTTTTGTTCACCTTAAAATAGGCAATATAGACACTTTCATTTATATTCAGCCTTGCATAAATCTTCACATAAGATCATATAAACTATTTACAGGTTATATGTCAAAATGACCTGTTTCTCAAAATGCCAGCACATAAAGGCTAACGAAACTGTCAGAAAAGATCAATGGTTTGAGCACATACTAAGTTAGGAAAGTCTGACATTTTAGTAAATACTGATACACATGCATTTTCTTTCGCAACCGTTTACTCTCACTTAAGACAAAAACGACTGTGCTTATGAGGATACTCACCAGGATGGTGAGCACTACAAGCTGCAAATAATAACCCACTTTGGTACTTGTGAAGCCGCTTTATATGCACGCGCTTTGGATGTGACTTGAGAAAATGCCTCTGGAGTGCACGAGTGGCTTAAAAAGACTTAAAAATATGTGCAAAGGATACATTTTTGTGACCAGGCAAAAATGACCCAAATATGCAGGTGACAATTCTTTCAACTGCCCCGAAACATGAGTGAAAGTATTGTTTCACAGCGTGCAGCTGCTCTCTTGTAGTGCAGACGCTTTTGATAAAGTGAAAGAGTTGACTACTTTGAAAACTTACTAATTTGATCTGTGTGAATTTATTTACTCATCTAACCTACATGCTATATTGAATAAACATTTGCAGGAATTTGCCTCATTATCAACTTGAAAGCTGCGGGAAAGAGTAAAAATATGTGATATACACACAATCCCCCAACGAAATTCAGGATCTGATTAAACATAATTCTATTATACAGAGATTTTAAATTCCGTTTTAAAATTCCATGACTTTTTCAGGTTTTTCATAACCATACAACTCCTGTAATATGTAGTTTTAAGCATGCGCCAAGTATGCTGCGCTCTTAAAAATAGAGGTGCTAGAAGATGCCATAGAAGAACCTTTTTTTGTCTAAATAGTTCCAAAAAGTACCTTTAACTAGGGCTGCAACGATTAATCGAACGATGTCGTGAGGCGCGTTTAGTCAATGAAGCCGGTACTTTGATTAGTAGTAAAGCTCCATCACGTGCGTTCACGTGCGTTCGCCAAATTTTGGCATAGCTTGTCAGTGCTTTACGGCTCTGTGTATTACTTGCTCTGTGTACTGAACGCACGTGATGGAGCTTTACTACTAATCAAAGTACCGGCTTCATTGACTAAACGCGCCTCACGACATCGTTCGATTAATCGTTGCAGCCCTACCTTTAACATCTCAAGAACTTTTCTGTTACACAAAAGTTTCTTTGCACCAAAAGAAGGTTCTTCAGATTATAAAAGGGTAAGAAAGAGATGGTTCTTTGTAGAAACAAAATTGGTTCTTCTATGGCATCGCTGTAAAGAACCTTTTAAAGCACCTTTATTTTTAAGAGTGTGTGAGAAGAAACTTGTCAAATTAGACAGACACTGAAACAATAGAACTTTTTCCATTTGAGCAGATGAAGACAGATTACTGCAGCAGTTTAGACTCTTGCTAACTAACAACATGGCAAATTACATCACAGTTTTAACAGCATTTTGATGCTGACGTGTGAACAACAGCAAAGCAGACAAAAGACAAACATCCGTCCCACGTGTAAACAACAGATGCAGTATATTTATGGGTAAAGATAAAAAAAAAAAAAGAGCAATTTTACTCCAATATAACAAATTTTATGTTTAAAAGTGACTTTTGGAGCATAACTTTGGAGCGTTTTTTTTTAGCTACTAGCAAGGATGCATTCAATTGACACAAAGTGAAAGACTTCTATTTCAAATAAATTTTAAACTTTCTAATAATCAAAGAATCCTGAAAAAAAGTACTCAACTGTTTTAAATATTGATAATAATGATAATTAAAAAAAAAAATCCTAAGCAGCAAATCAGCATACTAGAATGATTTCTGAAGAATCATTTGACACTGAACACTGAAGAAATGATTGAAAATTCTGAATTTTTAAAATATATTAAATTATAAAACCGTTGTTTCAAATTGCAAAAATATTTCAGAATATTACTGTTTTCACTGCATTCTTGATGCAGTCTTGCTGAGCATAAAAGACTTCTTTAAAAAAAAAAAAAAAAAAAAAAAAAAAAAAATTCTCCAAACTCCAACAGTGTGGCATATTTAGGGTGTGTTCACACTTGTAGTTTAGCTTATTTGATCCAGACCAAAAAGGAAAACGATACATTCAGTCATGGTCCGCTTAGCGTTCACACTGGCATTTCTGACAGCGAACCTAAAGACACTGAACCTAAAGGCATAGAGATACGTTCACAACGTGATTGGTTGGGTTGAATGACATACATTTAATGACCCCAGGTGTTTTCGACTTAAAGCAGCATTACACAGGCCGATCGGTGTATGACATCAAAATACCCATTCACTGATCGGTCTGATCATCGCCGCTTTAAGACGAACAAACCTTACCTCTGCTGGACTAAGCGTGCACATATGATTTTATTTTCACCACCTGTGAACTCTCTAAGAGCTCATAAAAGGTACTTTACCTCTTCGTTGCTCCACGTTTTCCCTCAGCTCATTTTGTGTTGGATACATTCCTTGTTCCCTTTGTGAAATCACCTCGCATAGCGTCGCATCTTGTCATTAGATCTTGTTTTTGGTTCATTTAGAAGTATGTGGTCTACGTTGTGTTCATATTTCATTCAAACCGCACCAGAGTTCATTTGAAAGCGGACCGAGACCCATTTTTTTTTAGCATCTCGGTCGGCTTGTTTGGTTCGCACCAGGGTTCGGATAGCAGCATTCACACCTACTCGAATAAACTGAATTAAAGCAAATCGCAACAGAGTTCGTTTTAATCTAAACAAACATGACAAGTGTGAACACTTGGGATGTAACAAAATTATCAATATCGTGGTATCACGACTGTCTTGATATTATTCTGGTCACAAGATGATATGAAACTATATAGGTCTCCTGGGGAAAAAAAGTGTAGATTTTTAAAATATTCTAACATAAACTTCAGCACAATATCTGTCAAACGAACTAAAACCGAAAGCACAATATAGCTTAATCCCTTTATCAAGTTTTCGCTTCACATTTCAAAGCAAAGCATGCACTTTGTTCAGGCAATCAGCTTGTGATCCATTATTTTCCATGCCTCAGAACAGCTCCGTTCACAGTGAATGCAGTGAACTTGTTTATTGCAGGTGCCGTGAGTTTATCGCACGTTTGGGAATGCAATGGCCAGCAGTTATGCTTTATTTTCGCACCAGATGATTACAGCATTTCACTAAATTTTTAGTGAGACGAATTTTTGTAAGCCTGTTTTCACTCAAGTTGGAGTTTTCCTTCAAAATAAAAGCTTAAAAGTGCAGTATGAATTGCTGACAGAGAGCGGTTTAAATGCAGACCAAATTAAAAATATCTTTTTCAAGTGTAGAAATTAGGAAAGTAATTTCCCTACTGTAGTGTAAAGCAAAAATAATATTCATTTTCATTTATTTTACAGTGCAGTTGTTTTACAATATATGGCTATTACTGTAATTGTTCTTGTTGTATATATTATATTTTAATTTGTATGGATTCCTAAAACACCAGTGTGAATGTAATTTAGACTGAGACAGTATATCACAAATAAATAGGGTTGGGTTGAGTCAATTTACTGATTCACTGACTTTTTCTTAGTTAAGAACATGGGTCGAAGCTCTTAATTTTGAACTCTCAAAGTGCATTAGATGGAGTATTTTAAGATTGTTCTTTAAAATGAGAATTTTATTTTTTTGTAATTCTTCATTTGTCTTTTTTTTTTTTAATGTATATTATATTATCGTATTGTGAGATTTTGATATCGTTACATCCCCATACCCAACTGTAAATCAAGTCTCCTAATAACCACAGGGAACATCTTGTCTGGAAGCAGGTGATTTCCTGAAGCTGAAGGTCAATGTCTACTCTGCAGTACTATATTAACATCACTCTGATGTTGTACACATAACAGAGGGACTCCCCTGCAAGACGCAAAACATATCAATACAATCAATCACAATATTTTTATATGATATTGTTATATGACTGTAAATTGTGTTATGTGATGCAAGACACTGCTCTTGCAAAAAAAAACTATCACAGACATTAAAGGCCATCTGTAGCAACAAGAAGAAAATAGGGAGGGAGTTGTGATTGGTTTCCACACCATTCCCATAATTCATGAGGCAAATGCTCTGATTGTGTCAGGGAACATTAATTGGCCATTGTGGTGCTGTGAGCCATAACTAGAACAGAGGCCAGGACACAAGCGAGACTACACAATATCTATTGTTACATTATGTACAAGTGCAGAAGTGATGAAGATGTTGTTTCGATCGCCTTATGACCACAGAGAAAAGGGGGAGAGGAGGAGGACTGGCAGTGATGAAGAGAGCTATGGGGCTTTTTGGGCGTTGCATTAACACTAATTAGGGTAGAATTGATTGAGAGGCGAACACCCTCTCTCATTATAGTACTGCCATTACTCTTAGAATGACAAGTGACAGTGTTTCAAATGAGACTGAGATAAGTCAATGCTGCTGCTGATAGCGGCATCGCTCAGAGACGGCACGCAGCGGCCTAACAGACAGAGACTTATTAATGACGGCTGCGGTGCTCTGCAGACTCTTGGCTTGTTGCCAAAACCTGAAAAAGCCAGTGCAAAAAGGTCGTGAGGCATCAAGGCACGTCTGTACGTTCTTACGTTACATTCTGTAAATGGCATTTGACGGAGCAACTGAAAGCAGAAATTAATTTATAAATGTCTGAAGGCATAAAACATTCACTAATTTAACACAGAAATCACTCAAATTCAAAGCCTTTCTGAAGCCTATTCAGTTTCCTAGGCTGCAAGGCAGGTGCCTTTGGTTTCAGCCAAGACAGCAGTGATCTATCCTGCTCCTGAAGATCAACACTCCTGCGGAGTTTAGCTCCGGTCCTGCTGCAAGCACCTGTCTGTAATTTTCAACTGAACCCAAAGACCTTGATTAGCTAGTTCAGGTGTGTTTGATTAGAGTCAGATCAGAAATCTTTGGGAAAGAACACCTCCAGAAGCAAGTCTGAGCACCCCTGAGGTAACACAAATCAGCATCCTGCCTCTTAAGTGGTACAAAGCTGATTGTTGTTGAACCGCTCTCCTTCATAAAGGCCAGTAATTGGAGCATCTCTGCTTCTCCAGCAGAGCAGCAGTGGAGAAGACAAAGGTGTCTCATTAAGGGAGAGAGTGAGAGTGAAGCTTAAAGACAGATGAGAAGCCGTTTGTGCGAACACAAGAGAGCGAACCTGCAGCGTGCACCTTCTTGATCAACCACCTAAAAAATGCCAGGCACGCACACACACACACCCATCCTGGTTTGGCCTGTGGTTAACGGCTTTAACAGAGCATCTTCCCCTCTCCATCTGCTTGGTTGTCTCAGTGGCACTTGGCAACAGATTCAGAACTCGCCAATTCCCTACCAGTGACACCATTCACATCTCAAACAATCAGTCTCACACGTTCAGCTGCTATCAGACATGTACATATGTACAGTATGCAGCTCAACACAGCTAAGGATACCAGATGTGCAAACTACAGTTTCAAAATACTTATTTGGTGGGTTGTGGAACAACAGGTCAATATTAAGGAAATCATGAAAAATGATGCTGCTTCAGATGTGTTCTTTTGAGTGTGTTCACACAGAACGTGTTCCTGTGGTTAAAAAACATTTAGAGCACAACAGAATTTAACAAAGGACCCAATGGTGCGTGTTCACTACTATTATTAATAGTAATTAAAATTATGAATAGAAATAATTTATGCTGAACATACATCAGAACTACAGACAGAAGATTACAATTATGAAACAAAAACAATAATATTAAAACTAAATTAATACACACAAGTAAACATTTCAATGGATGGAAAATATT
This sequence comes from Labeo rohita, assembly GCF_022985175.1. Lineage (NCBI taxonomy): Eukaryota > Metazoa > Chordata > Actinopteri > Cypriniformes > Cyprinidae > Labeo > Labeo rohita. Next base: position 15,848,529 of record NC_066881.1, on the reverse strand, counting down.
ACATTAATTGGTTTAGGCTTGGTGTTTACAATAATTATTGTTTATAATCAACTGCACTATAATTTATGTTTGTTTCATACTTAATTTTTTCATTCCTGTTCTGTTCTAAATACCAATTAAATGTGAAAGATCTGTTGTGGTGGGAGTGGAACTAAAATACATGTTTATAGTTAGACACCGATGTGATTTATTATTTTTTTCATCCTTGTTCTTTTCTAAATACCAATTACATTTAAAGAGGACACCAGATGCCCATTTTCCACAAGTTGGGATGATTCTATAGGGTTTTCATGAAATGTCTGCAACATATCTTGATTAAAATTCCTCAATGGTCATGGCAAAACGACACCCTTTTTACCTTGTCAAAAACAGCTCTGTTCAAAGCAACCCGTTTCGGTGCATGTCTCTTTTAATGATAATGAGCTACTGCTGTCTCCTCCCATCTCCTCTGTTTTTTTGTATTTGGTGGCGCACTACCATCAAAAACAAAACTAATCCACTGCGTCCTCATTGGCTCTGATGTCGGGAGAAAATAAGGACTGTTATGTTTAATTTTACATTCAACTACAAAACACCTGCACTTCTTACATGGCAGACAGCGTACAATTGGCTGAGGGCAGGAATATGGGACAGTCCGTCAACAGTCATGGGTAGGGCCTGAGCAGTAAGAAAACCAAAACAGCTTGACAATTGAGACTGTTTAGGTTTTTTGGGTATTAAAAAAGGAGTGAACAGATTTTTATCATCGTAGAGTGGTTGCGTCTACACACTAAGAAGTGAATTTTACATCCAATGTCCCCTTTAAGAGATTTGTTGTGTAGTGAGTGGAACTAAAATACATGTTTATAGTTACACACCGATGACTACTTCATTATTTTTTTCTTTCAACAATGCAATTTTAACTTAGTTATTTTCTGGAAAACAACTACTTTCTGCTACACAACTTCTCAGAAAGGATTTTGCAGCAATTGCAACTGTAAATAGTAACTACTGTAAATAGTACTGCTCGTCACCCCACAGAAAAGAGGGGCGGGGTGAGTAGAGCTCATTAGCATTTAAAGGAACATGCAGCAAAACAGGATGCTGTGAACAGAGCTGATTTTGAGAAGGTAAAAAGTGTTTTTTACACTACCACTGAGAAATTTTAACCAAAGCATGTTATAGACTTAATTAAGACCCTAAGGAATCATATCAACAAAATAAGCATCCAATGACCTCTTTAAACTTTTTCTATTTCTCAGTTTGCACTCCAATGCTCTGTGACACACAATCTTGAAACTACAATACAACCTTTCCCACCATAACTCCCTTACTGTCCCTTATACATCCTTGCTCTGCTCTCTCAGCTGCAGCTTATCTCTCACCAGCTCCACAACACAATGAGCAACTGTCATCGCCACTAAAACAACCTGCAGATCCTGATGACGATCATCAGCCTGCAGGCGAGAGAGAAAGAGATCAAATGAAGGAGAGATGTCAGGGTTTCAAAAACAATAACACCTAAGAAACAGATATCAAATAAGATCACATAATCCTGTATTTTCCTGCACACAGTGAGACAGAACTACAACAACACACCCTAAAGCACAGCACACACAGAAGACAGAAGGCCTGTAAGGATCTATGACAAAAGCCACAGATGTAAGCCAACAGGCTACACGTCATCAGACACTTGGAAGACATGTACAGCAGATGCTGAGACAAACATTCAAACTTGCTTGAAACCAAGCAGACTGGTCGTCAGATGTACAAACTGTGTTCAACAGCAAATGAAACTGCTAGAGAATGGCTGGGCGCTAAGCGGTAACCCAAGTCCTCAAAACATTTACTCATTCATATATTTTTTAGCTCTTTCCCCTTCTGCGCAAAACCTTCATTCATCTTCAGAATACAATTTTTTGATTAAATCTGACAGCGTTCTGACCCTCCATATACAGCAACGCAACTACCATGTTCAAGACCCAGAAAGGTAGTAAGGACATCATTAAAAAAAGTCAACGTGACATCAGTGGTTTAAACAATTTTATGAAGCTACGAGAAGAAAACAAAAATAACGACTTTCAACTATTTCTTCTCTTTTGTGTCCGTCTTCGAAACATGTTCACAAGAGTACCACAACAAACACGTGACCCTGCTGACTTAAAACAAAAATATGTTATTAGAAATTACCCTTGAGGCATTTAAAAAGTAGCAGTGGAAGCTGGGGTCTCATGACACTGATTTTGGAAGAAAACAAAAAATGCCAGACTCTCTGGGGGTGGACATGGTGAGATAGACAGTCAGACAGAAAGATGAATAGATAGACAGACAAACTGCTATATCGGCACAGCACGTCTACTGCTAACAAGGACACATAGACCACATCAGAGAGCATGACCACCACCACCACAAACAAAGGCACAGACAATCCTTCTTGTTTGATGGTGACTGAGAAGTGCATGGCCTCTCTGCACTAGGATCATCATGTCTGGATGGGAATGGCATAGTCATTCGTCAAGTTCAAGAATGCTTTATTGTACAAATGACTGCAACTGAATGATGATTTACAGTGTTTGGTTTTGTTAGCTGTTCTTGAAGGTCTGCATTAGCCTGAATGCTATACTAAAATGACAGTATTTCCTGCACTGCTTTGCACCGCTGCTGAATCTGCAGTTCCACTGCAAAAGAAATTATGTCTCGGCAGAGTTGTGAGCTGGCACTCTGAAATGAATGTGATGAGAAATACTTACATGGTACAAAATGATACAAAAGATAACACATAAAATGTACCTGTGGTAAGTTTCTCGCAAGATGCGAAATACATATATGTTGTGACAAATTCGATGTGAAATGTCCAGTGAGTGGTGGTAAACGAGTGTTCAGTTTTTTCCCCCGGAACAGATGAACGCACATATGGTATGTTTTGTCACGTTGGTTTTGTACTGTACGTGTCAATGCAGTTTTGAATTGAGTGGCGCTATAACTGTAATGCTCGGTGACGTTATAAAATAGTACCATCAGCACTACAACTAAACCTACCCAACAGTATGAACAAAAGTGAATGTGGCGTTAAAACGCAATCACAAGCATGCCGTTTTAACTTATTTTTCGATCTCTTATCTTTCAACTCTTTCTTAGCTAGTCATGTTTTTTCACAGGATTCGTGACTTCTAAATCAGTAATTTTTTTGGTCTAAATAGTGAGTTTATAGTCCATTTTAAATGCAAAATTCAAAATAAATCAATTCATTTAATACCAGTAACAATGTGGCTTCAAATTGTTAATGTAGATAAAAGTACAATAATAATGCTAATTTAAAAAAAAATACTACTTTTGTCTTAAAAATGTCTTAATATCTTACAAATGTTAATGCAATCATTCAGTGTCCATTAATCATTAAGTGAAATCTGCACCAGATTTGTCAAATTCTTAAAAATCTCATCTTTATTCTTCATTCCAGAGCTGCAATCCCATGGGTCTGTTTACTTTCCATCTGTTTTTGGGTTTCTATGAGTAAACGTTACTTGCTGACTGTATGCGTGTACCTGACTGCCTGTGTGTACCGTTTATGATAGCATCTTCTACCAAACCAAAATGCTTGAGGAATCAAGGCATGAGAAACATCTGGCAGCTTGCAGACATTTTTCATGTCAGCATGGACTGGGCTTTATCCCTTTCTAGTTGCAAGCCTGAAGCCATTATCATTGCTGTGTTTACACCCTTCAAAAAAAGCCCTGGTAAGACAGCCAACTGCTGGAAACATCTCAGATAGCCTTTCTCAATCTATCTTTCCTCTAATCTGTCCCTCCTCCATTCTTCCTACTCCCTAGAGAAGCTCTGACACTTCCCGCACCCTCATCTCCTATTTTCGCTCCCTCTGGGCGTCTCTTCTCCCCATTACCTCCTTCTTTTTCTCTCGGTCCTCGTATGCATTCTGCTTCTCTCTTTCTCTAGCTGCTTCATTACTCCGTGCGTCCTTCTGGTGGAAACGGATCCTGAACATTCCTGTACGCGATTAAGCTGCAGGCACTCATTACGGACGGCTCTCGGCTTTCCAGCACAGCCGAGCGATCACTCAACCTCACATATCCGCTCTGTTTCGCTCCTGCTCTCTACACGCTCCATATGCTGCTCACACAAAGTAAAGAAGGAGTGAGGGAAAGTCAACGAGCAAACGCAGTGAGCGGCTGTATCATTTCTGCTAAACTTTAGACTGATCTGAAGTCAGAACAGCCATCTGTTAGGATCCCTTCACACTGAAAAGAGCAGAAAACACAATGTCGAGCTGTTTCGCTATCTGCTGTAAGACATGCCATTCTGTTAGACAAGTCCTAATCCACTCCAAAGCAAAAAAACATCAGTCTACTGAGCATAAACACCAAACACTGAAGTCGTATTAGACTGACGCACTGCTGAAATTCCCCCTGAGCTTGATGTGGAGGAGAGGGAGTGCACTGGTGTTTGGTTACCCCCGCTGAGAGCAGCTGCTGGAGTGACAAGGTAAGGTAAAGCTGTGCTGTTGGTGTAAAGTTGCAATTGTAAAGCTGGTAGAAATATGGAGTTGTGCTGGTGTTAAGTTGAGCTGATGGAAAAAACACAGCTTCAAATTGCAATGGCTTTGGATTCACATTCTAGGATTAGATCAGGTTACTCCATTTGAGGTGGGAAAAGTCAATGACGGTTGGCCTCTCTATAAATGACTCAGCAGTTCTCATCGTCACTATGTGTCTTCTAGAGTCCAAGTCAAACTGCATGCACCTCTACATTATTTGCCCTTTGTACCTTTAGCAAAAACACTGAAATGTGTAAAGGTGGTTGAGTACCACTTGTGGCACACAACATGCATCTACGCTACTGTTCAAATGTATAGGGGCGTTCATTTTTAAAACATTTTGAAAGAAATCTCATATGTGCACCAAGGACTGCATTTATTTGATTTTACAGTTATTTTACAGTAAATATACAGTAAAAACATTTCTATTTTAATATAGTTTAAAATGTAATTTATTTTGTGATGCCAAAGCTGAATTGTCAATAGAAATTACTCCAGTGTCACATAATCATTCTAAAATGGTAATTTGCTGCACAAACATTTCTTCTTATTAAAGTTGAAAACAGTTGCTCTCACTGTAAAAATGAGCATGATTTTAACAATAAAAGACTGTAAAAATGGTACAGTAAAAAACTTTTAACTGGTTAATGGTATGTTCCCCTACTATATACGGTGAAAAACTACCCTAGACATTTCATATAATTTTTTACGGTAAAATACAGTTTTTTGCAGTGAAAAGGAACATATACAGTTTAGGTCAAAAAGACACATCCCGCTTTCAGTATTTGCAAAATGTTAATTATTTTAGCAAAATAAAAGGGCTCATACCAAATGCATGTTATTGTTTATTTAGTACTGACCTCAATAAGATATTTCACATATGCAATTGCTACAGAAGATTCAAATGCTCACTGATCCTCCAGAAGGAAAAACAATGCATTAAAAGCCAGGGGGTAAAAACTTTTGAACAAAATGGAGATGATACAGTTTTCTTATTTGGCCTAAATATCATATTTTTCCCCCATTTAGTACTGCCATTTAGAGGCTACAGAAAATAGTTACGTTTCCCAGAAGACAAAATACGTTAAATTTACCCTGATCTTCAAATTCAAAAAGTTTTCACCCCCCGGCTCTTAATGTGTAGTTTTTCTTTCTGGAGCATCAGTGAGCGTTTGTACCTTCTGTTATAGTTGCATAGTGCAGTTGAGTCCCTCAGTTGTCCCCAGTGTGAAAAGATGGATCTCAAAAACACACAGTCATTGTCGAAAAAGGATTCAAATGCACAAAAATGCTGGAAAACCAAAGAATTTGTGGGGCCTAAAGGATTTTTCTGAAGAACAGCAGGCAGTTTAACTGTTCAGGACAAACAAGACTCATGAACAACCATCACTAAAAAAAAAACAAAACCAAACCAAACCAAACCAAACCAAACAAACACAACAAAGCTGTGGATCATTCATGTAAGAACACCGTAGTAATAAGAATCAAGGGGATGTAAACTTTTGAACGGGGTCATTTTTATAAATTCAACTATAAAATCTTGTGGACTATATGTATACATCTTTTGTGATATCTTATTCGAGTCAGTCCTAAATAAACAATAACGTGCATTTTGTATGATCCCTCTTATTTTCGTAAAAGAACATTTTGCAGATTCTGAAAGGGGGATGTCAACATTTTTGGTAGCAAGATCACACACAGCTGCCAGGTTTTTACCGTAAAATTTACACTTTTCTTTTTTAGCGCTGAATAATTTTGTGGAACCCGTGATTTGCGTTTTCAGGATTTTTTGATGAATGGAAAGTTCGAAAGAACAGCATATATTTGAAACAGAAAAGTGAGTAGTTTGAAAGGTGTAGCAGAGAGCAGCTGGTACACTGATGAAGTCTTGTAATGTCATGTTGTGGACGTAAAGTTGATGCAGTGATGGAGTGTCTGCATGAAGCTTGCTGAATGTTTTCTTTCCCAGACTTGCACTGTTCGCAGTCTCAACTCAAAGTACCTGGAAACATGCCATCTTAGCTTTTCAGACAAACACGCACACATGCGATCGCCCCCTGATTTTCCTACCTTTAACATACAGGCACTGCTAGAGACGAACGCAATTTGAAAAGCAGTTCAAAACGTCGTCTTTCCTCAGGTCTGCTGCGTGCAACAAATACCATTTTCCACACAAACAAACTCCAGAGCACGGACATGCACGTACGCACACAAACTGACTAAGACAGATTCAGCTCACACCCAACGTCTGGGCTTTGCCAACGGCCTCTTCCTGTCTCTGTGGTGATAGCTGAGGGAGAGCAGGGCAGTGGGCGACACTGACAAATGTCCAGCCTCAACCCCACCAAGTGAGAAAGAGGAAGAGAGAGAGAGAAAGAGAGAAATGACAGGTTCTTCTCTGACAAGGCCATCTGCACTGCAGCAACCCTAGAGGCCTTGGTTCCGATGACTTCCTTTTCTTCCCTCTCATTCTTTCTTCATCGCTGCTCTTAATTCTCAAGCAAGCCAAGTACAAATTACCCCCTCATGCACAGTCACCAGTAATGACAGCAGCAGTGAAAGCGATATGAATTCACCCTGGCGATGAAGTCTCAGTTCAGGTCAGCCGGCCAGCTGTCCGTCAGGCAATAGCCATCATGATGGGTTACTGTTACCCTGGTGCTGGAGAAGTCGGTGCGGCCAGACCTGTAAGGCTCCATTAGTGCAAAGCTAATGAGACAGAACCTCAGCAGGCGGGGGTGCACACTCATTACGGCAGGATCACGGGCATGTGCGGGGCAGGGAGCCGGTGCATGTGAGCGTGTGACTTATGGCAAAGAGGTGTGATGGAATTTGCTGAAAGTTAAAGCTTCAGGGCTCCATTTCCATCAGAAAAACCTAAGTATAGATTGAATGTTCAATGCATTTCTTAAACATCTGCAGGAAGTGTTGCCTAAAGCATTCTATTTACATAGAATGCAGGAAAACAGTGCAAAAAACAAAAAACTGGCATATAGTCGTGGAGTACAGTGTAATCTAGATGCTAATATGTTGCGAGCAGTGCTTGCACACGTAAAACTTACTGTCATGATGCCAAAAGGGGTTCTGGGTGGTTGCCAGGGTGTTGCTACTAGAGTTGGCTAAAACTCAAAATTCAACAACTGGCTTCCTACCAATTTGCAAATTAGAATATGAAACTGAATTGGCAATTTATTAAAAACTAACCCATTTGCTAAACTGCATTTTGAATTGGAATGACAAGAAAAGGAAATTAATGAATTGCACAGAAATTCAAAAAGTTACATGTGACCCTAGACTACAAACCCAGTCCTAAGGGTCAATTTTTTGAAATTGAGATTTATACATATATATGAATAAAAAAGCTCTCCGCTGATCCACTGATTGCATTGTTAGGATAGAACAGTATTTGGCCGAGATGCAACTATTTAAAAATCTGGAATTTGAGGGTGCAAAAAAAATAAAAATAAAATAAAATAAAAATATTGAGAAAAATCACCATTGAAGTTCTTAGCAATGCATATCACTAATTAAAAATTAAGTTGAGATAAATTTACGGTAGGAAATTTACAAAATATCTTCATCAAAATATCTATAATGATTTTTGGCATGAAAGAAAAATTTATCATTTAGATGTAGAACGTATTGTTGGCTATTGCTGCAAATATACACGTGCTACTTATGACTGGTTTTGTAGTCCAGGGTCACATATAATATACTGTATGATTAGTAATAACTCTCAAAGTTCAATACTATTTAAAAAATAAATAAATAAATAAATAAATAAATAAGGGCTGTCAAAGACTAATAGCGATTAATCACATACAAAATAAAAGTTTGAGTTTGCCTAATATGTGTGTGTGCACTGTGTGTAATTATTATGTATATATAAGTACACACAAATGAATGCATGTATTTAAGAGACATGTTATGTACAAAATATTTTTATTTATATACAATATAAATTATATAAAAATAAATACATATACTTGTATATATTTCTTAAATATATGTGTTTGTATTTACATCTACATAATTACACAGTACACACACATATATTATAAAATATAAAAATTACAGCATTTTATAATATTAAATAACATTACTGCACATTAATAACAGTATTCATATAATATAAAATAACGATAATGTACAATTATAATGCACAGTAATATTTATGGTAACACTTTACAATAAAGTGTCATTTGTTACCATTAGTTAATGTATTAAACATGAACGAACAATGAACAATACATTTACTACACGATTTATTTATCTTTGTTAAAGATAGTTCTTAAAAATAGTTGTTCATTGTTTGTTAATGTTAGTTCATAGTGCATTAACCAATGTTAGTGACTTTAATAATGCATTAGTAAGCGCTAAAATTAACATTACGTTATTCTTAGTTCATGTTAATTAATCAGTTAACTAATGTTAACTAATAAACCTTATTGTAAAGTGTTATTATACTTACAATATACAATTATAAACATTTCATTCAGTTTTATATTTAGATGCTTCTCATCTTTTAATGTACTGATCATATAAAACTTCACCCATATGCTACGAGTATGACATTTATAGGTACTTCATATTGAAAAAAAAATTATACATTATTGCTACATGTATAATAATTACAAGAATTTCATTGAACTTAATTAAACTGAGGTATGAGTATACTGTGCTACTGACCTAACAAACTAAGTGGACCCGAATGAGAGTGACTTGATTAATACAACCTGTCACTTGTGTGAACCTAGTCTGACCTAAGCCAGGTTTCCTTCTCTCCAAGATCCACAAGAGCACAGCCAGCCATAACACAGCCTGAAAGGCTGATCAACGAAATGGACACCACCTGCCTAAATACAACGGGACAGAGAAGCCAAAGCACTTGAGTTGGAGTCCCTTCTTTCCATGGCTGGGTGCAGGCAGGCATCCAACCTGTCAAAACTACACAGTGCCTTGACCTGCACTTAAACTAAATAAACAGAGCCAACCTGCTCCATTAGGGCACAGCTGAGTGATGTCAGCTCTGGCACAGCCCCGGTGATGTAACACGGCACGCTAATAACCACACCGAACAGAAAAGACAGAACTGCTCTGGCCATAAGGGACCGCGACAGACTGCTTTGGAAGCCATACAGAAAAGCCATTACCAAAGGAGCCATTTAACAACATCAATTAATCAATCAGAACAGGCAGGAAATGAATTTGGCAAACGCCTCATCAAGGAGAGCAAGTTTTGATGCAGAACGTCTCGGATTTTAGAACGCTAGTAGGGTGAAGATTAAAAAATAAATAAATAAAAACAAAACAGCGAGGGGGAAAAGGTCTCATTTGGATTGTATCCCAGCTTCTAAAAATCGCACTTCATTAGCAAATTGGGCAGAGAAACTAGCAAGGACTTTAAGTAAACTTTGAAACCGAAGCAGGAACGCTGGTAGAATACGAAATCAAGAACCCAAACAGCTGTCTTCTACAAGATGCACTGATTAGTGTATTTATATATTTCGAAACAAATCCTGCATGAGAGATTGCCGGGTCAATGCGGGACTGATTGTGTGCTTCCAGTTTATCTCAGCTGATTAGTAACAGGGCCGTATGTTGGTTTAAGACGACAAGAGACCAATACTGATGACAGGAAGTGCCCATCAATAACCAGACGCTGTGTCTCAGGTTCAGTTTCACTCCATCTGTCTCAAACCAGCCTTCGGTTTAGCTTCTTTCCCCCTTCATTCATCCCATTACCTAGCGCGTATCCTCAGGTGGCCCATATGTGCAAAGCGACAGTCTGTGTCTGCATCCCCCCAGGACGCGTTAGGTAAAGTAACAGCACAGTGGCTTTCGCATCAGCGCTCTCAGCAGAAGCCTGATCAATCGGATCAATGGAGGTGATCAGCATTATGAGCTCTGATCAGGCTGTGTGGGGAACCGGCTAATCCAGTTAAGCCATTAGCAAGCTGGGACAGATGAGTCCATTGGGCATCGAGCCCATCTATGAGGCTCTGCTTATTAGCACACTGCCATATGGAGACAATAGAAGTACACAGTCATGAATGTTGGAACAAGACACGAGGAAGATCCGCATTCGCTGGCAGCTGATTCGGTGCGACAGAGCTAACATGACCGGCGGCTTCTGGTTGAGATGTGAGGCGGAGGGCCGGAGGCTAGAAGGAGAGGGGAGGGGCGAGACCCTGCCCTCGGTAAACACAAAGACAGAATGCCCCCGTGCTGGAGGTCACCCTTCAGCCTGTGATTGAGCATGTGGATCAAACTACATTAAATGCACTACAGCTTGTGTTACAGAAATCCATTTGCAGCTCCACAATTACCTTCAACCTGCGCTCACACTCGCCGCCCATCTGGGAGGCAGTTTAAAACACGAGGTCTGTCCCACGGTTAGCGAGTGAGTGACTGAGCGAGGGACCGGTGGAGGAAACTTACAGGTCTGCTGGCTGAGTAAATCGCATTAATCATCAGTCCTGATGTTGTTTTTCTGCTGCTGCATTTCATTTGTTTCATATTTAGATGCTCCTCACAGATGAATCTCTGCAGGCGCTCACGTAGGCTGCCGATGGCAGAGAGGGCATTATACAGCACTGCCCGAACCTATCATAAATTACACAGCCACATTAAAAGCTACTGCAGAAAAAAAAAAAAAAAAAAAAAAAAAAAAAAGGGGGAAAAAAAGCAGCAATGAGCTAAATATACGATATGGCCTTTCTATACAAATGTGTCTTTTTCAATCACATCCTCTCCTGTAAAAAAACAGACTGGCAGACGGAGACAGCAGACATCCTCAGCGGGGTAAGAGAGGTGTCAGATGTAGTTGGAAGAGGACGAGAAGAGATAGGATGGGAGGAAAGGTGGAGAGAGGTTGAAGAGAGAGAAATTTGGTCATCGTAACGCTGTTTCAACATATGAGCGGAAGAGATTTAAACAATCTCTGCGCTTCTATTACACTGCAGAGACTTCAAACTCCGACTACAGAGACAAGACGTTGCCTGAACAGATGAAACCACCTCAAAGTAGCAAAAAATGAAGATGTGATATTTTCCATTCAGCCTGGGAGCAATCGGAGATGGAGGGAAGAGTTTATGCTGCTGCTGCATGAATATATCAAAGGGACCTGAGTTTATGCTGCTATAGCATGAACGTATCAAAGGATCCCATGGCGCACTTTTGATATAGATGGCTGCTCCCCCCATTACGACTACTCCTCCCACTACCGTAGCTCACTGTGTCTGTGTTTCTGCATTTTATTACAGCTTTTCTATCTCTACAGTTTTCAAAGCAGGCAAACTTAGTGATAAAATGACAAAACCTGCTCTCGCTCCATTTCTGAATGAATTAATGTCACAAATAATCACAATCTGTTCTTGTTTTTATGATATGCATATAATAAGGATGTACCAATATGAAAATGCTGGTTGATAATTATTTTAAGGTCATGACAGATAACAATAGATGGTTGATATTAAAATTATATTCTTTAAATCATAAAAAAATGATAGCATTCAGTGTTAAATGTAAAGTTCATTACGAGATGAGTTAAAGATGATATTTAACACGGTTAAATTATTAATGTTGAACTAAGTTAGCAAGACGATTGCAAAAGTAAATAAAGTTAAAATAGGGGAAATGAGCATGCACCATCTTTTCTAAATATATTTTTCCAAAAGTAAAATGGTAGTATATGTTCATATTTTTATGTAATCAAAGACAACAGGGTCATTCCGTGTCAACTCAAGCAGATCAAATTTTTAATTCTGCTAATATTTTTTCTGTGAAAGACAAACCAAAGTCATTTTGAGGGTCAAAAAGACTTTTAAAAGCAGGCAGCATCATTATTTTATTTGTACACATAGATTGGTTTATTCTATTAGCAAAATCTGTTGACTTTATTTATTAAAAAAAAAAAAAAAAAAAAGTACATTTAAAGATTAAAACTATGAAAAAAAAAAAACCTTCAGATAACCTGTAGGAAAAAACACCCCCACCCCCACATCTTAAGCAAGCAGAATAATGTAATTGGATTGTTTTTGTAATTGTGCCTTTGAACGATTACATAATTGTGGCATCTGTAATTGTAATCACGATTAGAAATTTGTTTAATTGTGCAGCCCTAATTAAGATATTATTTATACTTCTTGAGTTACAGACATGCAGACACAAAGATTGGTTTATTCTATTAGTAAAATTTGTTGACTTGAGCAATTTTGGTTTCATTATATGCCAATGGTGAGAGTTCAAAAAAGGCAAGAAGCACTTCTTTTGTTTTTCTGCCTCAATTTTGCATGGGACTGAACCATACATTATTTATTCCTCAGACATGCCTCTTTAAAAGTAAAATATCAGCTGTATGCAAAGTGACTCATATTTGTTTTTGACCACTGAAAATGTGAACAATTTACCAACTTGCTCAAGGACCCACATTAAGGTTTCCATATCTCTGGGCTTGAACCATCGAGGGCCTTTAAAATGAAAATGTCAAAACAAGTGTTTATTAAAAAACAGAATCTAAAAGGGTATTAAGGTATCTTTAATACTTCTTGAGTTACAGGCATGCAAACTTGGCAAAAAACACAAGCAGCGCTTTTTGGTTGGTGCCAATAGCCTCGTGGTTAGTGCGTCAACATACAGCGCAATTGCGCTCATGGCGACCCGAGTTCGATTCCCATCTCGAGGTCATTTGCCAATCCCGCTCCCCTCTCTCCACCCAGTGCTTTCCTGTCATCTCTCTAACTGTCCTATCTCAACAAAAGACATAAAAAAAAAAAAAAAAGTGTTTTTTTCCATTTTTAAACTGTCATAATAAAATGATGATGCCGCTAGCTTTCTAAAGTCATTTCTACACCCCTGTAAATTGGCATTTTGACACCCCTCAATAAAATAGTGGATTACTCAGTAAATATACATCTGTGACACTTAATATTTTGGCTTTCATCACTATACGTTCGCCTTTCTACAGAAAAAATGTTAAAATCAAAAACTTTGAGTTGGGTAATTTTCAGAAATTTGGTTGATTCGACACTGAATGACCCACTATCGTTCTACTTTTATTCAGGAAGCAAGCATTAAAGCGATCAAAGGTGACAGTATGTTACAAAAGATTTCTATTTGAAATAAATGCTGTTCTTCCGAACTCCCTATTCATCAAATAGTCATAAAAAACCCATAAAAATAAGCAATGTATAATAACCAACATGGTTCTAATATATCATGCATCCCCAGCATATACACAACTTATATAAGTCTACAAAACTAATTATAAGCATTTAAGCATAAACTTTTTTTATTTAAAGGTTAAGGTCATAAGAAGCAAATCCGGTTAATCTGATAATGCAAGCACATGAAGTCACATGGTTTTAGACATATCTACAGCTTACCTTACTGGAAGGAGTTCATGAGCTTAGCCAAAGACCTGAACAGAGAAAAAGAGAGAGAGAGAAGGATCATTACTGATGCAGCTCGAAGCTCCACAAATTGAGCCCCTGCTGTTCAGGTCTACATCTATGCACCCTGCCTTCATGCTGTATTTCTCAAACTAAATGAGGGGAAAAAAGACACTAAATGAGTTCTTAAGCTGAAATAAACCTCTGACTTTGAGTATGCGTCTTTCAGTGATCAGGGCTTAAGACAGTGGTAACATTTAAAATAAAGTTCATACACGAAAAAATGAAACGATGAAAATTCAGCTTATAAAGGTTCATCTGCTTTACAAATACAAAATTATCATCAACCCGCATTTTCCTCATGAGAAAGCAGAAATGTGAAACGCAGTCTTGAGTAACACCAACACATCATTCTGAATCCTCACGCATGCAGTTTTATATTCAGGAAAGGAGCAGAACTCTATTGTTCAAGCCTGCATGAGATGTCCTAGTGGGCAAAAACTTGAGGGATCAGGGGGCCACTGGTCCTTGGCATTTAACCCCTTGAGTCTCAGTACTTCGGATCTCTGCATCCTGCACGTCAAACATCAATCCTCACGGATGAGCCGACCAGCTGCTCGACACTGTACATAAATAATGCAATGCTATTGGCTTCAGCTATGAATCATTCATACATGTTATGCACCTATTTATGCATGCACACTGGATTGCGGATCCTTTTCCATGTACTTTTATTCTCACACGTTAAGAAAATATCACTGAGAGGGAAGTTCACGGTCATATTTACAGATGAGATCTAGTGCTGTCGATAAACATCTCACTGGACTCTATAAAAAAATTCTTCAGATTTTAGACATTGTCAGTCTTGTTTGTACCTCCCGCTGCCCATGTGATCTATCTTCCTATTAACACACCGGCAGCAACACTAACAACTCCGCGTGACGGATTCCACTGCGGATGGTGTTTCTAATCCTATTGTAAAGCAGAGTCTCCCACTTGGGGATACTGCAAGAATGGAAGAGAGAAAGAAAACGACTGTGTGAGACAGAGAGAGAGCAAGCGAGAGTGATAGTAAGCAGTCTGCCAGCAGGTGAGGATTAGTAGTCTATCATAATGGGATTTTACTTGTGCGGTATGTAGCAAATCAGCACAGCAGAGAGGAGTTACACAAGACTGAGTCCAGCGTTTCTACACACACTCTCCAGAGCTCCTCTTTCTCACAGCTCCCTGCATCTGATCATTCTCAGGAGATATAGACACATGCTCCATAGAAATGCAACGAAAATAAGAAATCGAAGTTGAAACTCTACAGGATTTGATAACAGTAACTGACTGGCAAAAACAAGTAGGTGTGAGAAATAAGATTTAATCAAAGTAAGTTTCAGCTGATTGCATTTCTTGGCAGAGAGAGCTTGCATTTGCAGTTGATAAAATCTACTCTCAAATGTGATGCGATGAACATGGGCAATAAGCATTACTACACATCACTCTAAGCACAGACGCATACTGCAAGCAAATTCAAAAATGCATTGTGATATTATTGACTATAATTTGATTATTTTAAATGCTATAACTGTTTTTTGAGTAGTTTTTATATATTTAAGTGACATTTTTCTCATTTTTGTCAACAGTATATTTTAAACTAAAAAGTGTGCTATCATTGCTTGTCAGTGCGATATACCAGCAGACACCATTAACCTGAAGAATTGTCAACCGGTAGAGATTTTCAACTACTAACAATCGCAATTACAGCCTCACGTGATGTTGGTGTGCCATGTGGTCACAAAAATATATCATTTACACACGTTTTTAAGCACTACAGTTTAAAAAGTGATTTTAACCTGTTAAAACGCAATCAGCAGCTGTCTGAAAGACTGTTTGTGAGCTCTGTCAGAAAGGCTTGTGCATGTGAAGACGGTGTTTATTGAGCGCAGGACTTATTTTTGTCGCTTTACAGGCCTTGAATGGTTAAATACACACACTTGTGTGTCAAAAAGCCTGTCTTTGCAAGTATCCTCATAAACACAGTAATTTAGGTTAAATGAAAGCAACAGTTGAGAGAGAAAACACATGTAACAGTATATTGGATCCGGGCAACTCTTAAAGTGACAGCAGTCTAATATTCCTGCTGTCTGTCGTTCATATTAAGCAAACAACTAAAGAGAAAATCTCTCACTGCTCATGACCAAATCACTTTGGATACTTTAATAAGAAGAAATATTTAATTAGCAGTGAAGAATATGCAGTGCTTTTATACATTTGATTTACACAATGTATGCAGCAGTTCTTATTTTTATTACTGTTTTTTTTTTTAGTTTTATTGTGATATTGGCACAGGTGACAAGAATTATGACATTTCCATGATATCAAAAATATTTATATCATAAAGACCTTATTTAAAGCAAAAATAATAAGATTTGGGTCCTATCGCCCAGCCCTATTTGAAAGTGGTCAAAGTTTTGGTGAAATGGACTTTCAATGGCATTATGAGAATCTCTCTTCATTTGGGTTCAAAGGGGGTGAGCTAACCCTTCAAAAGGGGACATATCAAGAAAATATGACTTTTCCATGTTTAAGTGCTATAAACGAGTCCCTGGTGCACAGGCTACTAACCCAGAAAATGTGAAAAAGGACAACCCAATAACTTTGTTTTGGAAAGCCTTTCTCTGCAAGCACGTGGAAAAAAATTAGCCGCTCAGATTTCGCTTCTCCGCGACATAGTAAAGGGATCGTATTATAATATTACTGTCTCTTAATCTGCACATTTCCACCCACGGCACCGCTATTGCGTTTTCTTTCCCAGCTGTTTACCTTCACAGACATAACCAACTGTATTTTTGTAACTTATGTGTGTTTTTAACAAAGTTGTGTGTATCTGACAGTTTAAACACAAAAAGACAAAAACTGTATATCAGAAGTTTAAACTAATATGGCTTAAAAAAATGATTTTAATGCTACAGACATGATAATCAAAACCAAACAGATGTTTTTTGGCAGAGTATTTGACGAATGAGTTGTAAAGGCACAGCCCTATTCTGGAAAAGGGAGCGGGGAGCAGCGGCTCATTTGCATTTAAAGAGACATGCATGAAAACAGCGCATTTCTGCTTCCACTCAAAATAGCCATTTACAGAATAATCTGTGGTGTATTTTGAGCTAAAACTTCACAGACACATTCTGTGGATACCTGAGACTTAGATTACATCTTGTAAAAAGGGGCATAATAAGTCACCTTTAAAAAGGAGTTTTAAGACTACGTTACGTTTCACTTCATCCTATCAGTTGTGCTCTAAGAACGCGTCCTGTGAGTATACACACAAATCCTCTCCAAACAGAGTACAGAGTGCTGCAATTGGCCCAGATTGAATACGCAGCACAGAATTGCTATCCTGACTCAAATGAAACGCAAGGTACTGCCCAATATTCCACTGTGTCAATTACAAATCGACCGCTGTTTTTAGAGTGCTTGTAACCATCTTGTCGCACACAACGATGGCAACTCTGGCACAGCTGTACCCTTCAATCCTCGACAAAGCGTTTTTTTATCCATTCAAGTCACTGTTCAAGAGTGCTGAAGGGACAAGTTAACTGAGGCCACGGGAGGGAAAACTTTCCACAATGGAAAAAAAAGAAGGGAATCTCTTATTAAGTAAGTGCATTCACTTCTAATCAGAGTGGCTGAAGTTCATGAGGTGACATTTGCGAGCTGACAAGCACAGGGCCCGTCATGCTAATGCTAGAGAGTAATTAATCTGCCCCCGATGGAACCTAAACCACTAAAGGTCACTCACAGACACGCTTTCTCTCTTTGTATCTCTCTCACACACAAGTATCCCCAACCGCACAGCCACAATCCATGCGCAGAGAGGAGGAAGTGCATCAAAACAGTCAATTTATCTTTTGGTACAGAGTGTTCTGCACCTCTGCTTGTATCTGTATTTGTGTGTGCATTTTCTATCACCCCTGTTGTTGCCGTTCTTCTGCTGACAGGCGAGATATAAGCATTACCTTGACCTGTGAATCACACATGGAGGGAAAGTGCTGTTTTTTCCTGAGTTAATGCAAATGGAATCAGCGCTGGAATATTCTTCTCTGCTGTGGGATCTATTCAAGCGGCACAGGCCGCTGATCCATCGCTGCTTATAAAACTCACACGAGCAGCGTGCGTGTGCATATCATCTAAAGGAACAAGCCTTTCATTATAACCCATCCCTGGGTTTGTGTACGGAGAACAGCGTTAAAAAAACACGTCAACCAAAAATGGAAATTCTATCATCATTTACACACGTCATTTCAAACCTGTTTCAACTGTCCTCAACCTTTTGCAACAGAAGATATTAGGCCATACAGGTTTGAAACAAAATGAGGGTGAGTAAATTACTTTTTAATTTGGATGAACTTTCTCTTGAAGAAACAGA
The DNA here is from genome assembly GCF_022985175.1 of Labeo rohita. NCBI lineage: Eukaryota > Metazoa > Chordata > Actinopteri > Cypriniformes > Cyprinidae > Labeo > Labeo rohita. The sequence continues at coordinate 15,830,189 of NC_066881.1, read as the reverse complement.
AGAACATGCCGTTTGGAGACAGGCTGATGGTTTGTTAATGAAGATGTTGCTTTCAAATGCAAGGTCAAATGCACCTGCATGTCTCTCCGCATTACCTCTGCGTTCAGCTATTCCCGTTCTCCTTTGCATATCGAGTCCCAGCAGGAGAAGACAGTTAATAAGATGGATCCTCCCACTCAAGATTGGTGGGCCAGCTGAGATCTGATATCTATAAGTGAAAGTGGTTAGCACAAGCAGGACCCGTTGCTTTTTGTGTGTGCGTACATTCAATATGAGATTTCCCCACTACTGTTCTCAAGAGCTTTGTGGCGGAAGAACTTAAGATGCATGTGTGAAGAACGAATGAGAATAAAAAAGCATGTTTATACATGTCTGAAATTACAAAAAGAAATAAATTCGCTTGACTGCAAATGAGCCCCAAGTATGCAACTGCGCTGACTGATGAATAGGCACATTTGGGCATAAGACGGATCTCAGGCCTGTGTATCTGATAAAAAGCAAACGTCTCTGCAGTCCCACACTAATAACAAGAGGGAGATCCTCATGACTGATTGCCGTGGCCCGCAGGCTTCACAGAATTGTGTCAGGACTGTACAAACATCCTATGCAGATCCAACGTAGATTAAAACACAAATGTGGGACGGGGGCTTTTATACGGGACATGGAGGTCTGGCATATCTACCTTAGAGCAGGAAAGATCTAGCTAAATGCTCACCCACTATCAACCTATGACATTCACTTAAGAGCCATGCCTTTTTAATGCCCAAAAAGCAGGGCTATTATTAAGCAGGTGTGCAGTGGACATGCACTGTTCTTATGTATAATTCACTGCTATTAAAGAACATTTAACATCAGTGAATGCAAAGCTAGCAGAGTTAAAAGCCTGCTTCGCTGTGTATACGTCGAGAGAAACCTCAAAGTGGGACATCTTCAGTTGAAAAAACATTACACAAAAATCGCTTGAGAAGCACACGCTATGTCGTACAACCACCCCCTGCCTGCAAAGAAAAACACGGGGAAGAACGGGGAAGGGGAAATAAATATGAAACGCCACTTGGAAAGTGCACCGCAGGAGAAGTGCACACTCTTGCACTTTCTGACAAGAGGAAGACAGCGAGCAGGGTGAAGATTTATGGCGTGCACAACACCAGGAGTTGATAATTCTATTAGAGGTAGCACCTAGGATTAATACACATCCTCTCTGGGTCCTCCGTGTGAGCAAAACAAAAGGGTAAAACAGTTAGTTCTTCCCAATAGATCGATAGAAGAGAGGCGGGGAGCTGACAAAACTACAACTTCAATCTTTAACAGCCTACATCAAACTACTACAAGGGTGACCCAAAGGAAAAAATAGCCATGATAAAGGCTAAAAGAAGACTAAATACGGAAATAAAAAGGGTACTGCCACAAATATATTCTGTTACTTGAGATCACTGATATTAAAACCGGTGTAATACACCTTAAGGTTTGAATATGCACAAGCACGTAGGACATTTGTGACCCTGGACCACAAAACCGTTGTAAGTCGCAGGTATATTTGTAGCAATAGCCAACAATACACTGTATGGGTCAAAATTATTGATTTTTCTTTTATGCCAAAAGTCATTAGGATATTAAGTAAAGATCACGTTCCATGATGATATTTTGTAAATTTACTAGAGTAGGTTTTAGATTACACTGACCAAATTTGGTGTTGATCTGTTTAAATCTCTAAGAGGAGTTGGCAAAAACAGCACAAAACTTGCTAAGAAAATTCAAAATAACAGACTTCCTGTTGGGTTTCGGACTTCGTACCGGGGGACTTTTTTATATGTACTGGTGTGTTACATGTGTCTAGCGAATTTCGTACATGTAACTAAAATGTAGCTCAAGGGGCACTTTGTTGAAATTTTATAGGTGGCACTACTGAACCATTTTGACACACCCACTTCTGAAAGCCATATCAGATGTCAATTTTCACCACTTTTGGCACATGTGCAGAGCTTCATGAATCTGAGCATGTTAAGGCCTTCACAAATGCAATTCATTCTGAAGAAGAAGAAACTGAGCAATTCCAATTGCGTCCTCGGGCCCTAAAAATTGGACCCTTATGACTGGTTTTGTGGTCCAGGGTCACATTTCAGAATTACACTACACTTAAATGGACAGCAACTTAAATATCAATATATTCCTCTCACACAGCAATTGTATGGGGCTTTTTTTGTCCTTTTTGGAGCTTGACAGTCTCTGGTTTGAGCCCTTTGTGCAACAGCTCTTTCTGTGTTTCACTGAAAAAAAAAAAAAAAAAAAAATTGTATGGGTTTCGGAGGACGAGGTGAGCGAATGATGACAGAGATTTCATTTTTGGGTGAACTATTCCTTCACAAACAGAACGCTGTCAAAAAAGCAGCAGAGATTTATAATACAGATGTCTCAATCAAAGCACAGATTTGTCTCCTGCTCTTCTGTAGCAAAAACATTTCAAGGCATCATAGACAGGTTTGTGGCACAAAGGCTGTTTTAAAAGGTAGGCAACTTAAGTATACTGTCTCCCAAGATACCTCGTTTTGACTAAAATCTAATGCAACATCACAAGCATCCTTGGGGAGAGGGCAATCCCATAATGCTCTGCAACAAGCTCTGAAAAAACAATGAATGACGACAGATACACTTAATTCATACAGTACTAAAAATTACTGAAAAAAAATTTCAATCCAATTAACAATTATACCCAATATTTGTGTGGGTGCTATGTGTTTTATGATTATTAGAGAATATAGAGCGCAATAGTGTCCACCCCACTTTTTTTTTTTGCAACCTTTGTTCAATAAGTATTTTTCATAGGGATAATTGAAGTCTACATTACAAAACAGGAACGCACAATATTATCGGACCGATATCGGCATTGGCCCGATATTAAAAATTATGGCGATATGTCTTGCTGAAAAGACAAATAACTCACATGTGCACAGGGTGCACTAGCGATTAGATCACGTCAGCATTCTTGAAGCAAAGTTTTGCCTGAATGATGACTAGAGGCACTGTTTTGATCATTGCATTTAATCTGAGAATGTACATACACAATGATGAATTCAGTGTGTAATGAGTAAACAGTAATAGTATGTGCAGTGGCAGCAAAAATCCAATATTGTGCATCCCAATTACAAAACTTTAATTTTAACAAAAAAAATTGGAAATTTGAAAATTGGACAAAAAGACAAAAGGTGACGAATGACAACCAAATTAAAATTTAAAAAAATTGAAATAATGCAGGTTGATAGCTTCAGCAAAAGCATATCCACCTTTATCTTCAACGCAGAGGTAAGCTTATGGGTGAGACTTCCAGTTCATTATCCGCTATAGGGAAATAAAGAGAAGAATAACAAAGCGCAGTAAAAGGTAAAACTGTTTGCACTACAATCAGTGTGTTCATAATTAAGATAATACATTACGATAAGATGGTACGACACACCAGTTTGCAATATCAAGCAGCAAATTGAGCTGTTTTCTACAGCTAAAAATAGCTGGACGCGGATGAGACTTGAAGCCAGACCCATAAAATTTACAAATGGGCATGCCCGCGCTCTTACGGCAAAAAGGTGGATATTAGCAATTAACAACCTTGTAGCTTAAAGTAGGTCTGTCTTTAAAGTTTTCGTTCAAAATCATTTCCTCCATGGAGAAAGAGAATGGTATTTTGTACTTCCGGAAGTTCTCAATTGGAATGTGCTCAATTGGAATGAATTTAGGAAGTATCCTATGTGAAGCGCTAGCCTATTTGTGCGAGTCACTTCCTATGGAGAGTGTTCCCAATCAGTCACTGATAATGCTTCATCTCTGTTAGGATGAATACTGTTTGCTAGGGTCTGGAACAGACCCATAGAGTGGGCGATGATGGACAGTCAGATGGACACAACACCTACGAACAGGATTTAATCCTTCGAGACAAGGAGAGTGATCTGGTTTAGTGCGGAACAGACAGCCCTAAACACCATTTCTTTCTCTATGGGGAACGACCGTCCAGATGCTACTCATGATGTGGCTTGCTGCCCAAAAATTTACCGGAAGAATGACTAACAAAACCATCTATGAGAGCCAACACATAATAAATAACAAAATGAATGCATAACTAAACAAATAAAAATGACAAACACATGTATAAGTAACCATATGTGCCATGTGAAAACTGGATTACATCAGATTACAAATCTGCAACATTACAACACTTTAGGCTTCTGTTATGTTTGATGGAGATCATCACACTATGAAACACACAAGCACAAGGAACTAAAGAATGACAGACACACAAAAACACACTATCCTGGCATTTGCTCTATCAGAGCTCAATTATTTCCATATTACGAAGGCGCTCCAGAAGAACAGAGGAGCGTAATAAATGGCAATGAGGCGATACTAATGTACCTCTCTTGTGCTCCCCACTTTCAGCCTGAGAAAACACAACAGCCCGGCTCTCAGGCCTGGCTGAACACAAACCCTCCTGAAAGAGCCGGGAGTTTAAGTTGGGAAGGGGGGTTTTGTGGCTTAGCTATTCATTTTTCCCTCTTCGGTTTTGTCTCGGCAGCCACGCAGCAGCCTGCCTCTTTGAGTTATCGTAGGGCAGTGTGTTCACAGCCTGTTTCTCTTCAACCACCCCCCACCAATTGTTCCCAGCCTGTCTGCCACAGGAAATTACACTTCCACCTTCAGGCCACGCACGAGCAGGCAAGGCCTGCTTCCACATGAAGACCAAAAACAGGCAGGGGGAGAGTGGGAGACGGATGCGGCCAGACACGTAAGACAGGAGACTGGCTCGGCCCTGTTTACATCTGGTATTAACATCAATCTCAGATGACCACATGAAACGGAGCATTCAACCGAAACAGACTGACGCTCACCTGCTATTAGCATACATCTTTCGTGACTGAGTAATTTTGGATTTTGTCCAGAGAACACTATCAGGAGGCTTCTCTTCACTTATGATGAAACACAAAAAGCTGACACAGACACTATATATTTAGATTTGGAGTCTTCAAGATGTACAGAAAAATCTTGGTTTAGCACAATAACTGATTGATAGGTGAATGAGTGATCTTTCAACACTGTCCTGGACAGTTAAAATATTGATTTTCCAATTAAAATCCACAATATTCATTGGAATAATTTCAATACTGATTGACAGGTGCACATTTCTCATCCTGCTGAATTTATGCTGCTGCTCCTGAATCATTGTGAATGCATTTTGTAAAGGTGAATGTGCAACCCAGGCTCATTAGAAATGTGGGCATGTGGTGACATTTCTGCAAAATGATATTCTGTTGCTTCTTGCATATTTAACAACACTTGCAAAGTAAAATGCGTAGTGAGTAGAGCTAAGTGTGAGTTTTATTTAAAATGAATGCGAAGCTTGCAACAGTATTGCAGTTTCTACAGTAAACATAACCAATAGTGAGATAAAATGTGAGATGAAAATACATTTGCTTCTACATGTCTTTGACCTCTTTTATCATGACTCATGTTTCACGGGACTTGTGAAACACTGCACCAGGTGAGCAATCAAGCAAATTTACTAAAATCAGAATAGCTTTACATATTCACCTTTTTCCAGAGTAACTGATGAGCTGTGCCATAAGGGATTTTAACTGTTTGGGTGTTTTGAGATCTCCATGAAAATCCATGTTAAAACGAGGTTAAAAAAAAAACAACAACAACGGCTGAATTGAAACTTCTTCAATATAACTACATATAAGAATGTGCGCAAGAAATGCAAAGCACCAGTCGCGCGAGACTTCCACATTCAGAAAAAGGTGGACAGAGCTGGCTATGTGATGCAAGCATCAACGTATTTGTTTACAAATCATCCACTGTGGCAGCAGTATTTTGAGGTCATAGTATTGTGCAAAGTGCTGCACAAAAATATCTGCCCTGTAATCATACTATATGTGAAAAGGAAAAAAAGCCATTTTACTGCCTCTAGTGTTCATTTCAGCTGTTTGACTTTCTTTGCACGTTCTCTTGGGTTGGTATTTTCCCCTACGTCACATGTGCGTGAGGTCGTTTTCTTAGAACGGACAGATCGTTTCACTAGATAAGACCCTTTTTCCTCGGCTGGGATCATGTAGAGCCCTTTGAAACGGCATTGAAACCACAGTTTGGACCTTCAACCCGTTGGCCACCATAGAAGTCCACTATGTGGAGAAAGATCCTGGAATGTTTTCCTCAAAAACCTTAAATTTAATTGCAACTGATGAAAGAAAGACGCAAACTTCTTGGATGATATGGGGCCGAGTAAATTATCAGGAAATTGTCATTCTGGAAGTGAACTTCTCCTTTAAATGAATAAGAATCGAATCAAACCAAGAGCTTATGAACCATGAACCAGCAGTGATCAGATCAGCTGAGAGAGATCAGTTTAAAACGGGGCCTCGGTGGAAGTCCACAGCATCTGAGCACCTGATCTGCACTAACGTAGGACAAAAAATAAAAAATAAAATAAAAGAACAGTTATGTCAAGTCAAAGGTTAAGCAATTTAAGCCATATAAAGGAGTTACTTCAATAAAGTCTGTTATTCAAGAAAGGGAGTCAGGAAAAAAAGCTGTAGAAAGACAACCACAACAATATCTTCTTCATACACTTGTTCCAGGATACAATCAATATAGATTTATAGCAATTAAACAATCAACTTGAATCAAAGCTTAACAAAAGCAACAGAAAAAGGCATGTGAAAGACAGAAAAAACCTTGAGTGACACTGAAAGGAATAAAAGACATTAAAAGCATCCAACCAAAGGCACAAAAATGTGGTTGAAAGAAGAGAAGGCAAAAAAGAAAACAGGTCAAAGCAAAGCTGAGAGGCTGCCCAGTCAAGTAAAGGAACAAACATTTAAATAAATAAAAAACATGAACGTCTCTTCAAGCCGAAAGGTCTTGGTTTCCAAATGGAATCTCATTACTTGGCTCTCCAGGCGGCAGGAAAACTATTAACACAACAGCTGGATTTAGACAGAGGGGAGTAAGACCACAAGGGACAGACTGAGCGGAGGCCGGGAAAAGAAAAAGTGAGTTGAATAGACATGTCAGAGTAGCAGGGGGGAATAAAGAAAGTGATGTGAGCACGGATGACAGGAGGGGAAGCGAGGGATGTGGAACTAGAGTGTGAGAGACACAATAACTTTAAACCTTTCACCTAATCCACAACGAGACACGCAACAACAAGCCAGGAAATTATCAGATCGCTGAGAAAGAGTAAAAAAAATAAAATAAACAAATACAAATTTTTGGGTGCTTTTTCTGTGACGATCATAGTAGGATGAACAAATGGAATGAAATTCCCCCTTCACATTATTATTTTAACACTCTCAGGAAATAGTGACATTTCCTGTGGCAAAAATGTGTCATTGGATTTCAAGTTACAAGGCATATTTCACAAAAAATGATGATTAGTTTACTTCCGGAATAAAAATTTCCTGATAATTTACTCACCCCCATGTCATCCAAGATGTTCATGTCTTTCTTTCTTCAGTCGAAAAGAAATTAAGGCTTTTGAGGAAAACATTCCAGGATTTTTCTCCATATATTGGACTGTGCAGCTTCAAAGGGCTCTACATGATCCCAGCTGAGGAATAAGGGTCTTGTCTAGCGAAACAATCAGTCATTTTCTAAAAATGTATATACTTTTTAACAACAAATCAAGTCACTTTCAAGTATGGCAGCCTGGATTCACCTTTCTATTTTATTATATAGAGTAGAAAAGGTAACACTTCTCTGTGTTTTGGAGGAAGTTTGGAACGATATGTGGGCACATAAATGATGACAACTGTTATTTTTGGGGTGAAATATCCCTTTCAAGCTTTACAAAAAAGACTGCTAGTGAATTGCCAGATTGAGTCAGTATTTAAGTCTAAATCAAGTCAAAATTCTCAATAGCTTTATAGCCTTTACTAACAAAGAGGAACTGACTCAAGATTTTTTAACAGATGCTCTTTATCCAAAGCCACCTCACAAGTTAGCCTACACAAACCACAAACACCCTGCTCCACAAGGTAATTGTGAGAAAGATTTTCTTCAGTGACTCTCTAGACTGCATCAAGCTGCAACCTTTGTGTAAACATATTCTTAATCAATGGGTTCCCGCACCCTGAGCACTCAGGAAAAAGCAGAAGCCTTGACGAGATTTACTACGCAGCGGAAGTGCTGTCCATAAGACTCAAGCAGAGACACTCTCTATAAACCTCTCTGTTTAATTTGGTCGTTCTGAAGCCCTTATCTTTAACACGCAGTCAGCAATATAAGTGACAATGTCTTTTCCAGCTGTGAAAAGCGAGTAGGAAATGTCCTTAGGGAGACAAAAACAGTCTCAAATATGAGCTCCTGCCAAGTTTCCTCCCTTTCAGCTTTTATTATAGCACAGAGAGGCATAGAAAGAGAGAGAGAAAAAGGAAGCCTATCAACGTTACATAAATACTTCCTGAAACCTGCGTCTCATCTCAAGAGCTCTGTAAGAAATAAAAGCCAACACTGACAGCATTTACAGGTACAAACTGACACATGTGCACACTTATGTTTACATACACAAGCTTAGAAAAAGAAACGTCACATCATTCAGCCATTGATCCGCAAGCCAATAGGTGTTTGGTTTCAAGGAGAATCTGATGCCATTAAGTCATTAAATGTATTTTATGCCTTAACACACACTTGAAGATAGAAGCAAATATTTAGTCTTATTCGCCCTCACATTAGTCTGCACAGCCCAGCTGCTGTGAGCACGCACGCACGCCATAAATCAATACAATAAAACCCTGCAGGACAAAAGTGCATAAACTTTGGTGGCAAATTCATCTTTATATGCCTTAAATCTCTAAGTAAGAATAGGGATGAAGCTCTGTCATTCCAGAGCATAGCTGTTATATTAAAATGTGGGCAACAGTAACAAAAATATATCTGTATATCAGCTGTGGAAATATTAATATTGAATATGCATGCATTGTAAGGCTGTTTTCAAGAGTAATAACTAATTCTATCACACCACAGTTAGAGAGAAGAATAAAAGAAACAAATATAGAACAGAAAAAAACAAATATAGAAGAATATGATAGAATATACAAATCCAAATCTGAACATGGGTGATGTAACATGACGGCAGTCATGCTGAATTTGAGCACACATTTGCTTCTTGCTAATGCTTCAAAACTAGCGATAAATCTAAAATCTGTAAAAAGTAAGGGATAATGTACATCCAGACGGGGATGCTTAAGACGCTTAATACATGGCTGCTTGCCACAAAATTAAATAATTAGACATGAAAAACTGATCCTAGTTTGTGTGAGAGAGAGAGAGTCTGCGATACCAGGATGACATAATTAAATAATTGTACACATAATACTGAATTGAGTTTTAATATTTTTATTAGCTAACCAAACGCAAAGCTTCCACAAAGAAAAAATGTCCCCAGCAAGCGAACAGCACCGACTGCAGTTGCCCAGATGAGCCTGTGTTACTAGTTTTTACCGGTTGTTATCGGGGAATAACATAACTTGAAATGTGATGACTGACCAATCAGAATCAAGTATTTCACGGAGCCTTGTAACAAGTCTTACTAGTTTGTTAGTTATCTTATAATCCGTTACAGTGTACAAAATCGTCGCAAAATGACAGCAGCTGCATTTTTGTATGAAACGAGAGAGCGAGTCCGCGACACCAGGATGGTATAATTAATAAAATAATTTTACTCATAATAATGAATTGAGTTTTAATATTTTATTAGCCAGCCAAACGCAAAGTTCCCATGAGGAAAAACTTCTGGGCAGTTACCCCGATGACCCTGTGTTATTCATTTTTACCGGTTGTTATCTGGGAATATCATGCCTTGGAATGTGGTGAGTGACCAGTCGGGCTCGAGTATTCCATGGAGCCATGTAATAATATTGGTTAACAGCCTGCAATTTTCTAAACACTGTGGTGGAGGATATGGGGGTGGAATGTAAGGTAAATATTACACAGACGTAAGGTAAATATTAAACAGATTTAAAAGAATTTTTAAAATTGTATATTAGTCTTTCAAATAATGTATTATTTTAAAATCATTTTTTAAAATTATTTTAAAAACACACAATCAATGTTAATCATATGCCTAATAAGCCAAAATGGCTCTCTTAATGTTTCTTGTCTCGTTACATACAATTGCCAATTACATAAATCACATGAAATAATAATGGCTATTTTCAATTCACCATGACATAATTTGACTCAAATCACTGGACTACCTCTCACCCATTTTTATCATAAAACAGCTGTCAATTATTAAATTACCATTAATATGGATAGTTCACCCAAAAATGAAAATTCTGTCATTAATTACTCACCTTCATGTCGTTCTAAACTCGTAAAATCTTTGATTATCTTTGCAACACAAATGCATATACTTTTGATGAAATCCGAGAGCTTTCTGGCCCTGCATAGACAGCAACTGACACGTTCAAGACCCAAAAAGGCAGTAAGGACATCGTTAAAATGTTCAAAATTTGAAACTAGTGGTTCAGACTTCATTTTATGAAGCTATGAGAATACTTTTTGTGTGCACAGAAAACAAAAGTAATGACTTTGTTGAATAAAGTCGTTATTTTTGTTTTCTTTACGCACAAAAAGTATTCTCGTAGCTTCATAAAATTATGGCTGAATCACTGATGTCACATGGACTATTTTAACATTGTCCTTACTACCTTTCTGTGCGATTAACATAGTTCTGTTGCTGTCTGAGCAGGGTCAGAAAGCTTTCGGATTTCATCCAAATATCTTAATTTGTGTTCCGAAGATGAATGAAGGTCTTACAGCTTTGGAACGACATGAGGGTGAGTAATTAATAAAATATTTTTTTTTTTTTTTGGCAAACTAAGACTTTAATGGTACTTAAGTCATCCTTGCACTCTTTCATCATTAAACTGAAGCACTGAACTGGAATTCATCTTCAGCTCCACCTCAGTGTCGATGGTTATGGCCCTGCCTCTAATATTAAAGTACAAAGCATACGAAACAGAAACAAAACCATGAAATCAGAACAGTGAATCTAAGAAGTTTAACTATCACTCCCCAATAAAATCAAGTGGACTTGTGGACAGGACGCTACGCCACTTTGGTGTAGAATTTTGTCACTGCTGTGGACTTAGACAGCTAGATAAACACTACCCGACAAACTATACTGCATTAGGTCATGGCACAAGACTCTGAGAAGGGCTGAGGGTGACATTTGGGCCCCGGCCAGAGAGGTTACGTGTGGAAGGACACAGAGGACAGGACACAGGATCGGTTTTTAAGATGGCTGACAGCAGGAGTGTTGACACCGTGCACCATCTTCACCTTCTCCAGCATAATCTTGTACAGTAAACCCTATTGCTGGTTCACAGCCAGCTTCACAGACAGTGAATCCTTGGCATCTTGGCAGGACACTGGAAACTCTGCCTCACGGAAACAGCATGGCACCGAACTCGAGCATCACGACGCCTCCAGCGGAGCCATTTTGAATCTCGACCATATGGACCATCCTTTTCATTTCAGCTTCTTGACTCTGCAGTGCCGTGCTGCTCCACGCTCCACAGCGCATGGGCTGAGATCAGAGCATGTTACAGATGGTTTGAATTTAATAATTAACTGATTAGACGCTATGAACCGTGAATTATTAGGCTTTTTAAAGCCAGAACGCAATCTTGGTTTAAAGCAGGCGGCAGGGCTAATGCAAGAGGAGGTCATAGTGCGATTAAGGCCTTGAGAAAAGAAACAGAGACGAATGGAAAAAGAAAACGACAAGAGCTTGAGGAGAGCAAACACATCCTTCAACCTGGAAATCACCTAATCATTATCTGCAGGGATCTGAATGGCTACAACTTCTTTTACTCCCATCCATTTTATTATTCTTCACCTTGTTTCTACCCCTCCAAGTTTCATGATTAATTAATGAGCAGAATTTTTCTTGCCATGGTGTAGGATCTGCTCGTCTACTCTCCGTCCTTTTGCTGTTTGAGCTAAAGGGCCTGATCATGAGTCAGGTCAGAGCACTAAACCCCACTTAAGCCCAGTGGACAGCAGGCGAAGCCTCCTTAGGACTGAAGAGCACTTGACTGGAGCACAGCGGCACTGAGACCAGGAAAGCGTGGCAGAAAGCTGCAAAAAGCCAGGCAAGAGAAAGTATGTGTGCACTAAAGAGAAAGATTAAGGCACAGAGACAAGGAGACTCATAAGAGGAATGGATGAAAGTGACAGCATGACGACAGTGGTGTGGAGCAGTCTGGAGTGGGAGGATAGGACCGAGACTTAAGGCAAGAAAGAATAAAAAAGGGAATGATAACAGACTGATATTTAGCCCCTTCTTGGCAGGCTGTCCAGAGTCAAGGGCCTATTCAGTGAGCAAGGTCTATAGCCATTAGCAAGACATTAGGAGACTTAGGATCAGGTTCTTTTCACAATGTTTCTGAATCTTCCTGGATATTCAGGGAAGGAAAAACGATCGGTTAGGGTCAGAATACCAAAGAATAGAGTGCAAGGCGGATAGCTGTAAATGAAAGACAATGCAATAACGTGAATGAAGGAGAATGCATGAGGGAGCTATAGAGAGATGAAGGGATGGAGAGAAGGAAAATGAAATGGCAATAAAGGAAAACATTCACTCTACGAGGGCAAGTCTAGTCTTGTGAAACAATCCATCCAGTCACTGAAGAAAGATAGCAGCCTGCCTATTAAACACTGTGAGCTGCTATAACCTGCTGTGTGTTTGTATCAGCTACACCTCTGTCCCTGATGGAGAATGTGCAGAACCGTGGTCATGGTGACTAAGTTGTTGTCATGGTAATGAACAGGTCAGGGTCTGGATGCTAGAGGTTGAAATCCCCAGATTTGAATTGGGTTAAGATGTTTTCCACAAGTCTGCTGAGACAAACTATGAACTCTGGGAGATATACTATGACTTCCTAAATATTAATCAAGACAATTCAAAAGACAAACAGCTGTCTCTTCACTAACAAACACAACCCTACCCAACATATGCACATTCAAATATACTCCTTACTCAAAATTAATTACCAAAAGTTAAATGAGTAACTCCTGCATCACTAGCATCAACTAGTTATAAAATATTTTCCTAATTGTTCCTTCTGCCCCACCTCGAACATGCAATAAATAAATGAATACATACATACATACATACATATGTATGTATACGTATCCATGAAATCCATTTTATTTTTTCCCAAATTCAATTTAGATTTGTAATGTGTATTTACATTCATAATGTTTTAATTTTACTAGCAGTAGTAGTAGTACTATTAGGTCTAGATGTCACGACCTAAAATCAATGTCGATTAACTGAACGCTTTACCTCGATTGCGATTAATGAAAAATTATTTTTATTTATTTAAACTTTTTTTTTTTTTTCCATATTTATTTTTTATTTATATTTAACTACGATTGCCCTCATAGTTTTAGATGTGAATCTGGCTCATGGTCGCAGTTGAATGTGATTTTCCCCTCAGTGAAAGTCCTGTCACTCTATATACACTAAGGCTACGTTTACACTAGTGCATTTTTGTTTTAAAACGCATAACTTTTGCTCGAAAACTCCGGGGTTGTGTTTTAGTGTAAATGGACCAAAACAGAGTCTTTTGAAAACGATGGTGTGGCTGCCCACATTCGCTCTGCATATGTTGACGACCATGTAAACAATAACATCATTCTCAATGTTGCGCTCACACGAGACGCAAATTAACAGGGCATCTACCAATGTTATCTATGCGCATGAATAGTCATGTGACATGCGTTTTCAGTGATTTACATGTTAAGTCAATGCAAAGACGCGATAGACATCCTGCGGCATGATTTGCGTGAACTGAGCATTTCGGGCGTTTGATGAGCGTAACGCTTGATTCACGCGAGTTAAAAAAATCAGGAGCTTGCCCTACGTGATTATGATGTAGTGAGCGGAGGCAGAAATTCAAAACAACAATGGAGGACAAAATCATTGTTGCTGTATGGGGATACCCAGAGCTGTATGATATATCTTTGTACTTTTGTAGAAACAGGAATGAAATGGATCTTGCTTGGAAGAAAGTGAGTGAAGAGGTTGGACAATCTGGTAAGTTGTAAAAAAAAGCTCTTTTACTCAATTTAGGTAAATTTATATGTAAGGGTGTGTTCACACTTGTTATGTTTGCATGTCATGTTTGGTTTGATTAAAACAAACTCGGGTGCGGTTGATCTGTTAGTGCGGATTGTTTGAGAAAGTGTGAACGCTGCCATCTAAACCCTGGTGTGCACCAAACAAGAGGGCTGAGACTGCAGGTCCATACCCACAGCTCCGTTTTAAGTCAAACGCACCTTTTCCTTTTGTTTGGAGTGTTCGGTGAGTTCTGTCATGAAATGCACGTCATTCAGCCCGACCAATCAGGTGGTGAACGTATCACTATGCCTTTAGGTTCGGTCTCTTTAGGTTTGCTGTCAAAAATACCAGTGTGAACGCTAAGTGGACCAGTATCATTTTCCTTTTTGGTTCGGACCCAGTGAGTCAAATAATCCAAACTACAAGTGTGAACACACCCTATAACGCAAGAAAAAAAAAAAAGCACAACACAGAATGCCTACTTCACCTTGTTACAGTCAAATACAAAACTTAACAAAAGCTTGCATCGCCTGCCCAGCCTCCATGATTAGTTCACTGTTTTGGAACTGACACTGATTAGTGGCACTGCGTGTAAAAGTTTAAATCTGTTAACTTGACACACCATCTTAAACGCGCCACTCACATGCTAGTTGCTGCAAAAGATGCAAGAGCAATGGTCATATACATCCATATAACACCGACTACTCACGCGGTAGCATGTTTTTAATAGGAAAGTCTTAACAGGATTAAAAAAAATGAAATAACCAACAAAGGGAAATTACTTTGGTAAGAGATACATTAATTGTTACATTACAATTATTAATCCGGCCCTATCATTACATTAAATAATATATTTCTATCACAGTTTCTTTAAGGTAAACCAAACTTTTATTTTGACAGGTTGCCGTGAATACATTTAAGTTTCAGTTTGTATATGATATGACTATAGTATTTTCTCCCAACAGATCATCTAAAGCTTTATCCTCTTTAAATACTCAAGCTGCCTGAAAACAGTCTCCAAGTTACCATCCCATAATGTTCAGCAGGGGCCAGGCTCTTGTAATGGTGTCTCTACGCGTGCAGACATGTCAACGCTGGAATGCAGCCACAAAGCCCTGTGCTGCCACAACCTCTTACAGCTGGAGCGGTCTCCATAGACACAGCAGGGTCACAGTGAGGTCAGCAGGTTAAAAAACACGAAACCTCACTAACTACATCAAGACACGCAAGCCAAAATCACAGCCGCGCTTCCCTCCTGGACTTAAACTTAAAGCACTCAAAGTGACAACACAAGCTAGAAGCGGAGAGAGAAATAATACGGAAAAAAACAGAGGAGGCGGAGCACAAACTCAATTCCTCAGAGGTGCTGTAAAAAGCCAGAGGGCCTGAACCAAAACACACATGAAAAATGACTTGGCATGTGAACAGCATAAAAACGGCTGCGGTCTCCTGCTCTCATGCTCTCATGCTTAGTGACCTCCATACTGAGCCACTGTAGGCAACTAATCAGCAGGCTGCCAGCAGGCTGTGCTACAATCAGTATTTTGATACATCGTGACACATTCTCAATAATGTATATATTGCATCATGACATGCCATCCAGACTAGAGGTAGCAAACTCAATTTAGGTTGAGGGCCATTTAGCGGGACAACATGTAGGCCAAAATACTGTTAAAAAGCAGTGTGCATGTACACATACAAAATGAAGCTTTTTTTTTTTTTTAAGGTAATGAAGTTGGCATCAATCAATATTCCCTCTAAGCTGCTCATGTACATAGTGGAGTACTTTTAAAGGTATTCCACACAGAAGCAGACTCAAAATATCTGGCGGAAAACGTCAGATATTTCTTAAACCAGTGTTAAATGAATTAAATGCATTTCAACTGCATGTCTAATGATTTTTTTTTCAGTATAGACCTGAAGTTGAGAGAAATCTTCTTTGGAAATGATTAATTCATGACTGAATTAATTCATGAACAGTGCTTATTCTTAGTTGTGCATGCAAAATCTACCATACTTTCCATTCACAAAGTTATCTTGTGCCTACAGTGGAAATTCAGGCATGCTTATATTTAAAACAACAACACTTTTGTGTGTGTAATACTGCTTAATTATATATCATTAGTGGGGTTGTCACTAATAATTATATTTGTAATTGAGTAATCTGAATTCATAAAAAACAGACTTGAATGGGTGTGTTAAATGTCAAAACTGAAACCATCATATTATCATAATTTGACTGAAACTGCAGCAAATAAATAACACAGACTATGCACTTACAAGAGTGAAAATGCAGCCTTAGTTTCAGTGTCACTCCAGTCGCACCGAAGCAGCTTTAACCATACTAACCTCAAGTTAAGTAAAGTTAAGTTATGTGAAGTATTGCCACACACACACACACACCACATTTTCTGATGTTCACTGCTTGGACCCTAATCCATGCACCATGCCAGCATTTTTTTTTTAAACTAATACTTTTAATTTAATTGAGCATTATATTCTTAAATGCATAATTTACTCACATTTCAGTATTTACGTAACACGGTTTGTTAAGAAAGTACACATATTAGAGGAAATTGTTTGCTTTGGACTTAAAACGCTTGCAATGTTGCATTTTCTTCTTGGTTTGTTCATGTTGACAAGGCAACACTTCAAAGCATAACAAAATGTTTATGCAAGTCATACGTGAGTAAAACTGACTTTTTATTGGTCAGATTGGTCACCTGTTACATCAAAAAGTTAGCAATTACACAACAGTTTAAGCTCAAGGGCTGCTCTTTGGTTTTCAACTGCACTAAGTAAAGCGCTCACCCACAGAATCGCACACTCCTGCTTTTTACGTAACAGCTTGGTTTATTGGGTCGGATTGGTTTCTCGCCACAAGTGAACCACTCCAGAGTGGGCCAAGACATCTTCATTTACGCAATCTCTGATGATTTTGATAAACTGATTATTTTCTGAGCCTGATTGCTGCATTCACGTAAGCCTGCCTAAACAAACCAGAGTAAAGTACAGCAAGAAAAAGTGCCAGGCTCCAAAACAGCCTTCCAAATTTTTTTTTTTAATAAAAAATGAATTTATTATTACTATTTATTTATTTTATTTATTTATTTTTTCAGAAATACTGCGATGTGTACTTACATTTTTTTGGTAAAATAAATTCCGGTAAATAATTTTTCTGATAAAATTATTAATTATTATTATTAATTATTTTTTAAAATAGTTTTCTTCATTACTAGTACATTACATTAAGTAATAGATTTCTGTCAGTTTCTTCAAGTTAAACCGAGCTTTTATATTGACAGACTGCTGTGAAGTTTATTTGTATATGATATTTTGGTTTTTCCCTCACAAGAAACGGTAAAATGCTCATGAAGTGACTCTCAGAGCAGTCCAATATTTTTTATTTGTTCATGTACTCATATATGTAGGCGGCAAAGGCTGAAAACACAGTGAGCATCACGCGCACCTCAGTATGTGTGTAGTAAACAAAACTCATTCACACAGAGGCATGCAGAACATGCAATCACTTGCAAAAAAATTAAAATACACCATAATCTTTGGTCATAAAGTTAAGCGTAATATATCATATGGAACTGTTAAAGGATCTAATTTTATTTGCATGCACTCACAATATCAGCAAAATGTTGTGCTTCTGTATAAATAAAGAAAACAAACAAAATGTGCTTTCTGATGTCTCGGTGTTGAACAGGAGCGCTGCACAAAAATGAAACGAAACTCAGTGAATATTTGCCTTACAGTCAGGACACATTTATCTATAGAAAGCTTAAAATTATGACTTTGCTACTTTAAAACTAAAAAATTCAAATCAAAAAACAAAAACTATTTCATTATAAAATCCGTAGAGATGCCTTTCTCTCTAAAGTTGCGTCCAATGAGCAAATGGTGAGTCAGGATCGCCATCTTTGCATCACTGGTTTAGAAAACACTAGTTTATTAATAATCCATTAAAGTATGTCATTCATGGTAATTACTTTTTCCAGAGCTTTGCAAGCTTTAGCCTATTGTGTGCGTATGAACGTGGATCTCTTCCGGCAGCTGCGTAGGCACTTGTGCTGGCTGCTGCTGCCGGCAGGGACACTAAACATGGCCACGGCAGAATAACTGTTGCAGAAACACGGCATTTTATGATTGTTATAGATTGTGTGACGTCACGTGCAGTACTGCCGGTGGCAACTGACCACCGCGGTGATAACCGACGACCGCAGTGGCATGGCTGTCATTGCGACCGTCACAGCCCTACAAACTAGTTCATATCACATTTTGATTTAAGTGTACTGACCCATGTTTGATGTACTAATCCAAAATTGGACAAACTTTGCTTTTCCGCATAGTGGAAATCAAAGGGCTCTACGTCAGTCCGCTGCACTAAAATAAGAACTTTCATGTGGGGCTAAAACAAAAAGAAGCTAACATTGAACATAACGTCAAGAAAAATATATGAAACCGCAAAATATCAGCCCTTATTAGGCCATCCTACCATATCATCTTCAAGACAACACAAACATGAACAAACAAAGGCCAGCACTTACAAGAAACGATCTAAACTAAAATCCAGAGATTTACATTCCTTTTCTTTTATAGGGCTGCGGTGAGTTTTGCAGTGGTATTATAACTCGTTCTCTGGTTATTAAACAGAAGCATGGTAACACGGCCTGCATTTCGGCTCTCTTTGCAGAGGGAAAACAAAATCCGAAACCTCTGGGAGAAACACACTGCTGGCTGAAAATGAAAAGGAGGACTGAATGGAAAAGCCCTGCAAGCTGAAAAACACCGTTAAAAGCAGGGAGGCAGATTGGATGGAGGGATTTGTGACAGACCCCCAGTGTGTGACTCACAACAGGAGGAGGGCCCTTATGTTTCCTTTTGACATCCAGTGCCACCTATTTAATCTTATTTTCCTCCAATGTGGAAAGGAACGAATGATGAATTCAATAGAAGACCATTATTCTCCACAGTATAACACACTGTCCCAACACACACACACACACACACACACACACACTATAGTGTGGCACGCACCTGCTGGCGAAAAGGCCGCTACAGACGGACTTCCTACTGAGAGCAGAGAGACGGGGGTGGGGAAACAAAACACTCCATTTTTAAATTAGAAAAAACAATCTCTTACTTGCAGTGCCTGACCACTAACAATTAGCAGAAAAACTCACAAGGCCGTGCTGCTGTATGAAAAATAAATTTGTGGATTTAAAATTTTTTCCACAGCACAGTACAGTACACAAAACATTAACGAGACTGTGACCTCAGACGGCTCTGAATAAGCCTGTCTGTTTCTGTATATGTTCTCATGTTCATCTGCTCACATTATGCATGCAGTGACCTCAACAGAATTAAGCATATGTATGAGTGTTTGTTTGGATTATGCACTTTAATTTGTTTATGGCAAAATCTCTCTTCAAAGATCAAAACCAAAAGATGACTACTTTCTAGGGCTAAGAATAACCTCAATATTTTTTCAGTATACTGACATATACAACTTCCATTCAATCAGAGGAACTATCATTTCAACCAAACGGCCATTTCTGCAAAGCATATTCAAAATGTACAATGCAAGAAAAAAAAATAACACTTTAGTTTTAAGTGAGTTTATATACATGTATGATCAAAACTACAGTAATACTGTAAATAAATAAATAATAAAATACCTTTCCTGTTTTTAAATATTTAAACATTTTCAGCAGCCAATACTCCAGTCTTTAGTGTTGCATCATCTTTCAGAAATTATTCTAATGTGGGTAGTTGACGTATTAATGTGTCCTATGGTGTGACGGAAAAAAGTTTAAAAAAAAAAAAAAATTAAAAACTAAATCTCTAACACTATATACAACTATATATACAAGATAAACCTCTCTCATGCTATTTGTAACTAAGAATGAAGATACATTTTTCTCATGTTATTTGTATGTTAATTTTTTTTCTACATTTTTGCTGTCTCACACCATAGGACACAGTCCAATTTTTATTTGTCAACTACCCATATGATGATTTGATGCTTATTTAGCATCTTATTATTATCAAAGTTAGGGTCAGAAAGCTCCTTGAATTCATCAAAAAAGATCTCAATTTTTGTTCCAAAAATGAGCAAGGTCTTACGGGTTTGAAACGACATAAGAGTGAGTAATTAATAACAATTTTCATTTTGGGGTGAATTATCCCTTTAATATTTTTGGGAAATTGTGATATATTTTTCAAGATTCTTTGATGAAAAGGGTTTAAAATTATTGAAAATTATCACCCAACCCTACTAGTAATCCAAAAATGTTTGAAACACTCTAAATCTACCAACTAGAGCACAATTAACTGTTAAAAGATTGCGATATGAATTCAAACACCCGTGCGATCTTATTTCGGAATAACAATGATTCATCTGTTTATTAAACCTTTGATAAGGTCATACCGGAACATGCAAATCCAGTATGAAATGGCTTCACAAACAGTTTTTTCCAACCACACAGTATAGTTTCTGTGTTGCAGTCATTCATATTATCACATATTTTACTTGGATAAAAGTTTATAGTTCAGATGTAAACACTGATGTCTATGGCAGTGATTAAAATCGTCTTTTGAAAGTAATTGGCACTTCAAATAACGTTTGTTGATTACACTGTTTCACTATTAGGTGGCAACGAGTGACTTAACATTCGTCACTGAATCATTCATTCAAGGAATTCATTCAAAAATGCTGAAGTATTCATGAGTGAGTCATTGAACCATTCATTTAAACAATTTTTTAAAAATAATTCAAATTAATGAAACATTTTTGAATAGAATGAGGCAGTTAATATTTTTGTTAGTTCAGAATGGTAGAAGAATCGTGATCTCTATTTGAACCAAAAAATATCAGAACCAGAAGAACCAGAATCGTGCAGCTCTACTATCAACACTTTAATTCTAAAAGCATAAAAACTGCTCATTGTCAGCTAGATCTTCAAGCAAAGGAAACAAGACATCACCTGCAAGTCACCCAGGCTGATGTATAAATGGTTGGCTACACGAACAGTGGGACAGCAGAGTCACACCGCTACCTCCCTGTCATGTCTGTGACAGCTGCACAAATGTCCACCAGTTGATCTGCTGAATAACCTCATTCTGAGCTCCCTTCAAACACAGATGAACTCAGCTGAAAGAAAGAGCTAGGGACAATGGGACAGGGAAGGGTTATTTCTAATATAAGAGCTAGTGAGAACAGTCCTCTAATTGGAGATTCTGGCCAAAATCTCTCAACAATGGTGCCTCAAAACAGCAAGAACTAAGGGTTTGGATTCAAGAGAGAAGAGCGCCAGCCAGGACGGCACCCTGCTGGGTAAAAGGACGGCCAGCGACTGACTGATCCTACAATAAGCAGAAGTGACAAAAGAACCATTTGGTACCACTGACACTACATGACACTCCAATATGGAGGATTAATGTTTTGATGGTCCATGCATGCAAACCCTTCCTTCATCCTGAACAATGTAGCCTGCTGGTATTTCAAGAAGAAGTGAGAAAAAAAAAAAAAAAAAAAGTCCTAGTATGGTCTCAAAAAGACCAAATGATAGTTCAGCGGGTCTATATGCAAAACATTTTCACAATCCAAATGAAATCTTAAACGCAAGCATGATAAATACTCAACTCTTTATAAAAGCCATGAATTCTGCTACAGCCGTGTACATTGAGCTCAGAGGCATGTGAAAAAGTTAAACATTAATTCCTGTGACAAATCCGATATATACTATCCAATATACATATATAAATATATATAAAACCTACCTTAGACTGAATTTCTCACAATGACAGAGGTGCAGTGTGGGCTGTGAAATGAAGAGGCTCTGGAAGAACATGAGTTTCCATTGTTAAATGGTCAGGAGCAGCAACCTATTAAAACAAAGAGACGCTTTGTAAGATTATATTGCTCAGAGCAGCACTGTAACAATCACATTCACTACACTCAACAGGGTTTACTGGCTTGATCTTTACAGCTCTTCAGTGACCTCAAAGACATTAATGAAAAATATTTGTAGTTTTCATGCATTGTTTTTCCCCAGACAGTGGTGTATTTCATGTAATGTTTGTTTTAGCCACCTGTCCTGAAAATTGCCACTTACGTGATAAGAGCACAAGCTAAGAACATGAATGCAACATTTAGAATTGAAGACTTAAATAATTGTCATAATTGACATTGAAGACTTAAATTAAAAATAAATAAATAAATAGCTGGGTAAGTACTGTTACATTCAAAAACAAAAGAAAAATCTAATTAAAAATTAATAAATAAAATAATTTAAAAAGATTAAAAATAATAAATTTAAAATAAAATAAAATTCATAATTTCACAATTAAATAAAAAAAAAATTAAAAAGTGTGTGATGGAGTCTTGAACAAAATGCTGAATACAATTTTTCTACATGCTTCCTGAGTTTGTGTTTATGGTTTTGTGGCATTCAGAGGCATTCAGCATATTGTTTTTGAAAAACTCAGATTGGCATGTAGCAATCAGTTTCATTTCACAGAAGTAAATCTTGTCAGGTTTGGCAGGGGATAGAAGAAAGGAAACAGTCCAAGCTAACCACAGTGACAAGCCCTGCCTCTGTTAGCAATGCAAAAATGCTCAATGCTTAATCAAATCCCATGCTTTGTGAAAATGCTTGTCTTTATGTTGTTTTGTTTGTTTTTTTTCTTCATTTTTTTTTAAATGATTAGCGCATTGAATTATTCTCCCTCATAATCGGTTC
The DNA here is from genome assembly GCF_022985175.1 of Labeo rohita. Classification (NCBI taxonomy): domain Eukaryota; kingdom Metazoa; phylum Chordata; class Actinopteri; order Cypriniformes; family Cyprinidae; genus Labeo; species Labeo rohita. Next base: position 15,807,323 of record NC_066881.1, on the reverse strand, counting down.
TTGGAACATTATCAAAGCACATGGCACAACCCGGTTTGGTAGCGTGTAAACAACCAAATGCATGCCAGATTATGCCCATCAATTACTCACTCATCACGTCCAATTAAAACATCTGGGATTAAGGGATTCATGATTATGATTTAATCAATCCAAATAAAGCAGGTGACACCTGATGACTAAACAGCACAAATACACAAATCAATTAAATATTAAACATGTGTGATGCAAATCCTTTCAATCCCTGAAAAATTAAGTTTGATGAAGACAACATGGCATAGAAAACAGGACTTTTCCTACTGTCATTTTCCACAACCTTGAATCTGCAATAATGCAGTGCTCATTAATACAAGAGCTCATTAAACTTGGAAATGTATGCTTCAACTCTCAACATCAGAGAACAGCAGTCTCTACAGGTGCACAATCTGTAAATGTAAATCATGCCAAAAAAGCCCAGAGCCTGAATCGAAGTCCCCGCTCACCTTACTATGTGCACACATACACACAAATTAGACTGTGTTCAATGAGCACTCTGCATTTCTATAGGAGCCCAGCAAGTCCCATTTGTTTACATGGCACTAATTAAGTGTGCTTTAATAGAGGAGCAAAAGTGCCAACAATGAGTCCCTGTGTTGGGAATGAGGGAACGTCTCAGGTTCTGTCCGTCAGTCCTACATTACACATAATAGCAAAAAAAAAAAAATAATTAAAATCATAAAAACATATTTTTAAATACAAAGAATACTTGTTACCATACAAATCTTAATCAAGTGCACAAAATGATATTAAAATGTAATGCTCAGCATACACTCTAAAAATGCTTGGTTAAAAACAACTGGCTGAAATATGGACAAATCCAGCAAGATTTGGTTGTTTTGACTCAGCAGTCAAAAATGTTATATTATTTATTGACGTTTTGATGTGACCGAATAATGAATCCGTACTTAGAAGGGCACGCAAAACAAACAACGTGTTCTTTGGTTAGCCGCTTTCTAGTGACTGCTTGTTACATTACAGTACATAAAATTTCACTTACCATGTAAATAGAGCAAGGAGAGATGACTGAGAGGATGATGGCGAATGATTTGCACATGCAGATGATGATTTGCAGAAAATGTGTGGTAAGTACTGCTGCTCTGTAGTAAACAGAGTACACGTGATTGCGAATCTTAAAAGTGAAAGCAAAAAGTGAATGCGCATTCAAAAAATTCCAGTACCCCACATATTAATAGCACCTCCCTAATGCCCACAATTTATATAAAGTATAATTACCCAATGATATAAATGAAGAGAAAGTGCTTAAATATATTTATTCTTCCTATCTCATATCTATGCCCTTTAGGGGTTCCATAGTATCATTTTAGGGCTGGGCAAAATGGTCAAAAAAAAAAAAAAAAAAAAAAAAAAAAAAATTTTAAGAGAATTTTTTTCATATCAGATGATATTGATAATTACCACGATAAATGTCACATTTTTATTTCTTTCAAGTTTAAAGGCAGATTTTTGCTCCAATCTGAAAGTTGCAAAAACCAGATGGTTAATGTAATTTTAATGTAATGTAATGTTAATGTGGTTTTAAATTATTTTTTATGGTCAGAACATGACAAACACTGCAAGTTTTTAAATTCTTTATACTTTCCCAGTCATTTTTACTGAACAAAATTAATAAAAAAAAATTAAAATTTAAAAAAAAAGTATTTCTTAGTTCTACATGTTCTGATGAGTAATATTGTTTAAAATCAAGAAACAGGTTTGTGTTGCCTCATAATATTAATAATAATATACATTAAAAAAAAATGTATTAGCTTGAGTTGGGATGCAGATTTATAGATTTATGTTCATTATCAAAATCAATAATAGCAGTAAAAATTGTAGCAATCTCATTTTTATATGACAAAATTGAATTATTCTGACTATTTCAGGTTTTTTTTTTTTTTTTTTTTATTAATCATTTGTTTTCCATAATAGCATACATTTAGATAATGATAAGCATAGTACAAAACACAAAAATAGCACCTCCATACCATGGAGAAATGCAACATGGTTTCTATGTATTTGTATGAAAACTAGTCTAAATACATTTAGTATAAAAGCACAAATGCTATATCTTAAATCACAAAAAATACTGTAATTACATTCCATTAATCCTTCTTCAATACATTCAATTAGTTAGTGCTACTACAGTAAATCTATGGTAAATGATGGTGATTTGTAAATGAAAAAGCCTTCTGACTGTATTGTTGCACACAGTGTCTCTCCGTTTGCCAGCAATGTATCATCTAGCTATAAACCGAGTTATTTGTGTTCTTTACTGAATTCAAGCACTTCCCACTGGATCTTGCAGCACTGTTTAGTGCTCGTGTGACCGAGACTCATCAGTGAGTAAACGCATCTGCTCTAGTAAACTCGTGCCGTCGTTTGAACTTTAAACCGAGTGGATAAACAGTCCATAAGGCATGCTTCAAATGACCAGCACTTTTTCGTTCCACCTTCGCTGAATAAACATTATATCAGACATTTATCAAACTCGTGTTATTGTTTAGAGGAAATTTATATCGCCCAGTCAGGACTACCATACAAGTGTGTTTTTGTATCAAAATACTGGTGCTTTTAACGTCCAGTTTACATATTTTTTTTTTTTTTATTTATGAAAAATCATGAATAATGATTAAAAAAAAAAAAAAAACACAACATCCCTTTTTTTTTTTTTTTAATCGAATTGTGAGCCCAAGAATCAATATAAATCAAATCATGAGGTATCGAAAGATTCCCACCCCTATTATTTTGGGTTCATTTTAAGCAGGAAATATAGTATTTTTAAGCAATAATTCAATTAAATAAAACAACCCAGAAGATTGGGTTAAACATTTTACCCAGCTACTGGGTCAAAACAACCCAATTGCTGGGTTTGTCCATATTACACCTAGTGCTGAATTGTTATTACATTATTAACACTCTTATCCAAAAAAATAAACTATTTAGACTTAAAGTACTCGGAAGGAATAAATCCCACAATTTTTTTAATTATTGAAAGGATAACGATGAGACAACAAAAAAGTAAATGTTATTCCAAAGACAAAAAAATGTCTTCATAATCTTTACCTCTGACTTTTCTGTTATGCTGACATAAACAAGTTGTAATTTTTTGAACCTCTAACCACAAAACCACCTGTCATATACAAGCCATTTCTATCATCCAATCATATCACAGTGGATAAAAATCAAGTCTTGCTACTATTTTTCTAAAATAAGTCACTTTACGCAAGTAAAATGCATTACGTTTCTGGTTGACTTTAACAAGCTGAGCAGTAAAAGACAATACATCTGCCCTTGTTATCTTTTTATAGCACAAGAACTTTAATCATGTCAAGACTACTTACAGTGGACAGAACAAAGGTTTCATCTTTGAGTGATAAGGATCTTAAACAGTCGAGTGTGTTACGAGTGCTTCTCTTCATTTGCAGTGCAACAGAAGTTAAGCAGTTTATTCCGCCAAGAGGCATTGAGAGAGTATCTTGTCATTGGCTAATAGCATCTCTCATCTCATCCGTCTGCCAACTGGAATTTCTGCTCGTGTTTGGTGATGGTCCAGACCAAGAAGCAGAACTCCTTCCAAAACGATATCCATGAGGGGCACAGAATACAATCGTATTATCGAAAGACTATGAGCCCTGCATGAGTCGGCATTGGCTTAAATACCAAAACAGACGAAAAGGGAAATGAAAAACCTGCGGCGTCGAAATTACGCATGCAGAGCAGAGGGACATAAAAACGATGGTGAATTTTCTCAGAGGAGTGGCTAATTCTTGCACACAAATGCTTGTTTTGTGCTTCTGATGGCAGTGTAATAAAACATGCATGCTACTCAACAGAGAGGAAGAGGCCAGTAAACAGAGAAGCTCATCACGCTTCTCTCCCTCCTGTGGAGTGCTGCGAGGGAGAAAGAGAACGAGACAGAGAGAGAGCATAAGTGGGAGAGCGAGCTGTGACTGCTTGTTGCAGATCCTGCTGTTTATCCGCCAGCCTGCCTCCACACTGCGCTCATTCAGTCTGAAACAAAGCCCGATCAGCCGAGAGGCTCTGCTAGGACACGCACTACAAAACAGGAACACCAGAGAGAAGAAGAGAAATGGACAGAGAGAGAAACGGACAGAGAGGGCTTAGAGACACAGACACCGTACCTAACAGAAGCAAATGCGGCTCTGAAGGAAACCCGCAGCGAAAAATAAAAGAGAAACAACATGCAACATTCTCAAATGTTTCAACAGCAAGTACACTGAGTCACTCAGTCACACTGAGTCATGCCGGCTAAAACGAGTGCATTTGCTCGGCCCAGACACCTCAGGTAATGAGGTTGGAAATCTCAAAGGACGTGTTCTGTCATCTGCTGTGGGATGACCACCAAACTCAGCGTCGATCCAGCAGGGCAGCTGTGCACTGACAAAACAGGAGTAAAGCATTACGAAATTGCTTGACAACAACATGGGACACTAACAGATTACCACTATACCAAACAGTTATACCGGGGCAATATGTGGCCTGAGTAACAAATAGCCTATTTTTTTTCCCTGAATAAATTGACAGCCAGTGGAAGGGAAGACAGGGCTCCACAAACACTTTCAGGCCAGTTGCAATAAGTCTATTTATAAATATAAATACAAGTCTCTTGCCTTTTTGACACATCAGCAGAATTTGCAGCAATTTTATCAAGCAGGCACACAGACAGATTTATTGAAATGACAAAAAAAATGCATTGAAGGCATTAGCATGCGTTGAAAACTACAAAAGCATTACTGAGTTCATAAACATGTTTTTAGTAACGTAGTTACATTACAGCTCTATAATTTCCATCTTTTCCACTTGTGAAATTAATAACTGAATAACATGAATATTCACATAGTAAAAATGCTAGGGTTTTTTTTTTTTTTTTTTAACCCAAATGCTGGGTTCAGCTTGTTGGGTCATTTTATTGGGTTATTTTTTAAATTTTCCACCCAGGTGCTGGGTAGTTTTCCTGTAACTAAGTTGCTGGGTTATTTTTTACCTACCCAACCACTGGGTTGAGCCCGTCTCCAAAAAAAAAACAAAAAACAACTCAGCTGCTGAGTTACAGTCAGAGCGTGGGCTTTTTGAGTCCTCTACAGGAGAGAGCGGTTTTGAGTGCCGCTGATTTTGTGCACTTCTTCAGCGAAATAAAGGTTGGCATACATTTCATTTCTAAAGTCTTTACTGTGGTGTAAATTATATTATTTTACACAATGCAACATAAGGATGAGATGTCAGTCAGCTGTGTCAGCAGTGGTGGCTTCACTTGAACAGCTTTTGCCCTGCATAACATAAATGGATTTTATTCAATATAATACTGGAGTTTAAAATTTAATTTAATGTTAAAATATGTCCTTCTATCTCAGTACCATTCGTTTACGGACAGGTTGCGCAAGGCTGCAGTCTGAAGTTTGTAGTTTCCCTGCGAACAGTAGCCCTTCACCAGCTCACATTTCGGCAACAAACCGACACAAGAACTAGCACTATTTCAGTAAAAAGTGATTACAGAGAACGGCTGTATACACTTACATTAAAATGATACTTTTAAATGTTACATTTTTTTCTAAAATACCTGTTAAACGAGTTTAAATGTTTGTTATATTTCAAACGCTGTATTCAGCCAAATAAATCTAATTTGTCTTGTATTTTGTTCTTGTGTTCTTGCTTAATAATAAATGTTCATCTTTTGATTATTGCAACAGCAAGTAATTCTGTGTGTGATTTTTTAAATTTCCAGCTCATTTTAAGACAGCAATATAATAATTTTTAAACAATAGCTGACTTAAATAAAATAACCCAGCATGTTGGGTAAAAAACATTAACCCAACCAGCTGGGTCAAAATAACCCAGCATGTGCAAATAACCCAAGTTGAGTTGTTATTAACCCCTATTTTTTCTGGAGTGTATATTAAAAAAAATAATAATAAAAAAACTATTGGCCCACTTTTAGGCCTGCAAATATAATCCTTACTGCTTCAGTAAGTAATGATCATCAGGTGACCCACAAAAGCCCAAGTAGATCTGTTGTCAGAATGAAGAATGAAATAGCTGTTAAACAGTACTACATTGTTTCAATTCAGATATACAATACAGCACTTTGAACAGAAAAGATAGTATCTCTGAAGGACACCTCTGAAGGAGAATACTCCAATGTAACAAGCAAAAAGCAACATACAACAAAGAGGTTTATTGTCAGTGCCCATGTCTTGTTGAGTGAAGCAAAAGCAAAAACTGAATAGCACTGTTGTGATGTGGCTGTGGTTTCGCAACCCTCTACAATGCAAGCAAATTACTCACATATTACAAATTTTTATGCTAAGCAACTAAAACCTATTGTTAGCCACTGGCTGATAAATTGTTACATTCGCTTATATTCGCTAGTATTTAAAGGGGTAGTTCACCAAAAAAATGATGCCATGATTTACTCACTCTCAAGCCATCCTAGGTGTATGTGACTTTGTTCTTTCAGATAAATACAATAGGAGTTATATTAAGAAATGTCCTGGCTCTTCCAAACTTTATAATGGCAGTGAATGGGTGGTGAGATTTAAAAGCATCCATCCATCATAAAAAGTGCAATCTACGCAACATCACGGAGGTGATACATATCCAAAGATGAACGTCATATTGCGTAGCTCATTAGTGAACTACGGCTCTATGTAGTAAATGCCGCTCCATCTGACAGCACGTGATGGAGATTTACGACTAATCACAGAACCGGCATTACTGATGAGATGCACATAATAATTGCATCCGATTATTTGCACAGCCCTATTCCACACAGCTCCGGATAGTTAATAAAGACCTTCTGAAGCGAATCAATGTATCTGTGTAAGAAAAATATCCATATTTTAAACTTCATAAACCGCAATCTCTAGCTTCTGCTAAATGTCGTACACGCATTCACAAAGAATGGTGTAGGTGTAGCACAAGGTCCAGTGAGAAGTGACGAACACAAAAGCGCTGTGGAGAGAGCAAAACGAAAAATTTCAATATGTGATGCGATCTGGGAAAACCTGTTGGATGTTGCGCTGGGACGTTTTCAGGAAATTCAAAAAAATAGGTTGAATGTCAATTCTTGTTCAAAATTAGGTTTTCATTAAATTACTATTCTGTAACATCTTGTCTATCATCTCTAAAAAACATTTAGCAAAATTCATTTGTTTAGTACAGAAAAATGGCGATTTACTACAGAAAGGAGAAATGACTGTGTCTCTGTTGTTAAGAATGCACTGTGGAGGTGCTTTTACTTAACACCACAAAAACAGTTAACTTATCAAAATAAACCACATAACATATTCAATAAAGGTGTATCAATGCACATTCTCCCCCAGTCCTGCGTAAACTACGGCACACAAAGTTTATTTATTTATTTACATTTTTTAATATCGTTAGATGGCGGAGCACAACAACGCAGTCTGAAGTACTGTAGCTGCTCATTTAAACGATCTTACTCGTCTCAAACGGCTCAAACTTGGTGATGTCAATGCCCTAAACTATGTTATAATGGACTATTTTACAACCAGATGATAAAGTTACTAAAGAGGGTGAGCTCAATGACAGTCTGTTTTACGCACAGTCTGCAAACACTTGCGCTGCGCTCGCTTTTCTAAATGTAAACTACAAGGCAGGCTACATTTTTTTTTTGGTGCTATCTAAACATACAAGGGTGATCAAAAGTTGATCTATGCCCATGATAAACAACAGAAAACAGACATTAGTCTGTTTGTATAATGATGCAGTATAGTGCTCCTGACTTGACAGACAGCTCTCGCCGTGTGGAGCACTTTTTATGATGAATGGATGCTCTTTTTTGGGCTTTAAAATCTTGGAATCAAAAGCTTGGAAGAGGTAGGACATTTTTTTAACATAACTCTGATTGTATTCGTCTGAAAGAAGAAAGTCATATACACCTAGACTGGCTTGAGGGTGAATAAATTATGGGGTAATTTTTTTTTTGGGTTAACTATCCCTTTATGTTGGAGGCAAAGAATAAGGTTAGCGCAGATATTTTCGCTTGTCTACACTTGAACGCTTTGAGCACTCGATAGTTTCATTCTCTGCAGTTAAAGCACATTATTCCTATTCATATCAATGGGTGCATGCTGTATTTGTTGCACTGTCAACTCTAGCGTGCAGCACCTGACTCACCATCCCTAGGTTAAGAGCTCTCTTTTTTCCCCCCCTCACACACGAAAGAGCAAAAGAGTCTACCATATTTTTTCATGTTAAAAATATAGTCACGCTTCCAGATCATATCAAATATGAACGTATCTTACTAAAAAGCTGTGCTATTTTATGAAGCTAAGCTAATTTGGTGAAATCATTTAAGGTTGATTCACTATAAGGATAATAACTTTAGGACTAAATGTATAAAGCTATGGTTTGGATGTAAATGGGAAGTCATACTTTGCAATTCACATCAAATAAATGATTTACATTGTATTAAAAATAACTTCACCGATAAAGAGAGGAGAACAAAGAAAGAATTAATGTCAGAAAAGTCTATTGCTCAACATCAAGGTCATGGGTTTGATTCCCAAGGAAAATGCATCTGATAGAATGAATACCTTGAATAGACTGCAAGTCACTTTGGATAAGCGTATGCTGAATGCATTAATGCAAATATAATGGCATCCTCAAAGAGAGAATGAAAAAGTAATTTGATCTAAATTAATACAGAAAATACTGCAAAAAGCACTGAAAACTGAACGGAGAGAGCACGATAGAGAGACAGATAGATAGATAGACAGGTAGACAGACAAAACCTAGTTTGAAAAGAACCAGTTCCTCAGCACAATTCAACTTGTTCGTTTAATCATTTTTACGCATTTGTAAAAGGACAACCTACAAAGGAAAAAAAGAATAAAAACAGTGCAGGAGTTCATGATTTCAAAACAGCAGGCCATTATTTGTGTGAATAGAATACTATAGTGAATGGGCTATTACAGGACTCTACAGTCAACCATTTCATTCGCATTTGTGAATGCGAAAAATAATTTTGTTGCACTTGTGCAAGTGAGATTTAACAACACAGTAAAACTTAAAATCTTTAAAAATCCATCATGAAACAACCTCCTTCCAATGTATCCTTACAAACCTAACCTTACAAACAAATTATGTTGATCACACTGTGAATGGCTCACAGTTAAAAGCCTTTCACACAGGATGTGCTCTGTATTCTCTCTGTGCTTCCAGTTGTTGGTCATTGTAAACATGCACAGATGTCTCTTGCTGTTCTGCCTGGTCTCAATGTTGTTGTTTTTTTTAAACTGCATCTCATGCCATTAGAGAAGGAATGTCGAGTTAAATATAGTTTACTACCTACAGTTTATTTTTTATCAAAAACAACTTTACCTTTCTACATGTTTTAAAAAAATGTGTCCTTTATGAATGCTTTGATGTAAAAATAGAACATAGTGCAAGAACATTAATTAGGTCATGCAGACCTGAATGTTTAACCTTCCAGGAGCATTCAATCAAGTAGCTTAATTAATATTCATGAACCATGCCCTCATACAAGTAGGATTCGTCTATTCTCATTTGATTAGCACACACTTAAGAGCGTATTCTTTTCAGACAAGGTGTTCACGTAATTAATATTCATGAAAAATAAATTACAGCATACTCCAATTAATATGAAAAAGTGGAAAAAATAAAGGTAGTTTAAGCTGATATATTAGCATGTTACTTTCACTAGTAACTAACTTTACTGCATTATAATGCAAATCACAAGCCATTAGATACATTTTTTATTAAAGGAGAAGTCCACTTCCAGAACAACAATTCACAGATAATTTACTCACCCCCTTGTCATCCAAGATGTTCATGTCTTTTTGTCTTCAAAGCATTTCAGGATTTTTCTCCATATAATGGACTTCATTGTTGCCCTGATTTCGAACTTCCAAAATGTAGTTTAAATGCAGCTTTAAAGGGCTCTAACTGATCCCACCATGAGGAAGAAGGGTCTTATCTAGTGAAACGATCTGTCTTTTTTTTTTTTTTGGAAAATTTATTTTTTTATACTTTTTAAGCACAAAAGCTTGTGTAGCACAGGCTCCGGGATGCACGTTCACGACACTACGTATTGTTGAATCAAGTCAAAAGGTCACACGGAACGTAGGCGGATCTACAGACCCAGTGTTTACAAAGCAAACGTGCAAAGACCAAGAAAGTGCAAGTAAGTTTGTAAACGCTTTTTACAAACAAAAAGGTACAACGATGTCCTCCTCTGAGTTGTAGGACAAAATAAGATGGAGTTTTTTTTTTAACCATACTCAGTACACAGATGATGAATTTACACATGATTCGCAGTAGTGATGGGAAGTTCGGATCATTTTACAGACTCGGACCTTTGAGTCTTGTTCAGCAAAATGAATGAATCTTCAAGTCATTTTGTTCATTTTAGCAAAATATAATTAAAATGTTACGTGTTACTTCCCTAACACATCTACTGCTTACACAAATGTTGATCACACTACAAACAAGACAAAACTATAATGCTGTAGGAAACAGAAAAGATTAAGTCATTGTTTACCTGGATCTTTAGTATATGATTAGCTCACCTCACTTCTTATCTGACATGTTTTCGGGTTTGAAGACTCGAAACAGGTGAACTAATTCCAGTACAGAACCTAAAAGGATGTTGTGCATGCACGACTGAATGAATCACTCCCCGAGACGACTCATTCTTCCCAAGTCACAATGAAGATCTGAAAGAATAGTTCAAGAATGACCCATTACTAATTCGTAGCATCATGGACGCGCATCCCAGAGCCTGTGCTACACAAGCTTTTGTGCTTAAAAAGTATTCAAAATCGTTTCGCGAGATAAGACCCTTCTTCCTCGGCTGGGATCGTTTAGAGCCCTTTGAAGCTGCATTTAAACTGCATTTTGGAAGTTCAATATCAGGGCACCAATGAAGTCCATTATATGGAGAAAAATCCTGAAATGCTTTCCTCAAAAACCATAATTTCTTTACGACTGAAAACAGAAAGACATCTTGGATGACAAGCGGGTGAGTAAATTATTTGTAAACTGTTGTTCTGGAAGTGGACTTCTCCTTTAACATTTTACAAAAACACTCATATTTAAAATGTTCTGTTACATAATGAAGCATTATATAATGGTTTTGTAAATAACTGATGAAAGTTATTATGAAGTGTTTACAATAACCAGACACCGGTCGAGTAAAATGTTTAAACTTTCTGTGAAGACATCTACTTATAAGGATAAGTTACTCAACCCATGTCATGTAGTAAGAATATCTTACGTTTATGAATTTTATGGCAATTCTTAATTCAGATATTTAATACTTGTCTTTGTATATACATTGTGCACACATACGTTACATTGTGACGTGAACATTACACTCCCAAAAAACGTTGACTGCGCACAAACAAAAATAATTACACTTGGGGGGCATAAGTGCTTTTAAACAAGCATGTTAGTGCAGAGCCTTCTATCAAAGATTTGGGAATATGACTCACTAACAACAACAGAGTTTGCAAGCAGTCTGTCTCTAATGAGGATAAATGAAGTCAACAGATGTATTCTCACATTCCAGAGTGCAACAACAAAAACGTTTTTAAAATCATTTACAGTAATCCAAGCATTTTACAGTCATCTTTGTGTGTTCTTGTATGCAATTATCATTAAAAATTACCCAGACAGGGCAAATTTATTTACAAGGAGGTGCCTGAGAGGTCTCTCTGTCTTAAAGAGGTAAGCCACCTGTTCTTAACACACGTTCCCTTAACATTCATTCAAATCCCAAATGATGAAGTAAGAGGTTCCTTTATGTGCAGACAAGTCGATTTTTTTCCTCTAGGATTTTAAGCATGCACATTATAGCTCAAAGCCAGACTGGAAAATAAAACTGCTAATAAAACTGATAATAACTAGCATGCACTTTTTTGAAAACAAGCAGTAAGACAGGATTGGGTATACTGATAAATCTTGCTTACACAAGCAATCAAAGCTAAACCAGGCAATATTGTTTACTGCGTGGGATCAAGCTGCAGTTTGTCCAAAATGTCTTAGTGTGTTCCTAAGGTCACATACAGCAACTGCAGTTTGTGGAGGCACAGTGTCTCAAAATTCCCATTTGGTGAGCACAGCTCACCACCCCTCTATAAATGTAGCAACTTTAATGTAATAAACATTTGTTGCACACATACAAAAAAAAAAAAAGTCACTGATTGAAAGCCCTATTGCTCTGCCAGCATCACCATGCAAACACACTTGCAACACTGCACTGATGAATAAAGCACCTGGCCATAACTTCTAATGATTACATCTAACCAAATCCATGTTCACTTTATACTGATTTTATACCTAAAAGGAAAAAAATAAACACTTCTTTCTTAAAATTACAAATATTTCACCATGGCACTTAAAGGATTGATTCACTTCCAGAATTCCTGATAACATTTTCATTTTTTTTTTTTTTTTTAAAGATTTATTTTTGGCGTATTCGTCTTTTTATCATAAGAGGACAGTTTAGAGTTGACAGGAAGCGAAGCGGGAGAGAGAGGGGGGAGCGGGACCGGGAAAGGTCCTCGAGCCAGGATTTGAACCTGGGACGACTGTAACGCAAAGGCACTGTATGTCGGCGCACTTGCCCACACGGCTCGCCACTGACTATTCCAGGATTTTTCTCTATATAGTGGACTTTAATGGGAGTCAATGGGTTGAAGGTCCAAACTGCAGTTTCAATGCAGCTTCAAAGGGCTCTACATGATCCCAGGCGAGGAATAAGGGTCTTATCTTATCTTATCTATAAATGTATATACTTTTTAACCACAAATGCTCATCTTGAACTAGCTCAACCTCACGCATCGTGTAATCCCGCAAGTGTGACATAGGCAGAAGTGCCAACCCAGTATTTACAAAGCAAATGGGCAAAGAAAGTCAAATGCTCATTACAAAAAATGAATAAATAAAAAGATAAAACAACTAGGGATGCAACATCTAATTGATAAAAATCGAAAAAGCGCATTTCTATGGACAAAATGAGTCTAAAAATACTGGAGGAAACAGAATGAGATGCTGTGGAAGATGTACGTGATCCAAGTAGCCCAAAACATGAGAATTTTTTATTTTAAGCTTTAAGCTAATGCTTTAACAATGACTTGACCTGTCAGGCAGTTTGACATATGCGTTTGCATCCTCAGCGCAAAAACTTTCAGTTTACGGTCACGCGGGCATTTCTGTTTTTGCATAAAAGTCCATCCTGACAGTCCATGTTTAAATCTTTAATTAATGAGCACATCAGACAGAGCACAGTAGAGAGGGAGACAATTAATACTCAGCGCAAAAACTTTCAGTGTGCTGAAATATCTGTTGTTGAATGCTAAATTTAGATCTAAAGGACAACATGTAGTGCACGTATTTAATGAGAGTAGGAACTGTAAAGGGATATCAGCATGTAAAGGTCTGAATATAAATATCAGATGCTTCATAGCCACGTTTTATAGGATAAAGAAATGACATAGACGTGACTGATCAAAGTGAATGTGTGTTCCTGCACAACGTTCCTCTCACCTGTTGGTTAACACTGAGTTTGTGTTTTTATTTGTCTTTATTATCTGTATTATTCTTTCAATTTTTAATGTAAAGATTTAAACTATGCTCACTATACAGGCTACAGTACTTAACGAATGACATAACATTTTCAGATTTAAACAATTTTTTGACAGATTCCTAAAATATTTGTTTTCTCTCTTTATTATGACAGGTGGTCTAATAAATCGTTTTCATAGCATTCAGTTGGCACGTTTGTTTGAACGACAATGGGCATTGAGCATTTGTGGTTAAGTGTAACACTTTCAATTTTTTTTTTTGTGAAAATGACTGATCATTTCGCTAGATAAGACCCTTATTCCTCGCCTGGGATCATGTAGAGCCCTTTGAAGCTGCACTGAAACCGCAATTTGGACTCCTAAGATGTTTTCCTCAAAAACCTTAATTTCTTTTCGACTGAAGAAAGACATCTTGGATGACATAGGGTGAGTAAATTATCAGGAAATATAGGTCCTCAAACATCCAAAAGTTTATTCAGTGTGTTCCCCTACTGATCCTTACTGACCCATTTCACCTAAAATAAAAATTATTCAGCATTCTCTACAAAACAAACAAATAAAAACAAATCTATTTCCTTTTCCCATTCCCAGAAAACTACCCACTAGTGACAAGAGTCTGTTGAATCGTCTGGTGGGATGACTAAGGCACTGTTGCCAAGCTGTACAACAAAATGTTCTTTAATATCTGACGCAAGACTTAATGGTGTTATTACAGAGATTACAAACCCACTCCGCTGCCATTATGCCTTTGAGAAAAGCAATTAACCTGAGATTGCTCCAGGTGGATTGTCCCTGAAATTGTTACACTGCAAGTCAACTAGCATCTGCTAAACAACAAAGCAAACAGCTATTACAGTTTGATCACAAGCATTCAAAAAATGCTCCTTAACACAATCAACTAAATTCAGAGAAGATGTATTGCATCATCTTTGGCTTTGGATTCTTTTGGAACCATGTTTGCAGTGCTGAGATCCAGGTCACCTGCACTCCTGTGATAACACTTTAACACTTTACAGCATTACTGACGGCTTTTCATTTTCCATCCAAGTCAACAGAGGAAGTGAGGGAGAAGTTTGTTACCATTTAAGGAAGTGTTCACACAGGAAGTGTTCTTGCATTTCTTATGCATTTTCTTATAACTGTTGCACATTTGGCCATTTTAGCATTACTCAGGATGCTACATCAGCATGAGGTTAAAATATTAAACTACGTTTATCAGACAAAATGTCTTTCGTCATACAGCAAGCATATCCTGTTTTGTAGTAATTCTTTACTCAGTTTTCAATGCTTGCTTTTGTTATTTTATTAACATTTAATTAATTATTTAATTATGTTTAGAAAAAAAAAGAAAAAAAAAAAAAAAAAAGAAGTATGCTCGTAATTTTTTATTTTTATTGTGGCCAAAAAAAACATTAGGGGTGCAAGTGCACTTACACAACAAAAAATGATTCACATACTAGTACAAAATAGAGTTTTTAGCCGTCTGAACAATCTAACAAATCTACCTGAAGGACACTTCCAATATTCAGCAAGATTCCTATTTTCTACACTGCTTTCAGAAATGTTTTAGGTATTTGGAAGCCATCAAATACAAGGTTGTGCATGGCACTGCTCTGGAAAAATCTCTAAGGGATCACAAGGGCCTTGCATGCAGTCCAACTGCCACAACAAACTAAAGGTAAAACACTAACCAAAACAGAGGCAATCAAAAATTTTGTGTGGTGTTCTTATTCAGCCATGGCAACTCAGAATATATTGTGAAACACAGCCACGGTACTGTCTCAAGGATTCACGCTCTTCTGAAAACGTGAAGCAACGGCAAATGCTTATCGATTTCTTTCCTTTGAAGAGCCTATAGACATAAGTATCACTTTAAAGAGGAGAGCATCACCAAAATGCTGAGCATGTGTGAAGTCTGAGTAATAATGTTCTGTATCTCAGCAGTCAGGAAAAGCGCACAGCAATTGATTTAACTCTTGAAACATTATCCGGAATCAAATGAAGCCTTACAGAAATAAAGTGTGGAAAATGAAGCCGTCAGCAGGCATACAAACTCAGATGAAAAAAGGAGGAAAATAAATCATGGGATTGTGTTACCCTTTGGAAGACGACTGAATAACATAACCCTTAGTCATAGATTAGACAGAATCTGTATCGAGCGTCACTAGAGTCCAAAATAACAGATGAAACTTGATATCATGTCAGGGTTTCCCAAGGTTTATTAAGGAAACGTAATTAGGGATGCACCGAAACGTATCGGCCGAAATGCTTGCGCGTTTTGTCAGTAAAGCCGGTTCTGTAATCAGCGGTAAATGCCATCAGGTGCGTGATTTCACGTTGAGCCGTATATACTACACACAGCCGTTGTTCACTGACGAGCTGCGCAAATTCACACTGATAATGAACATGGATTTGCGCAGCTCGTCAGTGAACAACGGCTGTGTGTAGTATATACGGCTCAACGTGAAATCACGCACCTGATGGCATTTACCGCTGATTACAGAACCGGCTTTACTGACAAAACGCGCAAGCATTTCGGCCGATACGTTTCGGTGCATCCCTAAAGGTAATGATTTGGGAAATTGTGTTTGAAATGTACAAGCTGAATGAATACTAAACTATAATTTAATAAAAATTAAATTAAATTAAACTAATTCTTTTCAGGACTTTTCTCCATATAGTGAACTTCAATGGGGATCAGCAGGTTTAAAATCCAAACTGCAGTTACAATGCTGCTTCAAAAGGGCTCTACACGATTACAACCCTGAATTCTCGCCTTGCACTAGCTTTGTGATGCACATCTACGTAGGGCTGCACAATTAATCGAATTTCTAATCATGTTTACAATTTACAGATGCCACAATTATGTAATCGTTCAAAAGGCACAATTACAAAAAAAAAAAAAAAAAAAAATTCCACTTACATCATTCTGCTTTCTTAAGATATGTGTGTGTGTATGTATGTGTGAGAGAGAAAGTGTGTATTTTTCCTACAGGTTATCTTAAGGGTTTTTTTTCTCATTGTTTTATTTTTTAATTTTTACTATATTATAAAAATGTGGCATGCAGTTTCTTCAAACAATGGTATAAAGCTATTCTCATTCAATGTAAATTGTGATAATCTAAATTAATAATCGCAATTAAAATTTCAAGGGAATAATCAACAATTTGGACCTTCAACTCACAGATCCCAACCGAGGTCCACTATACAAAGAAAAATCCTGGAATGTTTTCCTGAAAAACCTTAATTTCTTTTCGACTGAGCAAAAAAGACTTGAACATTTTGGGTGACATGGGGGTGAGTAAATTATCAGGAAATTGTAATTCTGGAGTAAACTAATCCTTTAATAAAGAAATAGGTCATCTAAACAAGCTGAAATGCTACAAGCATTTCTCATAGACTCCGTATGAGACAAAAGTGAAGCGAAGTTTCCATGCCGCTCCAACTGTGATGCATTGCGACATGTATGATTTAGAAAAAGAGATAGTGTTACCCACTGCTAAAAGACACCCACTCAGAAAAAAGGCTGAAGATTAAAATTTGGAAGTTAAAACGCACGCCAACTACAGAGACATACACGTCATTTCACTCAGGACAAGCAGACGAGGAATAAAACATGAAAAGCAGCTGCCTCACTGAATTCAATCTCTCCATCTATTACAATGAAATGTTTAAAAGGAATCTCAGCGGAATACCTGACCTTGAAGCGACAAGTTTAGTGCATTCAAATCAGTTCAGCTATTGCTTGATTGCTCAAACTCAATGATTGAGGCAGTATGGTAAGAATGTTCAATGCCTCAGCATTCTTGGCAGTAAATGCACGCAGCCGTACAACATATCAAGACCCTTCCGCTGAGGTAACGTGGACAAAGAGACCTTTTAAAAAACCTTTTACAAACGGAACAACAAACGTCAAAAGCAAACAAAAAACATTTTGCATTAAGGAAGACTTTCAATTAAAATACGGACAAACAGACTACCTCTTCAAGTAAAGCATGAGGACTGAAGTGAGAGAGGGGTTTCATCTTGAAAGAGTAGAAGCGCTGCTCTTTGTAGCAGCCACAGCGTACAAGAGCTCTTGATGGGAAGGCAGAAAAACCCTGAAGAGATTAGAACAACTAATCTTCCGCTGCTACTTCAAAAATGTTGTTTTTCTGAGTCCTTTGATCTCTCATTTACAGATAATTGAATCAATCTACCATTTTTTTAACCTGAGGGGTAAAAGCATTCTAGAGGTGCACTACCCACCCCTTTCGTCTGTGTTGACTGATTAATACTGGTCTGCGGCAGACTTTCATTAACGTGTATTTCCGATGGGACTCTAGTGTGGACGATGATACACACGTATATACAGATTATTTGTTATCGTATTAGTCTGGATATTCACAATCTAAAAATCCTTAAAAATACACAACTTACAGTGCTGACAGCCAAATGGATAGAAGTGCTACAAGTAGTGACATATTCCACCTCCCTGTTTTTTTTTTCCTCAGATGTGTGATAAGATTGGATAGCAGCATGGCACAGGATGGATCACTTGAACGAGCTGCTGGACAGCACAGTGCAGGCCGCTAAACCCGCGTGACCCATTTGACTGCTACTGTGAATGTTCTACTTTAAAGCCCTACAGAGGAAGTCAAACATCTCAAACAGCTGGACAGCCTGACATTCAGAACAGACAGAGAAATCTGACCTTGTCTGCCTTAAGATTTTCCAAGTGAGGACTTAAATCATTAAGAGCCTGATGAAAAGAAAACAATATCTGTTAAAGGATTAGTTCACTTCCAGAATAAAAATGTCCGGATAATTTGCTCACCCCCCCATGCCATCCAAGATATTCATGTCTTCTTCAGTCACAAAGAAATTCCGTTTTTTGAGGAAAACATTCCAGGATTTTTCTCTATATAGTGGTCTTCCATGGTTTCAAATGGGTTGAAGGTCCAATCTGCAGTTTCAAAGGGCTCTACACAATCCCAGCTGAGAAATAAGGGTCTAGCAAAACAATCTGTCATTTTCTTAAAATGAATAAATAAATAAAAATGTATACATGTTTTAACCACAAATGCTCATCTAGCTCTGCGATGCACATCTTCATGCATTACGTAATTATGTTGGAAAAAGTCACATGCTGAAAAACTCTCTTGTTTTCTCCTCCAACTTCAAAATTGTCCGACAATGTTGTTTTACCTTATTTTGTAAAGGACTTTCTTTGCACATTCGGTCGGTATCTCTGCCTACGTCCCGTGCGCATGATTACTTAATGCGTGAGATCGAGCTGGTGCAAGAGGAGCATTTGTGGTTCAAGTATATAAATTTGTATTTTTCTTAGAAAATGACAGATCATTTCATTAGATAAGACCCTTATTCTTGAACTTGAAGATGCACTGAAACTGCAGTTTGGACCTTCAAGTCCTCGGGAACCACACAAGTCAACTATATATACACCATTTTGCAATGTTTCCCTTAAAAAACAATTTTTTTGCAGCTGAAGAAAAAAAAAGACAAACATCTTGGATGACATGGGGGTGAGTAAATTATCAGAAAATTTTTATTCTAGAAGTGAACTAATCCTTTAAGGAAAAAAAACACACTGACTTGAACCAGTACCAACGCAGTAGTGGTCATCTACACATCAAAATAAAGATCTTTTGTTGGAAAACATGATTCTACAAACAACCTTTAACATGCATGCAACTTTTTAACCTTTTTGGGTTCCTCAAGGAACCTTTCCAGTGTTTTCCAATAATTACCTATACTCTGCCACAGTCTCCTCTGTCCTGCCAGCTTCGTTATGAACCTAAAATACTTTTACACATCACGTAATAATATAAAATGTCTTTGATGTTGTGTTTTGTTCCAATGCTTTGTCAAAAAAAAATCTGTCAAACGAACTAAAAGCAAAAGCACTATGTTTCAAAGTGTTGCATGTTTCACAGCAACAAACTCTATCTCTCCATATGCTGTGAGTTTAATGTGCATCTGGGAATGCAACAGGCACCAGTTTTGCATTATTTTCACATCTGCATAATTTTCAACATTTTTGTGGACAGATAATTACAGTATTTCACCAGTTTTGTAATGAGACACACTTGTAAACCTGTGTTCACTGAAACAGCAGGATTCTGCCAAAATAACAAGGGATTCAAGGGATTACCTTTCTCAAGTAAAGAAATTAAAAGTGCAGTAATTTTCCTATTGTAAAATTAAAAAATATATGTATTATAAAATATTTATATTTTTCTGTTCAGTTGTATTACAATAGTAATATTTACCATCTTAGTGATAATACTACTTCGTACTGCTACTGCAACTAATGATATAAAAGTATTATTAGGCTTAAATATAAATGCAATTTAGATTGAGACACTATTGCTGTCACTGAATCCACTTTTAATCCAAGTACAATGCAAGACAACGCATTGACATTTTACTCGGTTTGACTTAGACACTAAAAATAGGTTGCATCTTTTAATTTTGATCTCTCAAAGTGCACCAGGTCTGGTCTACAGCATTTAAGCCAAAAAAAACCTGTTATTAAAAATCGGTGTTAACTGAGTCAAGTTAGTTTGACTTCTCACAGCACTCGAAAGCCGAAAACTGTCAAAATCAAAAGTAAGAATAAGTAAGAATGTTTTCTGGCAATAATATAACCACCGGAGACAGGCCGTATGGAGATCACCTCTCTGACAAAGGTTTCTCTCCAGAAGGGCAGCTTGATAATGTGCGTCCAGCACAAGGCCTTCCTGATTATCAAGTTTAAATGAAACGCCACACAACCCCCTCACCTGTGAATCAGCACCAGGCGAATGAGGCTAACATTCAGGAGAGGAGAATTGTGCTTACCCTGCGCAGCTATTCAATTAGTCACACCCAATCTTATCCCTGGAGAAACTTCAACAAAAAAATAAACAGACAGAAAGGCGATGCAATTTTTTGTAATCCACAGCTGTGCGGACAGATAGATCGAGTTAGGAGGAGACATAATATCTTGTGGCATGTAGAAAGAATCCATCTAATGGGGTTCAAACCAGGTGAGATTTGCTGGCAATTGGCAGATAAACAGAAATACATAAAGGAAGCTAGGGGGAAAAAAATAATGCAACTGTTTTAGAGAGGTGTGTAAACAGGTAAAGAGAAACAAAGAGTTCTCAAGCATATAGCCTAAAAACAGCCTTTGTCAAAAGGTCTGATCGAGCAACAAATCCAT
Organism: Labeo rohita; assembly: GCF_022985175.1. Taxonomy (NCBI): domain Eukaryota; kingdom Metazoa; phylum Chordata; class Actinopteri; order Cypriniformes; family Cyprinidae; genus Labeo; species Labeo rohita. The sequence goes on along the minus strand of NC_066881.1, from coordinate 15,786,491 downwards.
ATTCATAAATAATAGCTCTGCGTATCCAAAAGAATCTTAGTCTACGCCTGTGAAAAGAGCCACAAACTCCCACTCTTAAATTATAACCATTCATAATTCATCATCCACTAGATAAAAAAAAAAAAAAAAAAGATTGCTCTCTTCAATGCCATAACCTGTGAAGATAACACAAAGCTAATTGAAGCCCCACAGGCTTGTAGATGAAGGACACTTATATCTCTGCTGGGCTGGCAATCAGCTCAGAACTGATCTGATATTAAACTAGCATGCCATTAATACTTGCACCTCTTGACCCCTGCCATGCAACGATCCCTGCAGCATCCTTTTTTTTTATTAATAACAAGAGCTATTTAGGCTCAGCATACGGATCTGCTGTTAAAGACCAGAGGAAGACTGGATGATCGTTCGTTTGCCTCTGCCTCTTGACTCAGTGAAGTGAGGGCTAAAAGAGGCTCTGCATGGGTACATGAAGCAGACTATTTCAGCAGACCGCTCTGGGCTCGTTCTCAGGGCTTCAGTCAGCGTATCCGATCAAAGCTACAACAAAAGTCTTTCAAACATACTAAACTGACAACTATAGACTGCAAGTAAACATCTCAGTAGCTTAAATGTTGGAAAAAAGAAAAAAAAATCTGTACACAAAAAATATTCGGTGTAGAAACAATTTATCACTCAGAAATTGCCAGTAAATTTCACAAATAATTACAAAGAAACTGCAATTAAGATATTAAATGTAAAATTTGTCACATTTTTCACTAACGTTAATCATTGATAACAATGATTATTCTGACAATTAATCGAGTATTTCCGTTTTTTTTTTTTCCCGTAGCAATAAAAATAGACCTAAGCAAACAATAGACTTTAAATAACTTAAAATACATATATAATAGCAATGAGGCAATAATAATTAATTTAAAAAATATATATCAAAAGCAAGTAATCATATAACCAACACATGAAAATGCCAAATTTAATAACACAATATAATCATTATCATGTTCATTATGTATTATATCAAAAGACTTGTTTTTTTGTTTGTTTGTTTGTTTGTTTGTTTGTTTTTACACGCAGCACGATCTAATCCTTGTTTAATACAGACTAAACCACATTTAACTCCAACATCCATGTTATCTTTAATTTTTGGCCATTTCATTTCAGAAATGCTACAGCCACTGTCATTTCTTAAAGATAAACATGGACATCAAAACATGCAAACTCAGAGCAAGGGTTTAAACTTAATTTGAAGTCGTGATGAACAGTTAGCATATTTAGAAAGATGATGCATTCTCCTGTTTTGGCGTAGGATTATAAATTATTTACTTTTCAGGGCAATTAACTTTTTTTTTCTAAAGTGGTTAACATTTTTACTTGCCCGGTCAAAATTTTTACTGGCCCTGCCACAAAAAAACAAAAATAGTTGCTGTTATCATTGTTTTTGATTCGTGTTATCTTTTTATTTTAATAAATAAGCTTATATGACATCTAAATTTTACATACCAATTAAACTGTACAATTCTCGATTCCAACTTCGATATCATAGCAAAACCTACCAGCCTAACAAATATAAAGTTCAAACATTATTTGTTTGTTCAAAAATGATTTATTACAAATGAAACGATGCTTTAGGAAAAAACGGCAGACGGACTGAATGAACGCAAATTTAGTCTCTGCCAGCAGGTGTCACTTTATATAGCGTTATATAGCGTTTCCTTGGTTTCCGCTGTAAACAAAGCAGCACCGTGCTTATGAACGCAACTTTAAATACAGAGGCAAATGAAAAGAAAATGCCATGTAAACATTTCTTAATACAGTCAGTTCCCCCCTAGAGATACATTCATATAAACCCTGTTTCAATATTTAGGATAATATTTTCAATATTTTGCGCAATGTGAACCGTGACCTTGCTCTACCTGCTACAGTATTTTTTCCTCTTTGTGTTCGTCTTCGGCGTCTCTGGCCTCTGTTAACGAATGTTTTAAGAGTTCGTAATATTTCCACACACATGACATTTTGAAAATGTATTGTAAGCAGTTCGTGTGCAAGCCTGGAACAGAGATTGGTTGAAATATGTCTGGTCGATCGGTGCATCTGTACACCACTGCATAAATATAGATTAATCATTGTTAAAGCTTCACAGTTACTTGTCAAATCGGGTATTTTAACATACTTCTGTAGGCTCTGTCCGTCAGAGATGCGTCTCTATGTGATCGCTTGAAATTTTAATTGACCAAATAATAAACTTTCGTGTAGACACAGCAGTGGCCCGATCGGACCAGTGACAGACTCGTCAACTGTCCCGAGCGTCTTTCACGCTGGCCCCGGGCCATCGGGCACTTCTTATTGTCAAGCCCTGCTTTTCATTTAATCGCAGCCTTTGTGAATTCACAATACAATAGCGCTGTTTTATTATGATTTTTAAATTGTTTGAATATTTCGTGCAGCCTTACAAAACAGTCTAATAATGTGAAGTCTAATAAAGCACCACTGCCAGTGCTTTGTTGGTTGTTGGTTAATCGACACAGGCAAAATGCAACTGAGAATTTTTTTTTTTTTTTTTTTTTTAATAATCGAGTACTCAAATTTAATTGAGGAATTGTGACCCCTAATTTAAACACTGCTTAACATATAAGCAGTCATTTCAGAGTTTAGGTGGGAAAAGGTCAAATGGTGATGGAAAGCATGAAAAAGTGGAGACTGTTTCATTCTTAGATGTATAGTCCGCAAAGTCCATTCTGAAAAATGATAGTACAGTTGACAGTTTATAATATGAGAATGCACAACGCTAAAGCCTTTATGTAAGCATGTTGTCTTTTGTGCTCGTCCAATTAATGACTCTGTCACCGAAATATGCAAATAAGACTATAATAGTTAACCCTGGGTATAAGCAGCATGAAACATGAAACAATATTCCGTTTGCGGGTGCTTAGAATGACCCAGGGCTAACTTTTTCAAGTGTGAAAAGTCCTTTTGTTTTATTTACAATTTTGAAAAATCATTTTTACAGTGTATTGGAGTGTACAGCGGCCTCAGTTATTTTCACTCCAACACTGAAACAATTCATTTAACACTTACAGTCAGTTCTTGAGGAGAAAAAAAAAAAAAAAATACAGGATTCATATTATTACGGTGTTACTGCTATTATCACTTCTGCTGTCTACATGACTACCGGTTTAGAGAAGAACTCTTCATCTCCTCAAGCATTCCTTAAGTGCTTCTTTCATTGCATGGCTCGATCAAACTCCAGAATTCCCTCCGTGTCGACATCCCTCTCTGATTTCCCAGTGCTGCACAGGACCTGACTCAGCTCCCTGAAGATTAAACGGACTGAAAAAAAAAATCAGATCCCCTATATTCTGCTCTGTTCTGTTCTTTAGTGGAAAGTGACAGACTCAGTGTACTGCACTGCAGCACTTCTATGCATTATCTACGCAAAAAAGGTGCATTTCGTGGATGCAACAAGGTTTTTATCTAACACTAACATGACAAAACATTCATGTGATCATAAAGTGACAGACCTAGGCTGCAAGTTCAGTTAAACAGTCTTTCCAAAGGTCATTTTGAACTAGTGAGCGAGAAATACTATATGAATGCAATTAAGATACCGGAGTGAAATTAATACCAGCTTTAGGGAGATGAGGCTAAAGAATAGAGCCTGGTCATTTGAAGTCATTAATCTAATGGGATTCTGGGTTCTTCTCTGGCTCTATTGAAACATAATCCAAGTCTTGTCCCACTTTCCGTTACACCCAAAAAAAAAAAGCCTCAGCATGAGAGCCACACCAGGCCCAACACTCATTTGCAAATTATCGCAGACATTTATAATGTTCTTGGGACAGAACCAAACTCATCTTCAACTCACAATTCAATGATAATTGGGTCATGGACCTGGGGACACAGTGAACTGAGTTATGGGTGATGTCATGGCATATATTTGTCCTGTTTTTAAACTTTTACTCTGCACAAGAAACAGAAAGAGAAAAGAGGACAAACAAAAGCTCAAGAGACTCCAGTGTAAAAACTAGCTTTTTATAGCCATTATCAAATTGCTTGATCTGTGAGACTTCAATCTAATATATACACACATACATAAATATATACATATATACCCAAGTATCACTGTATCACAAGTCACAGAGATAAATTTCATATATTATCCGATCTCTTTAATTATTACACTAACAAAATTTACAAACTACCAGTCAAAAGTTTTTGAACAGTAATATTTTAAATGTTTTTTTTTTTAAGAATTCTCTTCTGCTCACCAAGCCTGCATTTATTTGAACCAAAATACAGCAAAAGCAGTAATATAATTTGTGAAATATTTTTACTATTTAAAATAGCTGCTTTCTCTCTGAATATATTTAAAAATTTAATTCAATTTAATTTTAAAAAATGTTATTCCTGTCATCAAAGCTAAATTTTCTGAATCATTACTCAATTCTTCAGCGTCAAATGATCCTTCAGAAATCATTCTAATACGCTGACTTGCTGTTCAAGAAACATGTATCATGATTATTATCAATACTTAAAACAGTTTTTCAGGATTCTTTGATGAATAGAAAGATCCAAAGATCAGAATTTATCTAAAATAAAAAAGCTTTTGTAACATTATATACTATACCATTCAATAGCTTGCAAAAGTATTTTTTTGTTTTTAGGAAAGAAATTACAGAAATTAATACTTTTTAGCAGGGATGCTTTAAATTGATTATAAATGTCTTTAACATCATTTAATATGTCACAAAAGATTTCTATTTCAGAAATTCTGTTCTTCTGAACTTTCTATTCAAAGAAACCTGAAAAATCTCTACTCGGCTGCTTGCAACATAATAATAATAATAATAATGATGGTTTTTTTTTTTTCTTGAGCAGCAAATCAGAATATTAGAATGATTATTTCTGAAGGATCATGTGACTGGAGTAATGATGCTGAAAATTCAGCTTTGAAATCACAGGAATAAATTAAATTTTAAAATATATTCAAATAGAAAACAGTTATTTTAAGCGGTAAAAATATTTCAAAATGTTACTTTTTCTCACAGTACTTTGGATCAAATAAATGCAGGCTTGGTGAGCAAAAGAGACTTCTTTCAAAAAAAACATTAAAAATCTTACTTTTCAAAAACTTTTGACTGGTAGAATCACTGAACATCATGTCTTATAATTCAATATTCAACAAGCACAATGCATTACACAGAAATCTTACATATTACGCAACATAAACAAAAACTCAAGAGACTCTGTTGGTTGTAAAAAGCTTGACTACTTGATCTATGAGTCTTCAATCCAAAATTGCCTCAGGATAAAGAAAAACATTTTAGGATCATTCATAAAAATGTCTCCAAATTCCTTGTGGGCAAAAAAGGACAAGCCAAGAAGTGTGTTAAGTTTTAAAGCTACTTAAAAATCACTGAATCACTTCAGTTACTGAGATACATTTCATCAGTTATCAAATTTGATCATTAAATATATATAAAAATGCTCAATGATGATTGAAATCCTCTTTATCATTCAATATTTAAAAAGCAGATACATGATACAGAAATGTTACACATGCTACACAAACATACAAGGGTTGTTTTGGAAAGCTGACACGTCCTGTGACATGTTATACATCCGAAATGGTTTTAAACGGCATGTTGCAAATTCTTGTCTCACTAGCATTAACAGCATTAGAAAAATAATAAATATTTTTGCACTTTCAGAACTCCCTAAAAATGGTAGAGAAGATACATTAGATACACATTCCCTAAATAATTTAAACTAAAATATTGGTGATGAAAATAGAGCTTATGTGTCAACAACCCATAAATACAGAAGCATATTTTCTCAAGATCCAGATATGTTCAAAAATACCCAAACAACCCGCCATGCAACCAAATTAAAAAAAAAAAAGAAAAACACACACAAACACACACACACACACACACACCCAAACAGTTCAAAGTACTACAAATCCAACAGCATATTCTCTTAACGTTCAGCTAGACCAACACGTACTGAATTATCATTATAAAGAGATTTTTTTAAAAGCAACACAGCTGTGCAACTGCAGGCTGACACACGAGATATTCTCGCCTCACCTTTAAAAAAGAACAGAGCACTGACTGAAGCCCATGCAAAATTCATTACTGCCCAAAACGAGTCTCTATGGCATGAGCTGGCAGAGCAGATCGGATTTTCAATGGACCGCGTGAAGGTGCCAACGCAGACTCATTCTGCTCATAAAGTCTTATAGAAACACATGCATTTAAAAGCAACAAGCATCTCGCTTTGCTTTTGTCCCAGCTGCTCTGATACTCAAACCTGCACACGCTCACACACACTTTGACCCCTGTTACTCCATATTAAGCCTGCGTAAAGAGCAGGAACGCGTTGATTTGTGTATGTGTACAGATATTAATACTACGTGAACACTTGCTGGATGTGTAGATGAAGATCAGTGATTATTCAAAACTTCCACTAAACTGCAAAACTCAACTCCACCGCGGCTCAAACAGTCTGTTCAGCAGCCAGACCCTAGTCTTTATACAAACACCCGAGCTCGGAGAGAGCTAAAAGTCGTTGTTTTTAAAAAATACAGCAGTGGGTTCATTTAAATGGGTTTTAAATTAAAACACGTTGAGAAGTCGCTCCTTCGCTTTTCCTCAGAACGAGGTTAGCGCGGCTAGCCGTAGCATTTCTTCAGTTCTAAAGAGGCAAAACCGCGCTTGTTTTGAAGAAAACACCAAACATGACTCACCGATATAGTTTTCTTTGATACAGCTATCCGTAAGGGGTCCTCAAAGGTTTAATAAGTTTAAAAACGAGCGGTGAACTCAAACTCTCTTTGACAGCATCACTCTCTGAGCCGCCATCTTCACTCGGCTATGATGCTGCTGTTGGCTCGAGACGCTCTACCTACCGAAAACTCTGGAACGAACCAAAATAGTCCGTCGGATGGGGGGAAAACCTTTCGCTACTCACATTTTCACATGACATTAGCTGGAAGTGTTTTTAAAAGTAAAGCTTAGGTTGAATGTATTGAAGGGGTTTAAATAAAAAATAGAGTTGGTAGAACAAAACACGTGTGTTGAAACACTTTAAGCGATACATTTGTCCAGTTTAAACCCCCGCACTGTAGTCAAATTCGAAAGACTTGTTTCCAACAGAGTGCACCTCCGAGATGATTTTTTTCAGGTAGGGGCCCAAACAAGGACCGGTGTGAGTTTATCGTGTATTATCTTTAAAACACACATTTGTGTTTTTTAAGTACGTCCTATCTGAACTTGCTGTAAAGTTGTTAAAGCACACTGTTTGCTGTAAGTTTAAATGTAGTAGTAATGCACAAATCATGTACAAATCTCATTTGGCACCAAAACGAACTGTGATTGAATGAGCAAAGAATGTTAGTTTGTGAATGTCAGTTCCGCATGTAAACCAGTCGGATTCTCGACAGACCACAAAATCTCAGCAGTTTTGATATTTAACCTTCTAGCGCCCCCAGGCGATTAAAAGTGACTCGGTGCAACGTTGATTCCCTGCTGCAAATCGAGGTAGGTTTTAATGAGGTTACTTTTACTTAGTTAGGATATATCAAATGTGACAAATACAGTTTTACAAAATATTTGTTTTAAATGCATTACAAAAATTCCACAGCTGTTTTTTTTTTTTAAGAATATGCACCAAATCAAAATATTAGAATGATTTGTAAATGATCATGCGACGCTGAAGACTGGAGTAATGGCTGTTGAAAATTCCATTTAGCCATCACAGGAATAAATTACATTTTATAATATAAAAAGAGAAAACTTTAAATGTTAATTTTACATATAATTTGTAATGCTCTCAAACGATTAACCGCGTTTAATTTTAAAATGTTTTTTGTTTACATATGCATGTACTGTGTATATTTATTATGTAGATATAAACATACAGTATTTTGAAAATATTTGTTTACGTGTATATATTTTTATTAATATAATTAATATTATATATAAATAACTTTTTTTCTTAAATATATCCATGCATCTGCAATACACACACGTATGTAAACAAAAACGTATTTTGGATGCGATTAATCGGTTGACAGTACTAATTCATTTCATAATAAATCAGTTTTTACTGACCAACCCCAGTTTTGAACAGTAGTGTATATAATGGTTACAACCACATAAAGAGACACAGATAAACTCTATTAGTGTTTTGATTTATCTTTATTAAGTAAACTCTACATTTTTAATATTGCTTTGTTCCAATTTAGTTTTCTCTTTTCCCCATTTATTCTAGATTACATCCTCTTGCAATCAGCACAGTTTATATATTTATATGTATTTATATAGAATTTTTTTTTGTTTGTTTGATGTTTTTTTTTTTTTTTTTTCCAACCAAGCTACACTTGAAGAATACAAAAATATCACAGTACATTTTCTACTCAGTCACTCTCCACTAGCGAGTTCCAAGCTGGGGCCGATGCTGGAAACACGGGAATCTGGCAGTGACATTTATAGACCACTCAACTAACGTTAGACGGAGGGGAGCAGTTAACCCATTTTAAAATGAGAACAGAAAAACGAGATTACGTGGTTGGACTAAACCTTGAAAATATTAATTCGCACAGACACCAAAGTCTATTAACGTTGTCGGAAACAGCTGGAATTCAAATATAAAAGAACCCAATTTTAAACGTCAGGAAGCCCGAATTGTTTTCGACTGAAGTCACCGCTGATGTCTTGGATTTGACAAATTAAAGCTGCGTAATCTGGTCCAGCCAGACTTCTCTGTTCCAGCGCTCAAGCCACCAACATCTGACCGGAAAAAGGAACTCGCAGAGCAGTCAGCAATAACATTCTTCCATTCCTCATCCTGCTCTCTGCAGACACACCACACTATACAAAATATTAAAAACAAAAGATCAAACAAAAACATTGAAGAATCCTCACCCGTACTTTGATTATTGTTTCATAATAAATGTCTCTTTTATTATTTTAACAAAGTTTTGTTTTTATTCTCTTCATGTTTACAATGCCATCCACTATCCAACGTTGAAATCCTTAATGACCGATGGAGGCTCTGTTCTCCAGGGTTGAGGAATGTTGCAGTATGAGTCTGACATTTAGTGGTTTTGTTTAAACGTGAACCAAACATCAACATAGCAAGTGAAAACCTTTGTCCCCGTATTAACCATCTAAATGAACTCAGGGGATCGCAAAGCATAGAAATCAGTGAAGATGTTAGGACACATAGATAAAACATAGATAGCCATTAAGTTACTCGACTGAACACACCAAAAAAAACAAAGAGAAAGAGAGAACAAAAAATAAAATCAGACACAACACTGGGATCAACAACTCGACGAAGGAGGGACCCACTGACTGGAGTAATTCACTCGCCCCAGTACCACTTTCTCATGACTTCAGGGCCTGAAAGACTAAATGTTCGGTCATGTGAGTGGGCTTGTACAGGAAGTCGTCATGGCTACACTTCCTATCGAGGGGAACGGAGAGAGCTGCGTGTCGGATTGAGCTGTGTTAGTGGTCTGTGGGGAAGATAGCTGAAGGAGATTGGGCGTCTCTGTCCCCGCTGGTCTCTAGAGCAGTCAGGGTGAAAAAGTGGCCATCTCCAACGAGATCCTCTGCCATAGTTCTTTAGTCTGTTTGCCCCTCTTTAGGTTCTGCAGCACATCGTTGAACTGCATCATGCCGACTGGCGTCAGGCAAAACGCCCCACGGGCACTTCGGATGATGTTCACAAAGTCGTCGTAGTCTGCAGGAGTCAGATGGATCAGCCTGTGGTGGATATACTGGAACAAACATAAACAGACAGTGAATTAAGCAGGCAGGACATGCATTCGTTCAATAATGGAGACTGTTCCAAGGTCATTTTAGTTCTGCATTTTAGTTACGGAATAGTTTTGACTGGAAAAATTGTTAATGCATTTGCGTTTGCTCACAAAACTGTTGCACAGCCCAGATAAACTGTAAAAACGTTTCTTAGTTTCTGCAAATAAATGCTGTTTTTTTAACTTTCTATTCATCAAAGAATCCTGAAAAAAAAGTGTTTTCACAAAAATATTAAGCTGCACAACTGTTTTCAACACTGACAATGTAAAAAATGTCACAAAAGATAACTACACACAGCTTCTCAGGGAAACACAAAAGTTCTGGTGGGGAAAAATGAGATGGAGCTATACGGGCACATTTTCTGAAATTTGGGACACTTTTATTACTTTTGATCATGTAAATTCCTGTTAACCTGATCATTAGGATGTCCTTATAATCATGGCTTGATTTTGATCAAAAGTGTATTAAGCACAAGTATGTGCGTTGTTTGTACATACAGTACCAGTCAAAAGTTTTTGCACAGTAAGATTTTTAATGTTTTTTAAAGAAGTCTCTTCTGTTCACCAAGCCTGCATTTATTTGTTCCAAAGTACAGCAACAGCTCAACATTTATCTGAAATAAAAAGCTTTTGTAACATTGTACACTATACCATTCAAAACTTGGAAGAAATTATAGAAATTAATACTTTTATTTAGCAAGGAGGCTTTCAATTGATCAAAAGTGATGGTATAGACGTTTATGATGTTCCAAAAGACTTTCAGATAAATGCTGTTCTTCTGAACTTTCTATTCATCAAAGAAACCTGAAACAAATTCTACATAATGTTTTCAACATAATAATAAATGTTTTTTGAGTTTCAAATCAACATGTGTGCTTAAATCAATTATGTGACTGAAGTAATGATGCTAAAAATCCAGCTTTGAAATTACAGGAATAAATTATATTTTAAAATATATTCAAATAGAAAAGAGTTATTTTAAATAGTAAAAATATTTCAAAATTTTACAGTTTTTGCTATACTTTGGATCAAATAAATGCAGGCTTGGTGAGCCTGAAATCTTACGGTCCAAAAAGTTTGACTGGTAGTGTAATTTATATTTATAATGTTTTGTTTGCTGAAGTTTTTTTACTTTTACTTTTTTCAGATTCAAAGCTTATTCTATACATAACTGATCTACACTATCATTTTTAGTGTGTAAATTTCTTTTCTCCTGTATCCTATTATTATTATAAAAGTTCAACAAGAAGATTAAGCAACAAAAAAGAAAGAAAGGAAAAATTTAAATGTCTGTACTTCTTACGTTTCCTTGACAAAATGTGTTTGCTCACATAACATTTCTAGGAAGAACTTTAAAGTTTTGCGAGCAATTCAAAACCCACTGAAATACAATTCATTGCCATCATCTCATATTTTTCCCCCATCACCATTTTAACCCATAAAAGGCTAGAAACAAGATATTCAAGGGAAAAAAAAAAAAAAAAAACAGTTTTAAAGGAAAAACACCACATTAAATTTTAAATGAAAGATCAAATTTTTGTTGTCGCTGGAACGAATAGAAAAAACAGCTTTTCAGAGATGAAAGCTGGATGAAGGAGAATTTAACAAAGGTAGATAAGTTACTTCAACTGCAGATAACAACAAATTAATATTGTTTATTGTTTGTATTGTTGCTAGGGCCATTTTTTATGGAGTAACTAACTACTTTTCTTAGCAGCAGCTTCAAGCTTCTACAAGATAAAACAATTTAACAAACTCAGATCAATATTTCATATTCACGCTTTTAGTTTCCAAGCTGATGAATACATAAATACAAGAATTTATACTTAATAAATAACTAAATAAATGTTGCTTTGCTCTAGGGTTTCAAGTTCAGTTTAGTTCGTAGCTCTAAAAGTGTTTACTCCTCTTTCAACAACATTTCATTACGGTCATGCCTTTTTGATCTTTCTGTGGTTAAACATGGGCGACATGATAAATTCATGAATATTCTCTCTACTGGATGACACCAACCTGAACTTGTTTTAATAAAACGTAAACAGGTTATGAAGCGTCAAGTCCCCGGATGTTTATAGGGACATGCAGCATATGGAGTGCATTTCCCACCAGCGACGTACGAAATGACTCAGTGACAGTCTGGGTAGGTTTCTGCTTGAGTACAGCCTCTCGGTCCCTCATCTCATTATCCACGCATGGAGAGAGTGGATTAGAGCTGGCACTGTCTCCCTTTCACATTTACCCAACATTCATTTGCAAAGATTTACAGTGGCAGACATATGGTAGTCTCACCTTGATCTGGGCATTTTAAAATTTAAGGCCACTACGAAAGCGGCCACTTGCGCAGACACGTGCGTCGTTTGCCCACGCAACAACTTGAAACCTCTTTGAAATGGCAAAATAAAGCCTCTGAGCCGGCTAGCAGGTAACCGCGAGAGCGTGTCTGTGTGTGCGAGGGAGAGATAGCATGTGTGCGCCGCTTCTCTAGGAAGCCGCTCTTGGCTTTGGGCTGTCACAGTGTGTTTGATGCTCTCTCATCAGTATGCTCCATCCTGTGAACAGACTCAGGCTTCCCTCTCTAGCTTTAACACTCCAGAATTGTTCATGCACAATTTATATTCAGTGTGGGCGACAACGCCGTCACAATCCAGCCTCGGCACCACTCGAATGCTCTAAAACCCTTCTCAAATTCTCTACTTGAAACTTGAAAATAAGTCTAACGAATGTGAAAACGAACTTTGAGATGGCTGCGCCGCATTCAATGCAAAATGTCAGCTGTGACGGATCATCTCGTGTGTTTGAGTGTAATTTTAACTGCTTCTGTCAGCGGAAGAATACATGTTGCTCCTGCTGGATCGTCATTATCATCAGCATACGGATTTATTTTGGTATTTCATCCAATTAGGAATGTTATTAGTAATAATGTCAGCGTGATTAGTTCTCCAGCCTGGATTTTAGGGATTTGTGAGTCTGTACCTGTAAGTAGGCCTGTTGGCAGCGCTGCACGAGTTGGTGAAAGGCAGGAGTGCGGAGGTGTGCGTGGATATGTGCAGGGTTTAACCTCTGCAGAGCCTCCATAATGATCTCCTGCAGGACAAACGGACTAAGAACACCTTTCGCGGCCCCCACACAAAACTGGTACACGTGGTTCACACCTGAGGGAGAAGAATAAGAAAACATGAAATTAATCTCTAATGCATTGTGTTCTTTTTTTAATTCTTAAGTTTCTTTTAATTTAATTAGAATTAATTATTCTGATTATCAGTGCAAAAAGCACTATCAATGTACATCAATGTATTTCAATTGCTCATCGGTGCATTGCTTTCCCTAGTCCAAGACAGAACATCTTGGGATTGCATCTATGGCATAACACCTCAGTAAATTTGAGAATGACCATCTTTATGAATAATTTATTCATAAATCAAATCCAGACTGGATATTTTATAGTGGAAAAGTGATTTGTTTCTTTGTATGGTGAAATGTAATTATCATCAAAGCTCAGGAAGTGAAATATCACCTGCAAGTTAAACACATTAAAGTGGTAGAAATGTTAATGCAAACAACTGAGGAAGACTGCGTCTTTATAGATTACATCCATAAAACGTGAGGTAAGTTGTTTTATAATATAATTAAACGTATACTGTCGTATTACATTTGCATTTCGATGCAGTTTGAGAAAATATTAAAAGGCCAAAATGCAAACTTTACTAAAGGCTGTGGGCTGAAAGTATGATTAAATCCAAATACATTAAAATGTTGCTTGTAAAAAACCTGTAATAATATTCTCTGCATTTCAATGCAAAAATAAAACAAAAAAATGTTCAAATAAAAAGATAAATTAGAAATGATGTGTTTCAATTTAATAATCTTGGAACTAAAAGCATTAAAGGCACATTATGTAAGTTTTTGCAGCTAGAGGGCGCATATTCAAAACAAACAAAGAACCAAAGGCCTAGTTTGATGATGCTGTGACTGAGTGTGGAATCATGGGAGCTGTAGTCTTCATCCCCACAGCCGATGCAGTCCATCGGGTCCATGAATAAGCTAATTTATTAAAGACTTATTAAGGTCACCATTGTATGATGCATGGTGGGGCTGAAAGTCGTGGAAGCGAAAAGACACTGAAGTGATTGCTAATGAAGGACGAGCGCGATACACAGCTTAAAAGCAGTGGAGCTTTAATTATGCCACAGTCGAGCTGTTTTATCATACTAGATACATTTGATTGTGTTGAAGTGTTATAATGCTACTCTGTGCGTTCATCACCTGTCTAATAAAATGCGTAACATATTAAAGTGTCTTTGGGGTTTCCATGTTTTTCACGAAACCAGAAAATCTATGCAAAAGGCGACGCAAGGACACGGCCCGTTACACTAGTTAAAATTGCTTATTTCTCTGGATTTTAACAATCTTGGAAACATTTGGGTTAATGTAAGCACACAATTCAGAAAAATATATAACACTGTTCTAGTGGGTTTTGGATTTATTAATAAAAAAATCTTACATACTGTGCCATTAACAAAATTACACCATCACATATTCTGATAAATCAACAGCCCTGTAATTTAATTTGTCAAGTTGTGATTTAAGTGTGCTGACATTTAGTATTAAAAACTAACTTTTATTTTCCACCACACATTTATGTTCCAGACCAGAGTAAGTGAAGCATCTGGAGCAAAAAGTGTGATTTCTGAAAGTCGGAGAGCTTGTGGAGTGATAATGGAGGGGAAATTGCTGTCAGTTCACTCACACAGTCTGTACTAGTTTATGCTTGGCAAATAAAACTAAAGTATTTAAAGGAAGCAAGTGCAGGTCTATGTCATTACCATCTGCTTAAGCTATTCACGCACTCCAGTGGGGACCATTAGCAAAGCAACGAGATATAAACTTGTCATTTCATAAGATGCCCAACCTGATGCTTCTACATTTTCAATTGTAACATTTAAGTCCATGAAAGCGGGCAACATGCTGTGATCAGCATGGGATAAAGCTCAGAGTAAGAGGAAAGTCATGAGGATGTCAATAACTCTGCTGGAGACTTGCTGTTGAATCACCTCTCCTCTCTTGTCCGCTGAAGGCAAGGTAAACTGCCAACACATTATTTACAGTCTATTTCCAGCTAACAGGAAATGAAACAGGACTTTAGAAAACTAGTCTTTCCTAGAAGACATATTGCAAAGATATGTGGGCATACCAAGACGCGCAGCCAGGCCCAACAGCCATTTGACGTCTTCGGTGTACGGGGGGCTACGGGAAAAGTTGTTCGGATGATCGTTGTGGGCCCTTCTTCCCAACATCTCCAACGCCAGCATGCCTAAATGAGGACAGGAAGATTTCACCATCAACACTTTGTTCTGCACGCCACTGTACTGCTCATGTATTAAATTGACACATGCACCCAACGTCCTAATCTCCAGGACTTATGAGTACTGATAAAACGGAAATCATGCCTTAATTAATATTTCTCACTGTGAGAGTTCTTTGTCAGTCCTGCAACATGGACTCAACCGATCTCTCCCTCACCTCTCTTGATAATTAATCACCACAATTCAGGACCAGATGGATCCTAATGGGTGCAAAACAGCAACATAAGGACAGGCAAGCCATGCCCTAAAGGTTCTATGTAATTAGAAATCAGGCGTCCTTACCGACTCTGTAGGCCGAGTGGAGGTAGTGCAGGCCCTGCTGGCTGATTGGTTGACTGTGCTGCTCGTCTTCTACAGGGAAGGGGGCGCTGACCAGCGAGGCCGGCTGGGACGAGAGTCCTGGAAGAGAAGCCCCCTGAATGGCCTGGATGGTGGAGCCTGAGTGTACTCCTCCTGCAGGGCAAAAAAAAATGAAGAAAATGAGAGGATGTTCACAGTGTGCTCTAGCGAACTGCTAAGAACTGGCCTTGAATTTTATATACACACTTAGCACACACACACAAATCTCTTCTTTTTCTGCATTTCACCTTTGCTCTAGCTTGTTTATTACTGTAGCTTTATACTAAACCTGACACTGTATACTATAAATATTGTTGCCTCTGTGACAAATTGCTTGTGTATCTCATTTGTAAGACACTTTGGTTAAAATCTTCTGCTAGCAACATGAACCATGAATAATAAATAACGGATTTATTATTCCACAACTGAAAGTGTCCGATAACTATGAGTGGAAATCTTGGGCATCTCACAATTAGATGCTATTTTGATTCAAGGAGTCACAACCCAAATCTAAAACAATTAATTTTTATATTTTCTCACTGATTATTCTATCACGCAAAAGCAATTTTGTCTTACAAGTTGAGACATCAGGTTTCCTGACAAAAAGCTCTATGCTCAAGATTCAGAGGAAATTACAAAATTGGTTTCTGCTTGCTGACAAAGGATTTGTCCATCTTGAATGGTTAAGCAAAGTAGTAAAGTAGTAAATGTGCACCTAGCCAATTGTTTCACAATGGGAACTTTCAGTAAGCAACATTTTCTGTTTTTGCTCCAATAGCAAAAGAAAAAAAAAAAAAAATCCATGATAGTGATTCTATGGCTTTCTAAAAGAGGCAAAAATATCAACAGACTGATTACAGTGGTCAGAAGACAAAAGGATGTCAATTTTGACATCATTTCCTCAGCCGTTGTATTAGAAATACTCATGCAACAGTGTTATCTACATTTGTGACCCCTGGAACACACAGAACCAGTCATAACCAGTGATAAATCAGCTTTCCATTGATGTATGGTTTGTTAGGATAGGACAATATTTGGCCGAGACACAACTATTACAAAATCTGGAATTTGGAGAAAAACAAAAAACAAAAAAAAACAAAAAAAAAAATCAAAATATTGAGAAAATCGGCTTTAAAGTTGTCCAAATTAAGTTCTTAGCAATGCATACTACCAATCAAAAATTAAGTTTTGATATATTTACACAAGGAAATTTACTAAATATCTCCATGGAACATGATCTTTACTTAATATCCTAATAACTTTTTGACATAAAAGAAAAATCAATAATTTTAACCCATACAATGTATTTTTGGCTATTCCTACAAATATACCCATGCTACTTAAGACTGGTTTTCAGTCACATTTCTGAAATTTCGATGTAATATACAAGAAAGTATAGTCTTATAATCAGTGTTGGGGGTGGCGCATTACAAGTAACGCAAGTTACTTAATCAACTTACTTTTTTCCAAGTAACTAGTAAAGTAACACATTACTTTTCACTTTAAGAAAATATCAGAGATGCTTTGTTTTCCCATTTATTTACTGACACCTCTTCTGTGCCCATGTTGAGAGAAATTGGGAATGAGGTGTAGACCAAAAGCAATCCCTTTAGCCTGAGCTTTGTTATGAAAATAAATAAGCAAGCCCAGCCAAGGTGACAAAAAGTAACACAAAAGGAACCCCAAGTGCATTACTTTTCACAAGAAGTATCCAAGTAACACAGTTAGTTACTTTCTTAATGGTGTAACGTAATACTGTAATGCAATACTTTTAAAGTAACTTTCCCCAACACTGGTTATAATGAACTTTTTTTTAATAAAAACTACATCTATAATGTAAATAATTATGGAAATGCATCACAGACTGTGAAAACGGTCCATTGATTTTGAATTTTTGTGGATCAAAACCAAATTTTCAGAGAAAGATGCACCGATTGATCTTTTTCCCCCACTCAATTCTACTTGAAGTAGGGGGCTTTCTGAGATAAAAATGAGTTTTAGGTTGGTGAAGTGATCTCAACGTGGCAGCCACTGAGATGAATTGTCCTTACAAAGAATAAAACAGCTGTTGGAAGATTTCATTTGGCTCTCTTATATAAAAATACATCATTTTAAATATCTGATGGAAGTACTATTCATTTCTTGCAAGTTGCTGCAAAAGTGAATAACTTCGCATTTGTTCTGCATTAAACTACATAACATCAAAATATGCTTAAAAATTGTGTTTATGTGAAGATGGAACTGTAATCTAACTTGTGGTCCTCACCTGCCACAGTAGTGCTAAGAGGCAGGGCTGCCTCTGCGGTATGATATGGGTGGACAGCGATCTGAGTCATGGACGGCACTGGAACTCCAGGGAAAGTGACAGCAGTCGCTGCCATAGGAGGATGAGGGCCAGTAGCCACAGAGAACGGATACTGAGCACCAATAAAAGCAGGGTGCATTCCCTGAGAAGACAAACAGATGCTCTTAAAACCAGGTTGATACGCCTTCCTCGAGTCATACACCTGCCGTTGAAAAATTAAAAGCCACAAAATTAAGTTAATCCAAGGGGAAAAACTGTAAAAAATCATCATACACATAATCAAACTCGTAGGAGTCTCTCTCCATTTATATTCTGCTAGGAAAGTTGCGCTATGCATCACTGACTGCCAAGTATGAGTCTGCATTAGTGCTTAAATTTAGTATTTATCACCTTAAGTTTAAATGCAGACAAATAATATTACAAACCCAAATAAAAATGCTAAGCACAGATAATTAAACCTATAAATCATATCACAAGGGGAAAAAAAAAGTGCTCATACTTGTGGATAGGCCGCCCCAGACACGGGGAAGACTGCAGGACGGGGAACGTGTTGAAGGGGGTGACCCAGATACTGCGGGGTGCAGACGGTGGGCAGATGGGTTTGGATGGTGGTGTAGGGATGCAGGCCTTGCGTGTGTGCCATGGCTGAGCCCGGCAGCGCGTGCGATTGGTAGATGGTGGAGCCGACGGAAATGACAGGTACTACGGCGGCTGCCGTCACTGTTGTAGTCACAGCTGCGACACCTGTTGAGTCCAAGGCTCCAACGTTATCCAGGATACCACAGCCTCCCTCGGGTGGCGTTCTTCCTGCTCCACCATTGGCCCCACAGCGGCCGGACCCCTCTCGCTGGCCCCCTGAGCCTCCACCCACTGTTTGCTCGTATAGCCAATACCACTGGTGAGCCACCTCGAACAAAACCTCAGGATAAACACCGCCTCCCTTTGCAGCCTCCTCAACTGCCATGCAAGCTTTCTCCAGCATAACATTATCCTGAAAGACACAATACAGAATAGTGTTCTTAGATGAGTAAAAATGTGTGGATTATGATGTACAATGAATGTAGGGTGTGCTGAACAATACCTGTTCCTTGCACTGCACCAGGGCTCTCTGAATCTCATTGGGGTTGAGGGCGTGAGCATGAGGCAAGCAGCTCAAAGCCAGCTCTGCCGCTGCACGCACCATATTGGGATCCCGTGCTCGTGATGCACGGTCTGCAAGTGATGCCACCTCTGGAGGCGTGAGGTGCCCGTCCCAGCATTCCACCAGGATGTTGAGGGCAGCGCTTCCAATCTCCATGGCCTGGCCTGTGAAAACAAGACAAAAGAATTCAAAACCAAACAACAGGCACATTTGCCTGTTGACCCATTTTTAGAAAACTATTTATCCACCTATTTTATCTATATCTATGCATCCATATCTATGCATCCAAATATGGGCCATTCTACAGAACTGGTGCAAAGTCAGAGTTCGAAAGTCAGAGTTTTCCACAAATTTTGTATGTATGCAAATTGTATAATATCCAAGGTACGCATTTCTAGTAATTGTGCAGTTAATGCTCATATTGTATTTTCAGAAAGTTACATTCGTCACGACCCAAACACAGTAATTTATCTTTTAATAAAAAGGGTTAAATTGACCTATTAAGATTTTGCTGCTTCTTTGCTTCTTCCACATAAATATATATTTTTATTTTATTACATTATAGGTAAATCAATGATTAGAATTTTAACAATATTTCAAGCGTGATTTATGACATGTTCTATTTTAAATCCATGTTTTTCTTGTAAAAGGAAAAAAGTTGATCATACTGATTTCAAAGTTAAGGATTCAATAGTTTAAATATGCACTGAACCAAACACTATCATAACATCTTAGTTAATAATTCAGTATACTTTATTTTTTGACAAAACATGTTTCGGTAGTGACTGCACTTTTCTGGTAGTGACAGTAATGTTTTGGTAGCGAATACATCACATTACAGAATTTCAACTACATACTAAAACACTACTAAAACACTTAAAAAAAAAAAAAAAAAAAAAAAAAAAAAAAATGCATAACTGTATTAAAATTGTTTATTTCCTCCAATTATAGGATTGTGTATTCCCTTTTGTCACTATCGACAAAATGATGAGATGTTTCAGTCATGACCTACTGTTTGTGACTGAAACATGTCATGACATGTTTCAGTAGTGACAAATTTTGATATTTCTGAAGCTAGCTCAAAGATGCTAATCAGCACATGGTTACCTATTTGAGTTCTGAACAGTTGTACACATTTAAAAACTAAATGTTATGGAATAACTCCCAAAAAAGTGTTTAATTATAGAAAAATGGTGTTTGGTAGTAACACTCTAAAGTTACACAAAGATTTTTCATATTTTAACAATTACCTCAAAATGATGGGGCCTATCTACTCACCATGTAGCTATGGGAGAGAGGGATACATAAATATTTCCTGATCATAAATGTAGGGATGTACTTAAAATCAGTCTCAGCCAATGGACTAAAACATACACGGTTTCAGTAATGACACGGGACACTTTTTTTTTTACATGAAGTTTCATAATTTACAAAGTATATATATATATATATATATATATATATATATATATATATATATATATATATATATATATATATATATATATATATATATATATGCTTTTTAAATGTGTTTTTGGTTGTGGGACAGCAGTTTGCACCAATTCTGCAAAATAGCCCATATATGGATAGATAGTGATGGATGGAAAATATACTGAAACACACTACTATACTACACTCTTCTGAATTTATACTCTAAAGCCAGGTTTATGAATTTTAAAGATTAAATTTGCATTTCAAGGGGTAGTCATAAATCATATTGAAGTTTGTGTGATCCCTGCAGATTACGCAATTATCTCTCACCTGTAATCCAGGACACATGTGAGGAATACGTCCTTGACAGCCAGTTAGGAGACACGAAATTATGCAGGCCGAGGGCATACAGGCCAATTTCAAAGGCACACAGATGCAGGTTGCGGTGGGGCCCCTGATGGCCACCGCTGGCAGAGGGTTGAGTGAAAATGGAGGTGGAGCTGTTTCCACCAGCTTTAATCAGCACAGTCTTGGCCAGCTCAAAGTAAAAATGGGCAGCTGCCTCAGATGGCTGGTTGGGCACGTGTGGAGCGTGGCATTCAGGCCGGCGGCCTTTATACCTAAGACAGAAAGAGGCAATGTGTGACATAAATTGCAGACATTGGGGATCAGAGAATCAACTGATTCAGCCAATCAACAGCTACTCAATTAGATATTTAACTAACTGTTTGCAAAAACCTGCCCTCCTTCATTACTGTTGCTATGTCCGACAAACTGCTCTCACACTACACATGTTCTCACGCAGTGAAAAATACATTGCAGAGCAAAGACGAAACTGACAACACGCTGACAGATGAGACAGAGCAGGTTACTTCTTGTATGAAATAAGGTCTCAGCTTTAAAATGTTGTCATTTAAGAAATTCAAACAATAAATGCCATTTTGTGGCTCTTTAATGTGTCATGACAGATGAGTGTACTGGCTTATTAGATTAATGATGCATGAACCAATCGTCTTTTCTTCTTTACTTACAATACTCACAATGTTTTAAGTTTAAGTCCACCGTAGTTAATCTACTCTCCTGTCTGATTTGGTTGTCGGACAGAATGGCGGATTTGACATAAGTGGTCAGATCGCCTGTCAATCAAGCTGTCTGCGAAGGGTCAATTGTTTGCTAAGAGCTCACAAAGAAATACTAATGTCCAAGTACCCCCCCCCCCCCCCCCCCCCCCCCCCCCCACCACCACCAAAAAATGAGACCAAATCCTCAAAAGGGGCAGTGAGGGTAAAAGGGCACAGGCTTGACTCACCTGCTGGTGTCAGTACTCTTGGCTCTGGCGCCTCCTCCAGCTCTGCGTGAGCCGCTGGATGACGATGAGCCAAGTGAGTCAGAGGAAGAGCTGCTAATGCTGTCACTGTCCTGGCCTCTCCCCCAGGAAGCAGCTGTCCAACCACCTCGAAGTGGACGTCTACTGAGGGTAGGAGAGCTGTCTGAGGTGGTCTCTGGAGCACTGCTGTCAATGCTTGCCATGCCTGAGAAAACACGTCACAAATTTCGCAAATTTCTTCATGCACAGTTAAACACAAAGTAAACAGAATAATAATAAATAATATAATATTATGTTTGGAAGCAATTTTTTAAAAAAGCCTAGAGAGTAAATGAGTAATATGAATTTTTGCTGTGATTTTGTGACAAAAATAGAAAACACAGGTGCTGCATCCTCACAGAACAAACCCACTGTCTCTCACCGGTATGTTTCTTTTTCTGTCGTACAGGTGACCCCCAGCAGCGTGTGCCGTACGCCCCACGGCCTCCCAGCGCCAGACGACTGGGCACAGTGCCCTCAGGCTTGAAGGGTGCAGCTTCGCTCTGCTGCTCACAGGAGGTTGACTGCGCACCCTCTGCCAAAACAAAAAGTATGCGAGTGTCAAAATTAAATTGGGTCACTACAAACTCAATAGGAACTCAAAACAACATTTCGGCAGTGAATTTCCCTTTAAAATTGAAGTGTTTACTCATGATACTTTGGTGGATGTGGTTCACCTTGATCTCTGTTGTCAGCGATGCCATCTCCCGTCACTGCGCTCTGAACTCCACCACCCACTAAACCGCCCTGCTGCCCCGCCGCTCCCCCACCGGTCACACCCTGCACAGCAGCTGATGTTGCTGAAGGGGTGTGCTTTGACACTCCCCCCGTGGCTCCGCTGGCACCATGGGTGGCGTGTTTGGATGGGCTCTTTTGGCTGCTGGTGGCTGGTTTGCTAGAGTAAAACGAGCTCAGAGTCTGAGGCTTATGGGTCTGGCTCTCACGATCCAAAAGCTTGTCCAGAATCTACACAAGGATGACATCAGACATTAACTGTTTAAGGCATTCTCTGCATCTTAAACATGATATCATGGCTAAGACTCTCAAAATAAGTATGGATGCTCCTAAAGGGATAGCTAACATGAATAAATTACATACATTACAATTCAAAAGTCAGTAAGATACTTCAGATAGATCATTTCATAATTTCTCTCATATTCAGCATCAAATCAGCACATAAAGATTTCTGACACTGACTGAAGTGAGCAGCGGCAGATGAAAATTCAGCTTTGCAATCACAGGAATAAATTTCATTTTAAAACGTATTAATAAATAAAACAGTTATTTTAAGCTGTAATAATATTTCACAATATTGCTGATTTACTGTATTTTTGATCAAATAAAATCAGCCTTGGTAAGCTTAAGTGACATTTTTAAAAACTTTTGAATGGTAGTTTATATTCAAGTACGTTTCACAAACTATGCCATCACATGGCTTCAGAAGCCTAGCTTATGTACACCGATCAGGCATAACATTATGACCACCTTGCTAATATTATGTCAGTCCCCCTTTTGCTGCCAAACTGCCCTGACCCTTTGAGGCATGACATTCCACTAGACCCCAGAAGGTGGGCTGTGGTATCCGGCACCAAGATGTTAGCAGCAGATCCTTTAAGTCGTGTTGCGAGGTGGGGCCTCCATGGATCTGACTTGTTTATTCAGTACATCCCACATATGCTTGATTGGATTGAGATCTGGGGAATTTGGAGGCCACATCAACACCTTAAAGTCGTTGTGCTCCTCAAACTATTCCTGAGCCATTTTTTGCTTTGTGGCAGGGCGCATTAACCTGCTGAAACAGGCCACGAGGGAATACCATTTCCATGAATGGGCCTACATGGGGTGCAACAATGCTTAGGTAGGTTGTACGTGTCAAAGTAACATCCAAATGGATGGCAGAACCCAAGGTTTCCCAGCAGAAAATGTCCAAAGAATCACACCTTCGCCGCCAGCTTGCTTTCTTCCCATAGTGCATCCTGGTGCCATGTGTTCCCCAGGTAAGCGACGCACACGGCCATCCACATGATGTAAAAAAATGTGATTCATCAGACCAGGCCACCTTCTTCCAATACTCTGTGGTCCAGTTCTGACGCTCACGTGCCCACTGTTGGCACTTTCAGTGGTTGACGGGGTCAGCATGGCCACCCTGACTGGTCTGCAGTGCACTGTGTATTCTGACACCTTTCTATCAGAACCAGCATTAACTTCTTGAGAAATCTGAACTACATTAACTCGTCTGTTGGATCAGACCACACGAGCAAGCCTTTGCTCCCCACGTGCATCAGTGACCCTGTCGCCAATTCACCACTGTTCCTTCCTAGGACCACTTTTGATAGATACAGTCCACTGCAGACTGGGAACACCCTACAAGAGCTGCAGTTTTGTAGATGCTTTGACCTGACCCAGTTGTCTAGCTATCACAATTTGTCCCTTGTCAAACTCACGCAAATCCTTACGCTTGCCCATTTTTCCCGTTTCTAACACATGAACTTTGAGAACAAAATGTTCACTGGCTACCTAATATATCCCAGCCACTAACAGGTACCGTGATTAAGAGATAATCAGTGTTATTCACTTCACCTGTCAGTGGTCATAATGTTATGCCTGATCAGTGTATATTACATGAAGAACGCCAATACGCTTGCCTTTTTAAGCTTGCTTTGGTCATCTTTATAAGTGATCATCAGTGCTAGAGCCAGGTCTCCTTTTTCTCTCCGTGTGCCTTCACAGAGCAGAGGATGCTCTGCTTCACTGACTGTTGTCTTCATACCTTAAAAACAGACAGAAAAGTAGAGACCATTGAAACAGACAGAATGGAGGAAAAAAAAAAACAACAACACCTTATTGCTGGTTGTTTTTTTGTTTTATATATATATATATATATATATATATAAAAAATTAATTCTTACCAAGAGCTGCTACAGCTGCCTCAAATCCCAGCTCCTCATCACCAGGCATTTCATTGTTACGGTTCCGGCTAGGAGGTCGAGAGCCCGTGGGAGAGACCACTGCAACAGGCAAGTGAAAAGATAAAAAAAAAATTTAAAATGAGCACAGGGATTTTGGGGCTTTTAAAGAGCATTTTTAATATGGTGGGAAAAGGTAGATGTGTGACTTACCAGGGGTGCAGAGTACGTCAAATATGAAGCTTGCCAGCATGAGGGGCAGAACCGGCCTATAGTCGCAGAAGTTTCCATCACGGAGCTGCTCTGCTCGGTCCCTTATGGAAGTCATTTCTACAAGACCCAGAGGAATCTTCTTCAGCAGAGCCACCACCTCTGACTCCTGATATGCCAACTTCACCTAATGCAAAAGCACAGTAGCTCAGAATTATGGACCTCAAAATGCTCCAAGATCAGGCATCAAAACATTACAATGCAGTCTTAAAGTGTAATTCCTGCTAAACTCTCTCCAATTTGTGTCCTATAAAGATATTATGATACTACAGACTTTCTATATCGGACAAATCAGTCACATCCCCAACAAGACCTTAAATTGTCATACAAGCAGATCACCAGGTTTATGGGATGAACGTAATTTCTGCTTTACCTCCAGAGCTTTAGTAGAAGCTGGCGGTCTCTGCAGCTCCAGGGAGAACATGCCAGTGTTGAATGCCAGGTTATGGAGCTCCAGTCTCTCACTCAACACAGTCAGCAGGAAGGCTACTTTAGACAGGGTGTTAGTGGCCACCTGCGTCTGTTTACTCGTCGACACCTTACTCTTTTTACCCTAAACAAGACAGCAAGAGATTCATTTTCAAAAGTGAGCACAAGCATGATTTTATGTCACAGCTGAAACCTTTGGGACAATGCTGAAGTCGTCTTCAGAAGTGTTTTGGTACCTTTGTCTGTGGCTGCTCCACCTTCAGGTCGGGCGGATTAGCCAGCAGGTCTCGAGCAAGTTCAACAGCCAATCTGCACGCTTCATTACTATAGCCATGAGCATAGAGTGCCTCTGCACAGGCAAACAGTATCTGCAACACACCATTATACCATTGAAAATCTTTTAAAATTAAATCTGAATTAAAAAAAATAATAATAATTTAAAGCTTTTTGCAACACCAGCCATTATTTTATGTATTTTACAACAGTGCATGTATCTAATTTGTTACTCACAAAAGTATAAAAATCTAAATTATAAAACAGCCAGCCTTAATATAAATTCTCTACATCTCAACCTCTCGTTAAAATATTTATCTATACACATAATTTGTTGAATTAACACAAAAAATAGACTACATGTGTCACCAAATGGAGAAAAAAAACAAAAAAAAAAAAAAACAAGATACATTTTTCACTGAGACTAAGTTTATTTGTGACCCTGGACCACAAAACCAGTCTTAGGTAGCACAGGTATATTTGTAGCAATAGACAAAATTTTGACCCCTACGATGTATTTATCGATTTTTCTTTTATCATTAGGATATTAAGTAAAGATCATGTTCCATGAAGATATTTTGTAAATTTCCTACTGTAAAAATATCAAAACTTTTTGGGATTTTGGATTAGTAATATGCATTGCTAAGAACTTCATTTAGACAACTTTAAAGGCAAATTTTCTCAATACTAAGATTTTTTTTTTTTTTTTTTTGCAGATTCTAGATTTTCAAATAGTTGTATATTGGTGAAATATTGTCCTATCCTAACAAACAATGGAAAGCTTATTTATTGTGCTTTCAAATGATCTATAAATCTCAATTAAAAAAAAAAAAATTGACCTGTGTCACATTTAGCTCTTGCTGAGTGTTAATTTTGGGCTCCACTTTTTAGCACATAATGTGTTTAAAGGGAAAAAAATTTAAAAAATAAAAATTCACCTCCATCCTGCCCTCCTGCTCCAGAGGTTTAACGCCAGCAAAGATGTCTGGCTCTTCCTCATGGTTGTTGTCTGCAACCCCTCTATCCGCTCCCTCTTCTGATGCAGCGCTAAGGTAATACGCTTGATAGTCATCTTCACCCACAGCATCCGCTCCTGCTGCTGCCTCAGCTGCCTGAGGTCCTGCTGCCCCTGAAGCACCACTTCCATCTCCCTCTCTACGGCCCCGCTGAGCTTTGCTGGGGAGCGACGCAGAGGGCTGAGTATCATCTACGGGGTCCTCGTCTCCTCCGTTCTCATCCAGATCTGCCTCAACTTCCACCTCTTTATCCATAGCTACCACTACAGGAGTTGCAATGGAGCAGGCATGGGCATCAGCAGCAGAGGGCAGCACACGTTTTGTCTCAAATGCACGCTCTTTTGAAGCATTACCACTGTATTTGAGTGGCTCTCGGAGAAGAGGGCTAGGTGAGGGCAACATCTCTGGTGGAGGAGGAAGGAAATCAAAGGTGTTAGAGGCCTCTGCTCCAAGCGCCAGGCTGGAGCCATCATCCAGACTCAGTTCTGCCATGTCAGGCTCTAGAGAACTGTCCTCACTGCTAGTTCGCCGTTTAGCGCTGGGGTGCTTCCCGCTGACGCCACTCGAACTTCCGCATGAACCCTTGTTGCTCTGTGTAAGCTTGGCCTTACTACCAGCTGATGGGGAGGAGCTGCTGGCTTTATACATGCTTTTACCTCCATCCTGAATTGAGAGAGATACCCTTCCACCAAGACAAACCAGCATGCCTCCGCTGTTCACACCTGACACTGCTTTTCTCTTGCCAACAATGGTCTCCTTAGGGCGAACAGCCACCTCCTGCTGGGGAAGATGGGAGTTGCTCCGTGACTTGTGTTCAGAGGAAGCACCTTCTGACATTCCACCGCGAGCTCCTTCACCTGGTTCACCACTGGTCCCACCTTTAGCGCCCCGCTGCTGCTGCACCGCCCTGGCCCAACAAAACGAGGCATTCTTCTTATCTGCACTGCAATAGGTGATGCCAGGTAAAGGGTAGGCCACTTCCCAGTTGAAGTAACAGCACTCCACAGCTGGTTTGAAGCCCTGGAAGAGTTTGTCAAGAGACTTGCGGTGCTGCCCCCGTTTCACGATCTCTATTACTTTTAGGTGCCACTGCTTTAGTTGGGCAGCAAGTTCCAAACGCCTGAAGAGTCACAAAGAAAAAAAAAAAAAGAAAGAGCATTACCCTACCTAGTGTTGACAAACACAGCCACAAATCTTTAAGTCAAGGTAATCTAGATCAAAGTCACAACAAATATGAATCACTAGTACCAACTTGCTCACCTCTGGGGACTCATGGTAGGGTCTAGCACTGCCAGTCTCCATAAAACAACCATTTCATCACACATGCTGGCACACGCATGCGCAGCGACCTCTGTCTGGCCATTACTGCGACCCGTGTGCCCGCTAGCACTGCTGTGAGAGGCTGACGTCCTCACACTATACCACCAGCCAATGATCTGGAGGAAGTACAGAGAGAGAGCAGCAGACCATCATTAGAAAACATTAAATGAATGTATAATTTTCTTATTAAAAAAACAAAACAAAAAAACATTTCACTTGTTCAGAACACAGTGCCTTGCAAAAGTATTCATACCCCTTATATATATATATTTTTTTTTTCTCCATGTTTTATGTTGCAGCCTTATATTAAGCTGGTTTATTTATTTATTTATTTATTTTATTTTTTATTTTTTTCACATCAGTCTACACTTCATACACCATATTGACAAAGCACAAAACAGGTTTGTAACAACTTCTTTTCTGAGAAACTTGAAATTTAGTTCAGGAGCACTTATATCACTTGTAGATGTTACTACACTTCAAGTGGAGGTAAACTGTGGCAAATTCATTTGAATAAAGATCTGGAAAGGCACACACCTTTCAGAAAAGGTCTAACAGCTGCATATCAGAGCAAAATAACTGCTGGTAGAGCTCAGAAACAGGCTTGCGTCAAGGTACAGATCTGGGGAAGAGTTCAGGAAAAAAATTCTGCTGCATTGAACGTTGGCAGAAGCATGTAGCTTCCATTATCCGTAATGGAAAAAGCTTGGAACAACTAGGACTCTTCGTAGAACTGGTCTCCTAAGCCAAACTGAGCAACTGATGGAGAAGGGTGAGGCGAAGAATGGCAGATAATTGCCAAATGCAGATGTGCAAAGCTTGTCACATCATATCCAAAAAGACTTGAGGCTGTAAATGTGCTTCAAATAAGTACCAAGATAAGGGTATGAATACGTATGCAATGTACTATTTCAGTGTTTTATTTTTAATAAATTTGCAATGCTGTCACAAATCTGTCTGTTGCTTTGTCATTATGGTGTATGAGTGTAAACTGATGTGGGGAAAAAAAAATAATAAAAAAAAAAAGGGGTATGAATACTTTCACAAGGCACTGTATATTTAACAGAAGTTTTAGGATATTATCTAATTCCACCAAATCAAACCTGCATGCAATGAAAAAAAATTAATTAAGAAATTACTATTTAAAGGGCTATTTTACCCAAAAATGAAAATTCTGTCAATAATTACTCACCTTCATGTTGTTCCAAATCAGTAACAGCTGTTTATCTTCAGAACACAAATTAAGATATTTTTGATGAAATCCAAGAGCTTTCTGACCCTGCACAGACAGCAACGGTACTACCAAGCTCAAGGCCCAGAAAGGTAATAAGGACAACGTTAAAATAGTCCATGTGACAGTGTATCAATCTCAATTTTATAAAGCTAAAAAAATGCACTAAGAAACAAAAAATAACAACTTAATTCAATAATTTCTTTTCATCCATGTCAGTATTTGACATGTTTTTACAAGAGTACCACAACGCAAACAAGGACAAAAAACATTGTCTTCTTCCTGCACAAAAAGTTTTTGGAGCTTCATCAAATTAAGGTTGAACCTCTGATGTCACGTGGACTATTTTAACAATGTCCTTGCACAATGTACCAGAGCCTTGAACTTGGTAGTTCCCTTGCTGTCTATGGAGGGTCAGAAAGCTCCTGGATTTCATCAAAAATACCTGAATTTGTGTTATGAAGATAAACTAAGGTCATACAGGTTTGGAGTAATTAAGGCGAGTAATTAATGACAAAATTGTCATGTTTGGCTACAGACATTCCTATGAATTTGCTATGCTTTAAATGCTGGCACAAATGTGACAGGTGCTTGCATCAGGATGATGCAATTTTGTACACATGAAACCGTCACCCTGGTGTGTGAAGCATGGTCAAGTCAGGTTTGTACCTGTTCATGGGTGAGACACTGTTCGGTGAGGATTTCTAAAAGAGGTGCAGCATTGCTGTCTCTCCTCTTAAACATCTCTCTGACGATGGACAGAAGGTTCCAGATGCCCTCTGGCTCTCTACCTCGCAGGGGCCTCAGCAAACAGGCCCATTCGGCAGCTGCCGGAGGCTCAGTGGACGACAGGTACATGGAGTTCACATCACTGAGAACAACAAGTGGGAAAAAGAACGTTTAGTTCATCCATCTGTTTGCTGTTCATCTTCATCCACATAAATTAAAAAAAAAATAATCAACCTTACACTTGTTATGCAGTCTCCCTTTAAAAAGTAACAACGTGTTAAACCATTACAAACCAGATCTTGCTTTTAATTTTTTTTTTAAGTCAAAAGTTTGTTTTATAGGTTTAACAAAGCAAAATCAGTGAAAATGCAGCCCATAGGGAATCAGTGTATGCCTGATTGGAAAACTCTTCTTCAGAACATAGATGACGTCAGGAATTGTCTCCTATAGGTAGAACCAGACCGGCTGTTTTTACCTAAACACAACAGGTGATGGGCCACAAAACTTGTGCAAGGTCTTCTTTATGTTGTCACTGAGGGTGGACTCATCTAGATACCAGGTGCTCTGATCAGATGCTGAAGGGCCAGCAGTAGGATCTATTGAACCAATCGTAACAAAAGAAAAATGAGGATTTATAAGGTCTACATGCCTTCACAGAAAATGAGAAATTTAGAAATTCATTAATTGTGGTTTGTAGGTCAGTCCATACCCGGGGCTCCACACACGGTGTTAATAGCGGTAGACTGGGAGGACAGAAGCTCATCCAAAAGACGCTGAGCTGTCGGCAAGATCTGCAGATACATAACGAACACAAAGTGAATCAATTCAAAGCCAGAAATTAATGTATCATTAGAGACAAATCATCAGGGGAAAAAAGAAAAATGTTTTGTTCTGAGAT
Source organism: Labeo rohita (assembly GCF_022985175.1). Lineage (NCBI taxonomy): Eukaryota > Metazoa > Chordata > Actinopteri > Cypriniformes > Cyprinidae > Labeo > Labeo rohita. Next base: position 15,755,651 of record NC_066881.1, on the reverse strand, counting down.
GGTGGTACTAAAGAAAAGGAAGTGAGGTTCCATCAATACACTATATTAAACATTTACATGTCATATATCTAATATAAAAATTAGGGTTGTCAGCCAATTAAAATTTGAATTCATTACATGATGTGTCGATTAATCTAATTAAATCGCAAAATAAATTTGACTGTGAAAATACCCACAAAAGATTATGTGAAGCTATTTTTGTATTAAATGAGAAAGTATCAAGTAGACATTACAAATGTGGCTTTAGAAAGTAGTATTTTATTTGAATCAACATCAAATTTATTACACAAACGTTTATGCTGCAATGGCCTAACAACGTAAACTATGGAACATAAAAGAAGATAATTTGAGAAACATATTATTATGTTCATATAATGAAAGTCATGGTAACCAAAACAAGCTTTGTTACCAACAGTCTTCAAAATACTTTCTTTTCTGTTCCACAAAAGAAAGGCTTGAAACAACATGAGGATGAGTAAATGACAACAGAACTTAAATTTTTTGGGTAAACTATCCCTTCAATGTTTATATATATATATATATATATATATATATATAATATATATATATATATAAATAATATATTTGGGATAATATTTGAGTTATTACATATAACTGAATTTATTTCAGTAATTCAACTCAAATCGTGAAACTGTATTAAATTCAATGCACAAAGACTGAAATAGTTTAAGTCTTTGGTTCTTTTAATCGTGATGATTTTGGCTCACATTTAACAAAAATCCTAAAAAAATCAAATCTTTAAAAAAAAAAAACTCTACAGCAGGTGGCAGTTAATATCTGAGTCATTTACTCATTCGATTTGTTCAAACAGCTGATTCATTGATGAATTAAGTAAATGGCTCTCTTAATAAATGAGCCTTTGAATCATCGATTCACACGATTTGTTCAAAACGCGGATTCATTCAGAAACTAAACACCACTGTGTTGGTCTGAGACGTGCAACAATTCTGCTATGGCTTTAAAGGTAAAATATTCCCTGCAAAATTGAGCAAAAACACATAATGTTTAAAATATAACACAATAGATAGATCGGCTTGTGATTGTGTCATTGCTCTTGCTGCCCGTGTGATATCATGTGATACATGATATATTGAGACATACATTTTGAATTGTACACTGTTAAAAAAAAAAGTTTCAACTTAAAAAAAAATGTTTGTGCTGCCTTAAAATTTTAAGTTTACTCAACTTAAATATCTGAGGTTTGTTTTCATGTAGTACAACTTAACATTTCATGTTGATTAAACTTAAAATTTTAAGTCACCACGAACACTTTAAGTTGAACTTTTTTTTTTACAGTAAAGGACATAACTGCATTTATGGAGTTGTTGCCCTGCATCATATTTGTCAACAGTCAACTGTATGAAATATATGATGATGTACAGGTCTAGTGGCAGGGTCAGCACAAGAACTACGTTCAAATATTTTAATTGTGTTTTTTTAATAATAAAAAAAAAGGTATAAAAAAAGACCATAAAAATACGTAATTGTATTATTTTTTAGTTTTACAATATTTGCTTATTATATATATATATATATATATATATATATATATATATATATATATATATATATATATATATATATATATATATATATATATATATATATATATATATATATATATATATATATATATATATATATATATATATATATATATGTATATATATGTATGTATGTATGTATGTATGTATGTATATATATAAAATATATAAAACCAAAACCAAATATTAATATATTTTATATAAACACACACACACACTATATACATAGCATTTTTTCAAATATGTATCAATTTGTATATAAACAATTACATAAGTGATTCTTACAGCACGCATATATCCTATCAATATTGCCATTTAAATATTACTATTGTTATACACCTCATAAGTGTTTACAGAACCACACCAAAGCTATGACCACAGAACCATGATACAAACCGAACTGTGAGGAAATCTGAGCTGTCACACCCTAATAAGGACAATGAGGCCACTGTGTGCACTTCATCACAGTTATTTAAAGCCGTGCAAAGAAACTTAGGAGCTCAGAAAAGCCATGAGCAATGAGGCCATCTCTACAATTTATAAAAACTAATAAATAATGCATGTCTCACCTGCTGTGGGAGTTCACTGATGAGGTATTGTGCAAACTTCTGGAGTTGATCCCGCTGTAATCTGGACAGGGATTCTGACACAGGTGCTCTGAGACACACCGCAGAAGCCTATAAACAAACACATGCCAAGAATCACTGATATCTGAGGTTGACATTGGCCGACATGTATAACGAAAATCAAGTTTCAGTGCTTTAAATCCCACTCACTAGTGCAAACTAAACCAGGAGCAGGCTGCTCATTAGCAAACACTCTATGCATTTCTAATGTGTCTGGAGGCTTTGATGCCTTCAGGTGGCTGTCCCAGTGTGCCATCACCTGGTACTCTCTCCTTCAGCATGTGTCTCCACCATGAGCAGAAAACCCCTCATTTGCAAATGGCCCATACATAATATATGAGCTCCAGATAGACACGCTTTGAGCCGATCAGAGCTAATTCTCTCTTTAGCTCATAGTGAGGTTATTAAAGAGAATGCGGAGCATCCCGTGGGACAGCATCGTGAGCTACTGGAGTCAAATGTGTTGGCCGTGTCTGGGAGATGGTGGATGGGGAGGAGAGCAGGGTGGGTGAAGAATGGACCTGGAGAATTGCACTGAGGAGGATAAGGAGGACGGAAACACTTAGGATTCCTGGACAACACCCCAGTAGAACTGAGTGCGGGATTAGCCACGTGGCTAAGAGTCGAACTCTGAGAAACCATCTGAAAACATTTCACCAAAAGTATTGCTAGTCAGTGGTTTTCAAACTTCTTGAGGCTAAAAGATCTGTTTGAGGGAACCCTAAAATATAAAAAGGCTATGTATTTTAAAAAAAAAATTAAAAACTTTTTTTTTTTTCCAAGTTTTTTTGTTCATTACATACAGTTAAACTCAAAAGTTTACAAACACCTTGCAGAATCTGCAAAACGGTAATTATTTTATCAAAATAAGAGGTATCATACAAAATGTTTTTTTATTTGGTACTGAGCTGAATAAGATATTTCCATAAAAGATATTTATATATAATCCACAAGAAGAAAAAAATAGTTGAATTTATAAAAATTACCCAGTTCAAAAGTTTACATACACTTGATTCTTAAAACTGTGTTATTACCTGAATAATGCACAGCTTTTTGGATTTTTTTTCTTTAGTCATAGTTGTTCTTGAGTCCATTATTTGTCCTGAGCAGTTAAACTGCCCACTGTTCTTCATAAAAATCCTTCAGTTCCCACAAATGCTTTGGTTTTCCATCATTTTTGTGTATTTGAACTCGTTCCAACAATGACTGTATGATTTTGAGATCCATCTTTTGACACAGACGACAACTGCGGGACTCATATGCAACTATTACAGAAGGTTTCAAATGTTCACTGATGTTTCAGAAGGAAAAACGATGCATTAAGAGCCGGGGGGGTGAAAACTTTTTAAATTTGCATTCAGGGTAAATTTAACTTATTCTGTCTTCTGGGGAACATGCAAGTATCTTCTGTAGCCTCTAAAGGACAGTACTAAACGAAAAAATATATATGTATTTATATACAATATTTATATATTTATGTACATATATATAATATTTAGGCAAAATAAGAAAAATGTACACATCTCCATTCTGTTCAAAAGAATAGCTCTTAATCATCGTTTATAATAGTTGCACATGAGTTTCTCATTTGTCCTCAGTGTGAAAAGATCTCAAAATCATACTCGTTGAAAAGGGTTCAAATACACAAAAACGCTGAAAAACCAAATAATCTGTGGAACCTGAAGGACTTTTCTGAAGAACAGCGAACAGTTTAACTGTTTAGGACAAACAGGGGACTCATGAACAACTATCACTAAACAAAAGCAGAATGAAATCAAAATAATATGACATTTGGTAAGTGTTAAGCTTGTTTTGTTTTTTTTTTTTTTTTCTGTCCAGGGAACCGCTAGCACCCCCTTGCATCACCCAGTTTGAAAACCCCTACTGACCATTATGGCAGCGTTTATCCTCTCAAAATGTGGGCATTGCGACACTGCAAATGGTTTTAGGTTTGGGTTCTTGCAATGTGTGACAATTCAAGCAAAAGGCAAGCATGAAAAGTGCTGCCCAAAAAATAAATACATGCATTAAGTCATTAAAACCATCTCAAAGACTGCAATCCAGCCAAGGGTTGCTATGTAATTACCCTGGTGGTTACTATTCTAAAGCAGTTTAGGGGACATTATGTTCATTTTGGTCAAAATTAAGACTACTTGTAATTTTTAACACATTTAAGTTAGATTAAGTAGTTAAGTAGTAGTTAGTTTTCAATGCAAGTTGGAACCAGCTTTTACCAGCACAATTAGGATGGTGGGATGTTTTGATGCAAGTTTAGCTGTGAGGACAGCTCTCCACACATGAAAAAAACCACAAAAGCCCACTCAAATAGTTAAAGGGCACAGCGATGATAAAAACAGAGAGGTCTAATGATTGACATAGACAGTTTAACACTAATGCATGCCTCTCTGGCAACTAAATATATAATATCATAATCCAGTAGTATCAATGCCAGTTTTAGTCCAATGGCAGGTATCTTTCTTGTCTTGTTCTACTAAAAATTTTGAAAAAGCAGGAATGCATTATACTATGACAATCTCTGTGATACTGTTGAGTAGGTGGGCTAAATGTCAAGCCTGAAGCATTTGAACTTCATGCTGTGATGTGAGGAAATGATAGGTAACCTCCTTAGACACCAGCCTCAATGCACAAAGCAGCAAATGAAGAGATACTATAGCAAGATTAAATCTTAAGTGAAGTAAATTACTGAAATTCCTGTGTGGCTGATAAAGGTCTCGTAGCATAGCAGAACTAAGAATATACTGTTTATTCAACTCATAATTGTAGAATAAACACCAGAGCTGTTTGCAACAGACAGGGCTGCACAATAAGAGTAAGTGCATTAAAATGATACATACTCAAAGCTATTTGCCAAAAGCCACCTAACCTACAAATATGGGCAAGTGTCATGTTGCAGTATCTTATTCTGTTTCTTATTTTCTCCTTTTCCATTTTTACAACATCATTTATAAATGCAGTGGATTTCTAGCATCATTTACAAGAAAGGAGGAACTGTGTGGTTGTTATTTACAACCAAACATGTAAGAAAAAAAGTTTATGCAAAATAAGTTTGCTATAATTTCCCCCAGCGGCAGCAAACAGAAGACAAAGCCCACATGCAAATGCTAAAACGCCACCCACAGCCCGGGCCGCCGGGTCTATCTGACTGTGGCAGGCCCTCCTACGGGGGGGTGGGATATCACAGCAGTGCAGATCCTTCCCTCCACCCTCCTGCCTCCACAGGGAGGCATCAAACCTAATCAAAAGCTTCTCAGTGCTCTCACGCCCACGGTCACTCCGCACAGATAGAAACCTAGAGATAGATCGTGCATGTGCGGTATGCAAAATCTTCCCCACAGATATGTCCATCTGAACCAGGCCACTGTGCACATTTAAATGCATGTGTATATGCTGTTCTCAGATACATTGAGAACTGTTGCCTTAAGTTGTTGGTTTTTGTTAATGCATTTTTTTTTTTTTTTTTTTTTTTTTTTTCAAACCTAAAGGGAAGTTTTTCAACTATGTTACAAATGGATTTGCAGTGTTAGTTCATACACAAGCATGATAAATATGCTTTTCTATTTTACACTCTGTATTTTGCCGCAGACTAAATTCCAGCAGCATTGTTAAGGTATTTTGCAAAAACCGTAGATTGTTTACTTTGAAGGAAATAAGGGGAAAAAAAACACAAGAGAAACACCTGAAAAACATTAAAAATCTTTCCAAGACGATTATTTTCATGTTCAAGGATTAGTTCACTTCCAGAACAAAAATTTACAGATAATTTACTCACCCCCTTGTCATCCAAGATGTTTTTCAGTCGTGAAGAAATTATGTTTCTTTAGGAAACATTTTAGGATTTCGCTTCATATAGTGGACTTCTATGGTGCCCCCGAGTTTGAACTTCCAAAATGCAGTTTAAATGCAGCTTCTAAGGGCTCTAAACAATTCCAGCCAAGGAAGAAGGGTCTTATCTAGCGAAACGATCAGTTGTTTTCTAAAAAAAAATTGACAATTTATATACTTTTTAAATTCAAATGCTCGTCGTGTCTAGCTCTGTGTGAACTCTTTGTATTCTGGTTCATGACAGTTAGGGTAGGTCGAAAAACTCCTATCTCATTTCAAAATCGTCCTACATTACTGTTTTACCTTTTTTTGTAACGGCTGTTTGATCATCTTTGCAAGTTCACTTTGTAAACACTGAGTCAGTACTTCTGCAGCGATCTAGGTCGATTTTGAAGTTGGAGCAGAAAATGAGATGGGAGGGTTTTTTTTTTTGTCTTAAACTGGAATACACAGGGTTGGTGTATAGCTAGAAAAGAAGAGCATTTGAGGCTAAAAAGTATATAAATTGTCAAATTTTTTTTTTTTTAAATAACCCTTCTTCCTAGGCTGGGATCATTTAGAGCCCTTTGAAGCTGCATTTAAACTGCATTTTGAAAGTTCAAACTCGCGCCACAGATGCCCACTATATGGAGAGAAATCCTGAAATGTTTTCCTCAAAAAACAATTTCTTTACGACTGAAAAAAGAAAGACATGAACATCTTGGATGACAAGGGGGTAAATAAATTATCTGTAGATTTTTGCTCTGGAAGTAAACTTCTCCTTTAAGACCGTTATTAAAATTTCATTTTATTTCGTAAAATGAATAAAACAAATAAAATAATTTTACATTACAATATTATATTAACAAACAAATAAAATGAAAAATAAAACACCTGAAATCAATTTAATGCTTCATATGCTACATATACACTGCAGTTCAAAAGTTTGGGATCAGTAAGATTTAAAAAAAAAAAAAAAAAAAAAAAAAAAAAAAAAAAAAAAAAAGTCTTTTCTGCTGATCAAGGTTGCATTTATTTGATTAAAAATACAGAAAAGACATTAATTGTGAAATATTATTGAAATTTGAAAATAGTGATTTTATATTTTTATATACTTCAAATGTAATATACATTCCTGTGACGAAAAGCTGAATTTTCAGCATCATTACTCCAGCCTCTAGTGTCACATGATCCTTCAGGAATCATTCTAATATGCTAATTTATTATCAATGTTAGAAACAGTTGTGCTGCTTAACATTATTTATTTTTATTTTTTATTTTTGGAACCTGTGATACTTTTCTCAAATTTTTTTGATGAATGAAACCTTAAAATGAAAAGTATTTATCTAAAATGTAAAAATCTTTCTTGTTTAAAAGAAATTAATACTTTCATATGACACTAAAGACTGGAGCAATGGCCTATGAAAATTCAGCTTTGCATCAAATATTTATTTCTGTGAAAGTATATTCAAATAGAAAACTTATTTAAAATTGCAATAATATTCATAATATTACTTTTTTTTTCTTTATTTTGGATTAAATAAATAGAAATTGGACGGGCATAAAAAACTTAAAAAAAACGTATTAAACGTCTTAATGATCCCACATGTAAAAATTAGGCTATCCAATATCTAATTTCAATATCCAAATTTTCTTTTTTGTTTGTGTGTTTAGCACCATGCCAGCAGTTATTTTTATGGCGAGAAAAATGTATGGTTAATTTATGTCAGGATTAAAAAAAAAAAAACAAAAACTAACACTGTCCAATATTTTAAAAAATAATAAATAAATAAATACATAAATAAATAAACTCTGCATGCCTACCAGATGGCATTACGTGCATCTAAAATCTCTTACATTGTGAATTCTGAAGAGGCAGAGGGCCACGACGTGGGCACACCATTTGGCTCCTGCTCCACAGGTACAGCTGCAGGAAGTGATGCGGCAGCGGTCAAACATTACAGCCACATTATAGGCTCCTTTTGATTGGCCAGCCTGGGGCGACACTACTGTGGCACTGAGGTGGAAACCTGTTTGAGAGAATAATAGCCTGTCAGCCTGTGATAACACATTTCGACCCAAAACCATTTCACATTAAATAAATACGGTTGTAAATCCATGCATTACTTGTCCATTAGTTTTTTGATTTAATATTGAAAGAAGAAACATGAGAAAACTGCTCCTTTTTCACTTTTTCCAGAAAAACGAAAAACAAGAATTCAGCCTGATTTTTCGTTTTTCATTCAGGAGTGGAAAAATGAATAAACAGCTTGAACAGTCGATTTATACACATGGGGTGGGAACAAAACATCCCTTTCTGCTGATTGGTCAGCCAAAAATCAAACTATGCCGCCGTCATTTCTTCCGAAGTTTCACACAGGATAATAGTCCTCCGGGGCTGCAGCTGAACGGACAATTACCGTGTGTTTATTGCAGCTACATTTAATCTTTTACTCAAACAACGACGCATTAAAAAAGTGAAAGTCATGATTCTCTGCCAGTAAATAAATAAAGCAGATAACAACAAGGTGTGTAGCCTATAGTTCATACAGTTCCAATAAGTTGCAATGGGTTAAATAAACTAAGCAGATAAACATGCAAGTGCAGACCATAGTGAAGCGTAAATACACAGCAACCACAACTTTTTTTAAATCTGTTTTTGCTGGGATCATTTCATTAATATTGGGTATTAACTGATGTCAAATAAAACCAATTAAACTTCCAGAGCAAGTCTTTGTGTGATATATATGCTATATAAATATGCTAGCCTATATAACAATAGCGCCGTTACAAACAACATTTATTTTAAATGGCGAAAGGCATTTATTTGAGTCAACACTAAAACTGCACAGAAGTTGGACTTGCATCTCTCATTCAGTCCAAAGTTTCCATAGCCTGTTTGCGATTTACCTGCTAAAATATTTTTGTAAAGAAGGTTTCTTCAGTCAGGTCCCAAAATGCAGGTGAAATTACTTTTAGCCTATAGGATATTGTACAACAGACATTACTTTGATAATGAACAGTGCACTGATATGCTGCGTGACCGCGCGAGGTGCCAGCGCCATCACTTGAATTTCTTTCCTTAGCAGCGGAAACAACTTAATGCTCTGTCATTTACAGTCATACAGATAAGAGGGCATCATTCGAAATGGAAAAAAAAACATATTTTCATTTGTGTAAATTCAAAATGACAGCAAAATTCATTGCTTTGAAAAATACAGAAAACAACAGAATGCTCTGATTTCCTCTCCTAGAACATCTTTCTGGCGTATGCCACATACATGAACCATAACACAGCTGACGCATCTACTTTTAATAGTCTACATTAAGATTATTTGACGTTGAGATTATTATAGCTTATTAATTACTTTGGTATAAATCACACCATGTTTCATGATAAAAATAAGCGACTTACAGTCCAGAAAATACGGTAGGCTATAGCAATTTTTTTGCGGACCCCCTGGCACTTTGAGAACAGCATACAGAAGAAAGCCCTGTTCTAGGCTCTCCCTCGGTACGGGTTGTGTCGAGCCATTCGTTAGTCTAGATGTTTGCTGGAGAACTAAATTGACTAAATGCAGTTGCAATAAATGTGTTATCCGTGTTATCCGTATTATCCGTTCGACTGCAGCCGCGGAGGACTATTATTCTGCGCGAAACTGCAGAAGAACTGGCGGCAGCATGGTTTGATCTTCGGCTGACCAGTCAGCAAAAAAAGGGGGTGTTTCGTTCCCGCCCACATGTAAAAATCGAATATTCAAGCTGTTCATTTTTCCACCCCTGAACAAAAAAAAAAAAAAAAAAAAAAAAAAAAAAAAAAAAATCAGGCTGAATTCTCGTTTTTCGTTTCTCTGGAAAAAATGTAAAAACAAAAAAGATGATGAAGATGATTCTTCTTTCAATATTAAAACTAATTAAAACGAATGGACGAATGATACACGGATTGTTGTGAAAACTTTGGACTGATTATTATTCTGAACAGGCCATTTTTAGCTTTTTGCATGCTGTATAAAACATTTTATAAACATTCACATTATAATATTTGCACACAATGCAAGGAGTTTTGAAGAAAAAATTAGGAAACATTAATGTTTAAATCGCTGAGGGAGTTTGCTGACTGTAAGACTAAATGATATAACAGCAATTGCACTGTACACAGACCATACAGGAAATGAAAGACATCTGAGATGGAGAGAGAGAAAGAAAGAAAGAGAGTCCAAATGTGTGTGGAGACTTGAGTGTAGGGGGTTGGCCAAAAGCTTTTACCACTGGACAACGGCCAGCGCTCCTCTGGCCAGTAAGAGCAGAGGTGGGGGTGGTGGGCAGTTTCAGCTTATAGCTCCTGTTCCAAATTCAACGGTCTTCTCAAGCCAACTCTACTACACCGCCTCTTTTTTCTTTCAGTCTACCTGTTAGTGCCAAAAGCACCCTTCTATTCCTTTATTCCTGACCTACATTCTCCTGTCAGCTGTCCCGGCTAAAACAAAAGGCCCAAAGAATTTAATAATCAATCTTGATTTTTGTTTGTATAAAACAGTGTCTTTCTTTAATTTAGCGAACCACTGCCTGGGCCAATAAGCACATCATGACTGCAAATGTCACTGGGTTGTCACCAGTCACACATCATGAAAGAATATAATACTGGACTGTATTTGGACAGTAATGTAAAATACATCACTGAAAACTCTCATTTAACTGACAATTTACCTCACACGCACCATAAACGATTAAGTGACTGAACGGATCTACCTGACACATATCCCAGAAGGCAATGCAGCAATTCTGTTGAACAGACTAATAAGTCTGCAGCAGCAACCAAGGGGTTTGGGCATCTTGTGTGAAGGCTGATCCTTGGAGATTTAGCATTGTATTCTCACTATGAGGTTAAACAAAGTGCAAAGGGAAAAGTTTTGGAATCACTTCCTTTTTAGGTGCAGCTGTTCTGTGTCAGGCCGTTCTGGCTCCACTCTGGTGGAGTAAGTGAAAACGTTTGATTTGGCCTTGATGGGCAGTTGGGAGGTCAGTGTGGTGGGTGGTCACTGATTGGCCAGGGCAGTTAGAGGAGGATGTTTTTTTCTGGTTTCAAGGAAGCTTTCAGCATCATATAACTGACCATAACCCCCCTAAAAAATTTTCTTCCACACAGTAAACAGAAAGTGGTGAGCGAAACACACATAAATCAAAAGAACCAGGCACATTACCTTCTCAAAAGGCAAGATGATTAAACAGCAAGATCACTATTATTTTTAGAACTACTGACACATCTTACCCTGAAGCATCAGACTCATTTAATAACTCACTGCTAGCTGATCTTGAGCAAAAAAAATAAAAATAAAAAATGTACTTTGATATGCAAAATACTACATAAATGGAAATATCCAGAGAGTAAGGTGAACAATATATTGGCATTAATGCAAGTTATACAATGTCATTTCCTTTGTACATCCCATTTATTACCATACAAACAACTGTAGATCTTAAAGTCAGAATAGCCTGCAATAGTCTTTTCTTCCCTATTGTGACATATATCCGAGTGAAACGGCTTCTGGAAAGTAGGGCGCGATTTTAACCTTTGCCAGGAGTTTGATTGACAAGCGATCTGACCAATCATAATGCAGAATCTGCCATTTTGTTCGACAAACAACCTAAACAGGAGAGTTACGATAGTCACTAACGGAAGTTGCAATAGTGTTTTCATCCCTATTGTGACGTATATACGAGTGAAACTGCTTCTAGAAAATAGGGCGGGATTTCAAACTTTGCCAGGAATTTGAATGACAGGTGATCTGACCAATAATAATGCAGAATCCACCATTTTGTTCGACAAACAACCCAAACAGTTGAGTTAGATTAACGCCAGTGGACTATGGTGTTCTGTCGTTTTTCTGCCTTTGAGACAACATAACTCCAATGTTCATTCATGTTCATTTCATGCTATAACTAGTAGTAAAGAGGAAGAAATTATCTGTTCATGTGCCGCTGGGCCAATAACATCATTACTCACTCGCAGATACATAGCAGGTTACTTCTGGTATTAAAGTCTCAGCTTTCAAATTGTAATTTTTTTTAATGAAATTCAAACAATAAATATAATTTTTTGGAGCTCTTTACTGTGACAGATGGCTGTAAAGCCTCAGTTCTAGCAGTTGTGAATCAATCTTGTTCCGCAAGTTAGCATGATAGCATGAAATACACATGGATCAACATCAGATGGTATGTTGTGTCATCCACACAAAGACATCAATATACCATTTTCAAGCTTGACTCTACTGACGTTAATCTATTAACTTTTCTGTCTGGTTTGTTTGTCGAACAAAATGGCAGATTCTGCATTATGATTGGTCACACCGCCTGTCAAGCAAACTCCCGGCAAAACTTATCGACCCCAAAATTTAAAAGGTAGCGCATATCAGTTAATTGACAGTTTATAGATACGTTTTATTTTTTCCTTCTGTCTACACTTAACGGGCAGTTTAAACACTGTGAATATACACACAGGCAGACCCCTGGAGGGTGTATGCGTGTGCGCGGGATAGGTCAGGCTTGGGCCAGCTGCATCATGATTTCCCTCTGCTGCTGTACGGCCCACTGCCTCCAACAACAGTGTTTATTCACACAGCCTGAGCACAAATCACTCACACATACACTTAGCCTTATGTGCCATGTCTTTGGTTTTCTCTCAGGCCATATGAAGACATGGCACATCAATGACTCTAAACACACAAGGGTGGCTTATTCTGAAGGCTATTTTAAAATCTGCATCCTAAAAACTATTTTAAGCTTGATGTTGAAAGTGTTTAATGCAGCAAAGCAGCTTTTTTTTAAGCTTTCGGTCAAAAACACACCACTTATGACATGGGATGTCTTTGATTTCTCACCTATTTGCAGAGGGTCTTTCACAGCCCTCACTCTATAGAGCTGCTCGCCACGCTGAAACTCATCGGGGCTGCCGTTGGCCAAACAGGAGTATAATCTGCAAGGGAAGAAAGGAATTAACCAGCATTCAACAGGTCATCCTGTCAAACTCCAAATCTTAAAGGACATTCTGATAACTTGCTGGGTAATCCAATTAATTGTAAAGGTAATCACAAGCATTTAAAAGCAAATGCTGATAATATATTAACAATCACAAGACTGTCACCTGATGTCCTCCTCATTCTCTGGGAAGCTCCAGTAGGCAATCCGCAATTGCAGCTGCTCAGGAACAGGAGGATAGACCTTTTCCACCACCTCAAATGGAATATGGAACGCCACCTGCTTGGCAGACAGCTCCACCAGAGGGATGACTTGTCCATCTAAGAAAAGAAGTGATATTAGAGTTACTGTTTCCGTTGCAGGTAAGCTGCATGCTCAAAGAGTCAAATTATCAGCGTCAATGGAGTCTCTGCGGTTACATAAAATTATGACTTGGTGATGCCCATAAACTGACTATTTTGTCAAGCAACAGTAAATAGCAGACAATGAATCCAGAACCAGACCGAATCAACCAAATTTTCATGCTGGTGTGAACAGGCCTTGATCAGTAGGGTGATAAAATCACTACTTTCCGGTCTCAGCCACTCTACATTAAACAATCAAAAATACTTGGCATTACAGCAAATAGCTGAACAATAGCCACATAGATGGCTGAGGTTCAAACGTCTCATTTTGAAATGGAGGGAACAAGGCTGAGAAGTGAGGTTCAAGACCTCAGGCAACCTATTTTGTTGTAAACCAGACTGTTCATATACACTCAAAGCTAAACAGAGAGAAAACAGGACAGCTGCCAACTGGGACTAAATGCTGTCCGCTGAGAGAGGTGGGAAGGGGGTCCAGTATCCTGCAGGGTCCTGGATTCAAGTCACCAATTTCCTCCAAAAAAAAAATGATAAGAGTAGCCAGGCTGTAAGAATGAAAAACACTCAAGACTAAAAGACACTCCTTCAAGAGCAACTGAATATTTGTGCCTACAGCCTAAAGTGAACTCAAACACAGGTTTCAGTGGCACTGGATATAATGAAACTTTCTTTTCTACATTGAGCCGCAGGGCTGTAGTGACATACTTATCTCATTAGATATTTGCAAGATCCATCTGAAACGAACACCAACATCAGGAGGTCATTATCATAACAGAGCTTTAGGCATTGGGACTGTAATCCACTGCACTCGGTCACCTTTGAGCTGAATCTCATATTACATTCACGCAGACACTGCATTGATAAACTGTCACTATAACACTGTATAACTGCCACATGGAGATCTCACATGAAGCCATGCTACAGTTTTCAACACATTATATTATGACTACACTGCATGTTGTGCTTAATAACAACTTTAGACCTGACTATTCTAGTATTATAGCGCAGCCCTTAAAGGGATAGTTAACCCCAAAATGAAAATTATCTTATGATTTATTCACCCTCAAGCCATCCTAGGTTTATTTGACTTTCTTCTTTCAGACGTATACAATCGGAGTTGTGTTTAAAAAAAAAAAAAAAAAAAAAAAAAAAAAAAAAAAAAGTGTCGTGGCTCTTCCAAGCTTTAGAATATTCTCTATCACCTTTTAGATAAACGGCAACAGTCAACAGGGCTTTCAAAACACTTTATTTTGCTCAAAAATCACAGTCATTCACTGCCATTATAAAGCTTTTAAGAGCCAGGACATTTTTTTAATATAACACTGACTGTATACGTCTGAAAAAAAAAAGAAAAAAAATCATCTAGGATGGCTTAATGATGAGTATATCATGGGGTAAGTTTCATTTTTGGGTGGACTATGTCTTACTGTTTTTTGAAAAGTCTTACGGTGTTTCAATAAAAAGCTTACTATACAATAAAACAGAAAGAACAAAACAAATGATTGTCTTTACAGGCTTGCCCCAATATTAATATTTGTGGTCTTGGTCACTGAAGAGCATGTGTGAACACAACAGGAAGTCTGTTACATGCCAAAACTCAGTGCTCTTAACACACACTAAATTCACACACTTGAATAATTCATTCAGCAGACTCATTCCAACACGTTGATTCATTTAGGAATGAAATAAAAGACTGTGAGCAAGTCATCAGATCCATCTACTGATTTGTTCAAAAACTGATTCATTTAGGAATTGTTGCTCGATGTTTGAAGAACATTTTTCTGCATTGACATTTGAAACTTTTCCATTTGCAAAACAAAAACAAGAACTTCCAATATTATGTATACAATGAAAGTTACTCAACAGAAACTACTGAACCACTAAACGAAAGCTACATTTTAAGATTCTTTTAAAACACAACATATACATCTATTGTAGCCTTCTGAGGTAAACTCAGCAGAGCTGTCCATTTTCACAAAGTGTGACCATTCTACTAAAAATGGGTCAAGTTGTGCATTGTTTTATCTAGGGGTTAAATCAGTCAACCACAAAGGGCAACTGTCAAGTACTATCAAAAAGAACACTACAACAGTAACTTCACAAAAAAGTATGCCAACCTGCAACTTCATATTTTACCATTACTGTTATATCGACAAGCTGGTGTTTCGGCTGTCAACCAAAGTAATAAAACAAATGTCACGATCAAATAGTAGATGCAAACCACACCATTACCAGACACCCACATAATCTAAACCCAACCTCCAAAAGATGAGACACTAAACTACTCTAGAGATGACTTACACAGACCACAAAAAGATACAAGAATACGTTATAGACAGACAGTGGGTGTCATAGAGACAACGACTTCACAGGGGACAGGTGACTCATTAAAGGTACTGCCAACAAACAGCTGCTCAGCAACAATATGTGCATAAGTGTGAGTGAGATCCCAGTGAATCAGGTGGCACACTCATACCCAGTTTTGGCTGACTAAACCATGGTGACCAACAGAAGAGGAGTTAGCACAGGCTGCGAGACAGCTTTGTCTTTTGTGAGGCAGTGAATAGGTGAGACAGTCTCTGTCCCACTGCTCCAAACTCTACCGCCCGCTGCCCAACAACCACAGAACAAAGACACCCGGCTCACAGAGTGCTATATAAACAGCCACGTCTGAGCGATCGTGTTCCCTCAGTTCCAACGCCAAGAAAACGGGCACGTGAAACACCCCTGATTTACTTCTAGAACCGATTCGGACAAAAACCAGGGGGATTTGGTGTCTCAAACTGGGCTATGCAAGATCAGCAGCATTATGCAGATTGATCAAATGGGGCTTTTTTTGTTTAACCACAATCCTCTACTCTGAGGCAGTGACCTGCACAAGACAAAGCTCTTTTTACAGCCCTCTGCTGCTCAACTCCACCCAACCCCCCACAACACTCGCGCGCTCGCTTACTCTCAATCTAAACACCACACAAGGCCTCCCTTTCCAAACTCCCTTAACTCATCCAACAAATGCTACACACTCCGCTCACGGATCTGCAGCTGCACAGATCGGTGTCTTTACAACTGACAACTCTCTCTACACATGCACAGCACGGGAGTTTTAGTGGGTCGGAGTTTCAGCAGAGTGACTGTGATGTGTTTCAAACTTCATTTTAACACATCACAGTTGTGCTGCAATATCCAAGCTTGAGATTTACAGCTTAGAGAGGAATAAAAGGGAAGGATACTGTAAAATAATATTTTCATAGAGTGAAATGTGAGTTAAACCAGAGCTAAAAAGAAAAAAAAAATGAACTGAAAAAAAAGATATTTTGAAGAATGTTGAGGTTCACACAACATTGGATCCAATAGGCTTTCCTGGCATGGGACAGAAGTAAATAAGCCATGTTTGGAACAATATTACGGTGATTAAACGACTGAATTTTTATTTTCAGATTAACTGTCATTGTAACTTTACTTTTGACCTCCTGTGGTGTTCAAGTCAAAAACAAAGTCACATTGAAAATTTACAGTAAATGTGACCCTGGACCACAAAATGAGTCTTAAGTAGCACAGATATATTTGTAGCAATAGGCAAAAATACACTGTATGGGTCAAAATTATAATTTTTTCCTTTTATGCCAAAAATCATTATGATATTAAGTAAAGATCATGTTCCATGAAAATATTTTGTACATTTCTTACCGTAAATATACCAAAACCTAATTTTTAGTAGTAATATGCATTGCTAAGAACTTCATTCGGAATATTTAGTTTTTCCACCCTCAGATTCCAGATTTTCAAATAGTTATATCTCAGCAAAATATTATCCTATCATAACAAACCATACATCAATGGAAAGCTTTATTTTGTCAGCTTTCAGATGATGTATAAATCTCAATTCAAAAAAAATTGACCCTTATGACTGGTTTTGTGGTCCAGGGTCACAAATGTCTGTTTCTAATTAGGTACAAGAAATCTAAAGACCTACTTAAAGAAATTATGAAAAAAAACATCATTAAATACAGATGCAATAACATTTCTAGCAATAACTATTTAAATAGTTTAAGGAATTAAGCAAACTGTGTCTCCTTTCCGGGTTAATTTCAACCACTTTTGGTAATTTCTGATATCTCACATATTTTCTAAACAACTTTTGCTATTAATAAACGAATGACGTGTTTTTAAAGAAACATTTACCTCAATGCATATTTCACAAATGAAATCACCATTGTGTCTGAAACGGTCAATATGGACTCACTTTGAAACATTAAGGCAACAAACCCATTCATTTAAAGTTGCAAAACAATTTGCTGTAGTACTACAGGTGTTTATGAAAGTGCTGTAGTGGTTTTAGTTGCCATTTAGTGATAAAATGGAAAATTACATGTTACACCATTGAACCTTATCATAGAGAACAGTATGTCCTTTTGATGATATCTAAAAAAGTTTTTTTTAAATGAACCTGTATGTAAGCAATATATATAATTATTATTATAATAAAATATAATTTGTGTAACTTCATTAAATAAAAACAAACATATTTTTGACATGACTTCACTAATTCAACATGTACTAAAATTAGTAAAAAATACCACTCCAATACATACAAGGTTAACTAATTTGTCCAAACAGGCCCATGAATGGAAGAACTTGTTAAACTTGGTAGTTTTGTACACACAGGTCACATGACAGTGTTGCCTATAAGTTAAGAATACATTCTAAGGTCAAAGGTGCAGCCATGCCAAGGCACAGTGTTCTCACATTACAATGACAGGACATAAACCACTTCACAGCACAAGAAGACAATCTTCCATTACCTTTAATCTTCACAGTGGGTGAATTTGGGCCGGCAGACTGTTTCCTCCATCCCCTCCAGTTCTGGCATAGACTTTCCGCCTCTGAAATGAATGAGCACAGGGAGTCCTCCTCAAAACGGTCCGAGTCTTCAAAGGAGAACCTCTCTCCGTCTTCCCACTCAGCGAACATCAGTTCCATCACATCCGCTGTGTGGAGACCTGAAAGCTTCAACTGAACGTGCCTCTGCGCTTCTGTTGTTTTGAGAGAGTGACACTCGCTCAGGGGGAGGGGAAACTCACACTCAACCCAAACACAGTGTGAGGGGCCCTGCAAAGTCCCTCAAGAAAGCCTGTGTTTCTTGAAAATATATGTTTAGGGTGTCAAATGGAGGATTTGCACATGACTGCGGTGCAGTTACGTGAAGTTAATCCATGCTTCTAGACCCCAACCGCTGGAGACACAGGGGTCTAGCTCTTGAAAAAACTGATACAACCCATAGCTAAGATTTTAATAAACTTCTCAATCTTTTTAAAACCTAAATAAGTGTTGTTTTACATTGTCAAGTGTGGACTTCCAGGACAAAAGCACTGCAGAGATGTATGATTGTACCTTTTGTTGAGGTTTAAATCTTCTGAAATAAGATTTTGAAATCAATAAGCCCTTCTCCAGTGCTTCTGACTGCCCATAAGTTTTCAAACTACATAGCAAGTGGTGTTAATTGACAGCAACTGTAGTGACTCACTTGCATGTAAACATGTTGGTAAAGTTCAGGGCGTTTAAGCAAACATGAGCTCTTTTTACTCAAATTCATTTAAACCCCCTCTCCTCTGTTTGTCCTATCAGCTGAGCCTCGAGTCCCACAGCTGCTCTACGGCTAACAAAACAAGAGAGCGCTGAAGAAAAACCAGGTCCCTAAGTAAACCTATTGACCCTCCGTGGGGCTATTACTCTTAAATAAGGCCATATCACAATAGTAAACCTGTGTTAACCCAAAACAACCCCGGCGCGGTTGTTTTTCTTTCGAGCGAGGTAGCTCTGCTAACTCCGAAAGGCTAGTCGGTTAGCCTGCTAGCTTTCCGGCTAGCCCGAAATCCCAAACACTTCAAAAACTGTCAAAATAAGCGCTGACACGAACTGTGTTTTTACACCTACACATAACCAGACGGAATAACACTGTTTTGATGTTTTGGCACAAAACGCTTGGTCCCTAATCGGAGTCTTGTCGATCCACTGGTGACCCAAAACAAACGACTCGCCAGTGCTTTTATCTCCGCATTGTGCCTCTATGTGGGTTTGTAGTAAAATCAGACGACTAAAATGCAGATTTGACCCCTCGACCAGGACAAACGTCCATCCGTGGAAAACATAATAAATTGTCTTTATGCCACCTCTAGCTGCCTCATTTATGTCTTCTCCTTTGTGTGTAAAAGCTTGTCATCCGCTTGTCTTCATGTGCCACCGGCCGGTTCTTTTCTAGTCCTCCGTTTCTAGGCAGCCAGCGATCTCTGGATCCAAAATGTTTTTTTAAACCGACAATTTGGAGTCGAGATCCCACTGTTCTTTCTGTCCTGTCCCCCCTCCTCTCCTCTCGGCTGCTCGGGAAGATGAAGATGGCTCTCCAGCATCAGCTGATCCGCACTTCCGCTCCACATTAAAGCCAGACAAACACTAGTCTCTCGTTTCAAAGCGTTTTGTCTTGCATAACGCATTATATGCCAGTTATTTTCTTCATAGGTATGTAGGTCTGGTACTCATTTAGATTGCATTTCAATTGTTTGATTTACAGTAATACTTAAGTATCAACAAATGAGTATTGTGCAACAGATTGCCATGAGTGTCTCGGACTGATGGGGGACATTACATTCAAATACGTTAATAACAATGAACGAATGCATGGTGATGACTTGGACAGAGCTTTCTTGATCTCTGAGCGATGTAAGTCAGAGTTTAACGTCGTTGGAATCACACAAATAGTGATTTTAAAAGGCTTTCAGATCTAGTGTCCATTCCAGTGGACATCAGTTTATTTTATTTTTTATTTTTTGGTGCCAACCAAATCGAAAGTTTATGTGTTTGATTACATAATACTAACTACAAATCTAATAAGTGCAGTGATTTTATATATTTTTGTCATTTATTTATTTTTACAAAAATTATTTCCTTTATAATGTAATATATGGCAACATGTAACAGACAAAAATTGCAATAATTTTGAACCTGTTTATCCTAAAATAAGTGACTTTTAAAATTTTATATAAAATATACAATGCAAAATAATTAATTATTAAAATTAATACATTGATACAATTAATGAATTAATTTACTAAAATATACAATAACAAAAATATACATTTTTTATGTGACGTCCATATTAAAGGACAGCCTTAATATTTCCTCAAAAATGACAATTCCAATAGATAGATATATTGAATATTACGCTATGCATATTTTCATTGACTTTTTTAATTTTGTTTTCCCATCACCATTTTGCAAAAAAAATAATGAGGAGACAAGGTCATGCGTTTAAATCTGTTTATGTATTTTTTCCAACTTGGTGTCTAACCATTTGACTATTCACAGTTTTGCTAAACCAGTTGTTAACCAAGGCTACATGTGGCATATTAGCAGCCTTTACATTTTTACATAATTACATAATGTTTCTGTTTGGGATTGAATAATAACAGACCATTAATAGAATATATCAAGAACTGAAGCGTGTAATTCATTTAAGCCGACTGGACTACATGGATTGTACTTAAAGTTTGGCTTCATCAGTAAACTTGACTAATTACTAAACTGGTCTTCTCCATCTGTCTTTTTGTCTCTGCCTAATTTCAGTTTTGCTTGACTGGGACTCCAACTAGAACAAAACAGCAGCACTGCTATAGCTCAATTCATTAATCAAAGCAAGAAGCATTGAATTTGTAAGCCTATGTCTTCTTGTTTTATAAATAAATACACCAGTAAACCTGAATAAACACCTGGCTGAACACTGCAGGATGCAAATGTAACATAACATTACTCAAGCCCCTCCAACGCAATTTCAATGTAATATAATGACTGGCCAAAAGAGGTTAACAGATGACGTATCATACTTTCAACAGCACATTCTGACTATGTGTGAAATAAATGTGCATAGTTTGAAGTTCTACCCTGTTAGTCTGTTGCCCTACATAAAGTTGAGGTCAAAAGTTTACATACACCTTACAGAATCTGCAAAATGTGAATTATTTTACCAAAATAAGATGGATTATACAAAATGCATGATATTTTTAATTTAGTACTGACCTGAATAAGATATTTTACATAAAAATACATTACACATTAGTCCACAAGACCCCATTCAAAAGTTTACATATTTTTGATTCTTAATACTGTTTGTTACCTGAATGATCCACAGCTGTTTTTTTTTTTTTTTTGTTTAGTGATATAGTTGTTCATGAGTCCCTTGTTTGTTCTGAACAGTTAAACAGAAAAATCCTACAAGTCCCACAAATTCTATGTTTTTTGTTTTTTTTTTTTGTTTTTTTTAGCATTTTTGTGTATTTGAACCTTTCCAACAATGACTGTATGATTTTTAGATCCATCTTTTCACCCTGAGGACAAGTGTGGGACTAATATGCAACTATTACAGAAGGTTCAAATGCTCACTGATGCTTCAGAAGTAAACACAAGGCATTAAGAGCCGGGGGTGAAAACTTTTTGAATTTGAAGATCAGGATAAATGTAACTTATTTTGTCTTCTGTAGCTTCTGCAGGGCTGTACTAAATGAAAAAAAAATTATATTTAGCCAAAATTAGGAAAAATGTACACATCTTCATTCTGTTCAAAAGTTTACACCCCTGACTCTTAATGTGTCAGTTTTCCTTCTGGAGCATCAGTGAGCGTTTAAACCTTTTGTAATAGTTGCATATGATTCCCTTAGTTGTCCACAGTGTGAAAAGATGGATCTCAAAATCATACAGTAGTTGCTGGAAAGGGTTCAAATACACAAAAATGCTAAAAAACCACAGAATTTATTGGACCTGAAAGATTTTTCTGAAGAACATTGGGCAGTTTAACTGTTCAGGACAAACAAGAGACTCATGAACAACTATCACTAAACAAAGAAAAACACAGCTGTGGATCATTCAGGTAACAACACAGTATTAAGAATCAAGCGTATGTAAACTTTTGAACAGGGTCATTTTTATAAATTCAACTATTACTTTCTCTTGTGGACTATATATAAACATCTTTCATGTGAAATGTTATTCATCTCAGTACTAAATAAAAAATAACATAAATTTTGCATGATCCCTCTTATTTTGATAAAATAATTAACATTTTGCAGATTCTGCAAGGTGTATGTAAACTTTTTACCTCAACTGTACATGATAGTGTTTTATTTTAAACCATTAACTACTGAGGGTGACATTTTAGTTTAGGGATCAGTTCTCACTATTAACTAGTTGCTTATTGGCATGCATGTTTCTAGCATATTGGCTGTATATTAGTACTTACAAAGCACATATTAATGCCTTATTCTGATATTCATGACCACATTTTAGATCCCGTAATCCTACCCGATACCTACATTTAACAACTACTTTACTAATTAATAATAAGCAGCAAATTAGAAGTTTATTGAGGCAAATGTTGCAGTTAATATTTAGTTAATACTGAGAACTGGTCCACAAACTGAAGTGTGACCTTACAGAGCCCCTAAAGGAACATGGTGATGGAAAAAAAGAGAAAAATTGCAATTACATTGCATTAATTTGCAAAACTTATAGACTATAGATTTCCTCCCATCATAGTATTTCCATGAAATGCAAAGTATCTTGGGGAACTTCAAAATCTTGCAAGAAACACAAACGTTCAGTGAGCAAATGCAAAGTTTCACAAGGAAATGTAAAAAAAAAACAAATTGCAAAAAAATTACAAATGTTTGGCAAGTGCATGCAAATTTTCAAAGGAAAATATAAACAGTTTGCAACTGAACGCAACAGCATTCATATATAATTTTTGCTCTCATCTTTTATTTTGTTCATCACCATGTCTCCTTAGGGGCTCTATAATAAAAGTCCAATGCTTCATATCACTAATATTATCACATTATCTGTTGGGTAGGAGCTTAAGAAAAATCTTGCATTGTTATAAGTATAAATAAACTGAACATACTATTTTATGGGACTGGTTTTCTGCATCCCCTTGAAAAATTAAATTATACGCTAACTAATGGTAGTCGTACCCTATACACTTTCAACAAGAGTACTAATAACCAACATACAAGTGGAATGTTGATGAATCTTTACATACGCATGCCGTTCCTTATCTTAATTAACTCTAGCGCAACAAAACATGTTTAAGTGCAATATGTGAACTAATTTAAAGGGACATTTCACCCAAAAATGAAAATTCTGTCATTAATGACTCACCCTCATGTTGTTCCAAACCTGTAAGACCTTTGTTCATCTTCAGAACACAAATTAAGATATTTTTGTTGAATAATTGTTGAATAAAGTTGTTTTTGTTTTCTTGTTTTGCACAAAATGTATTCTTATAGCTTCGATGTTACTACATTTCTGGGCCTGGAAACGTTTTAGATGCATTGCTGTCTATGCAGGGTCAAAAAGCTCTCGGATTTCATCAAAAACATTTGTGTTTTGAAGATGAACAAAGGTCTTGCAGGTTTGAAATGACATGATGTTGAGTAATTAATGACAAAATGTTCATTTTTGGGTAAACTAATGCTTTAAGAACCTGATCCAGAAGAGCCAGACCAGAACACAGACCTCCCACAGACGCTCCATTTATACGGCATGCAGATTAGTGCAAAATGACTTCTTTACAAAGGCTTATCCGTTGAAGACCTTTCAATCCCGGAAAACTCTGCTCACTTAATGCAGCTGTCCCTCAAAAACATGTGGCTTCATGTTCTTGTGCACGTTCACAAACGTTCAAGTGTACAGAAATGGAACTGAAATGGCATGGTGCAAGTATGTAAAATGTGCAACACATAAAACAGGATTAAACCAGCTTTAAACCTAATGGCCAGCTGGTGATCCCTTCATAGGCATTACATAATATATATTTTATACAATGCGATAAGTGGTTTTAATGTGAACACTGTAACATCACGCTTTGCCAGTGCTGTGGGTGACTTTCTCTATCCACTTCATGAACCTGCCGACCCGTGTGTATACACCGGGATAGGTGGGGTCGCCACAACCGTGACCCCAGGAGATGATTCCTGTAAGCATCCAGTGGCCACTGTTGCCCTGGCACACCAGTGGCCCCCCACTGTCACCCTGACAACTGTCCACACGACGATGGTTCGACAAGCTGCCGGCACACAACATGCGGCTGGTGAAGCGACTGCCGTAGCGTTTTTTACACTTCCAAGAGGGCAGCAATGGGACCCAGGCTTGCAGCAGTGTTCGGGAATACTCAGAGTCTAATACAAGATATAAGAAAAGAAAGAAAAATTAGTGCCTATAATCACATTAAATTTAAAAGTAATCAAAAGTGACAGTAAAGACATAACTGCTGTTCTTTTCAACTTTAGTAATCAAAGAATCCTGAAAAATGTATCACTGTGTTCACAAAAATATTAAGGGATTAGTTCAAAAACATATTAAGGTTTGAGGAAAACATTCCAGGATTTTTCTTCATATAGCAGACTTAAATGGGAGCCAACGGGTGGAAGGTCCAAACTGTAGTCTGAATGCAGCTTCAAAGGGCTCGGCATGATCCCAGACGAAAAATAAGGGACTTATACTTATATACTTTTTAACCATAAATGCTCATTTTGCACTAGTTTGACTTCACACATTACGTAGTCACGTTGGAAAGGTCACGCGTGACGTAGGCGGAAGTACCGACCCAGTGTTTACAAAGGGAATGTGCACAGAAAGTCAAACACCCTTTACAAAAAAAGGGTAAAACAACAATGTCGGATTACTTTAAAGTTGGCGGAGACAAAGAGATGGAGTTTTTTACCCTACCCTACCTTTTTGAACCAGAGTACTCAGACAAAGACCTAACTGCGCGTGACCTTTCCAACATGATTACCTAATGCTAAAGTTGCGGACACACATCACAGAGCTAGTGCGAGATGAGCATTTGTGGTTAAAAAGTATACTTTTTTTTGTTTTTGAAAATGACTAATCGTTTCACTAGATAAGACCCTTATTCCTTGGCTGTGATCATGTAGAGCCCTTTAAAGCTGCATTAAAACTGAAATTGGGCCTTCAACCTGTTGGTTCCACTGAAGTCCACTATATGCAGAAAAATCCTGAAATGTTTTCCTCAAAAACCTTAATGTATTTTCAACTGAAGAAAGAAAGACTTGGACTCTTGTTTAAATGTTAAAGGAGAAGTTTACATCCAGAACAAAAATTTACAGATAATGTACTCACCCCCTTGTCATCCAAGATGTTCATGTCTTTCTTTCTTCAATCGTAAAGAAATTATGTTTTTTGAGGAAAACATTTCAGGATTTCTTTCCATATAGTGGACTTCTATGGTGCCCCCGAGACTGAACTTCCAAAATGTAGTTTAAATGCAGCTTCAAAGGGCTCTAAACAATCCCGGCTGAGGAAGAAGGATCTTATCTAGCGAAATTATCTGTTAAAATGACAATTATTTTATTATAAATTACAATTTATATACTTTTTAACCTCAAATGCTCGTCTTGTCTAGGTCTGCATGAACTCCCAACTCATTTTCTTATTCAACTTCAAAATCATCCTACATCGCTGTTTTACCTTTTTTGTAAAGGGCGTTTGAACTTCTTTGCATGTTCACTTTGTAAACACTAAGTCGGTACTTCTGCAGCAATGTACAATGATTTTGAAGTTGGAGGAGAAAATAACAGAATTTTTCGACATACCCTAACTGTCTTCAACTGGAATACACAGAGTTCACGCAGAGCTAGACAAGTCGAGCGTTTGAGGTTAAAAAGTATATAAACTGTCATTTTTTTAAAAATAACTGATCGTTTCGCTAGATAAGACCCTCCTACCTCGGCTGGGATCGTTTAGAGCCCTTTGAAGCTGCATTTAAACTGCATTTTGAAAGATCAAACTCGGGGGGCACCATAGAAGTCCACTATATGGAGAGAAGTCCTGAAATGTTTTCCTCAAAAAACATAATTTCTTTACAACTGAAGAAAGAAAGACATGAACCTATTGGATGACAATGGGGTAAGTACATTTTCTGTACATTTTTGTTCTGGAAGTGAACTTCTCTTTTAACACTGTAATTTTTGCATATATTAGCAAATTTTTTTTGTTTTGCAAAAAGATTTCTTTTTTTTAAATTTTACTCATATATTTTTCATGAAAAATACTTATTGTTCATTACCCAGAATTATTAGCTTAGGTCTTTCATTTCAAAAGGAAACTATTAATCATCATAAGTGCACTCAGAAATGTATTTCTCCAAACATGCTTGAGTTTGCAGTACCTGTAATTCCCCAGCCGGTGATGACACAGGCGATAGGCCTCTTGCCCCTCCTGTTGCTCTGAGGTGGAAGGCAAACCGCATTAGTGTGCGGGTTAAAGGCCACACAATTCCCATCTGTGCCCTTCAGCTTCAGTAAGGCAATATCATACTCCCAGCCCTGGCTACGGTACTTCCTGTGGATTTCAATCCGCTCAGGAGACAGAGTGCGCTCAAAGTCGTCCCTCTCCTCTGTGTGGTAGTCGCCGAGCCGCAGCACGTAACGGGAGGGGTCTGAACCAAACCTGAAAAAAAAAAAAAGATGTTCATGCACAACGTTTTTTTTTTTTTTTGCCAAACTGTCAGTAAAGCATTTGTAATTTCTCTGTATAGCCAGTAGATGTCAGTAGAATCTCTCCTCACCTCTTGAAGCAATGAGCAGCAGTAATAACCCAACAGGAATTGATGAGAGTTGCCCCACAAAGTGGATGGGTGCCTTTTGATTGAGACCTCAGCCACAGAGATACTTGCCACGGCCAGTCTCCCCTACATAAGAGTCACAGATGGTTTAAAACACATGTGCTAAGTTCTTAGAAGTGTCCTTGCAATCTTGTTGGTTTCATTTGCCTATATTTTCATTCTAAACAATAAAAACAGTGCATGTTACGATGTTAGTGAATTGTTAAAACGTCCGTTACCGCAGAGACTTATCTCCTCCAATGATCCTTCTCATGCGCCTTTGTGTGTTGGGTCTCAAACCACATTGCTGTTTGTTCATGCTTCTGTACTTTACAGTTTCAGCGGTGTAGTCACAGATGACCCCTGCGTCCTCACTGTGCCTGCAATCATGGGCATCCAGACCTACAGCTGAACACTCTCCCAGTGAAGCCTCTGTCCCAACACACTTCACGTTATCCAGATGAATTGGTCCCTGACCCTCACCGAAATAAGCCATGGAGCGGGCCTTCGAGACCCCGCTTGAATTGAAAAGAGGAAAGAGGAACAAAGTGACTGAAGATGTTGAGAAGTGTCTTTATCTTCTTTGAAAGCATGAAACATGCTTACACAAATCCTAGCTGTCTGCAGACCACTCCAGCGTTGATGTCATTCCAACCATCATCACACACGCTGCCCCACTGGCCGTTAATAAAGACCTCTACGCGGCCCTCCTTACGGCTCTCGCCATCCACTAACCTCACCAGGGGACCTGGAACCATAGCATAACTAGAAACAGCACAGGAAAGATGGGCCTCTATATATCTGGATAAGCGGTGAATTATATACAGTTGAAGTCAAAAGTTTTCATACACCTTGCAGAATCTGCCAAATGTTAATTATTTTACCAAAATAAGAGGGATCACACAAAATGCATGTTTTTTTTATTTAGTACTGACCTGACTAAGATATTTCACATAAAAGGCATTTACATATAGTCCACAAGAGAAAATAATTGTTGAATTTCTAAAAATGACCTCTTAACACTGAATGATCCACAGCTGTTTTTTTTTTTTGTTTGTTTAGTGATAGTTGTTTATGAGTCCTTTGTTTGTCCTCAACAGTTAAACTGCCCACTGTTCTTCAAAAAAATCCTTCAGATCCCACAAATTCTGTTTTTTTTTTTTTTTTTTTTTAGCATTTTTGTGTATTTGAACCCTTTCCAACAATGACTATATGATTTTGAGATCCATCTTTTCACACTGAGGGACTCATACGCAACTATTACAGAAGGTTCAAACTCAAACTTACTTATGCTTCAGGAGGAAAAGTGATGCATTAAGAATTGAATTAAGAAAAAAGTGTAAATTCTTTATATTTTTTAAAAGGGTGATATTGTGCAAAATCATCTCAAATCATTGGCTAAGAATGTTTATGAGCAGTCTTAGTATTCAATATTACAATTTATTGCCTGATTAGAAATGACAAAAAAAAGCTTTGTGGTATATTTAATTTTAATAATTAATTATTAAATATAATAATAATTACTAAATGTCATATTACATATCACACTATACTGCTAAAGCTAAAAAAAGGTCAGTTTAAATGCCTTGCATTATTCGCTGAAACTCCTCTCTCTTGTGAAGCATGTACAGTTAGCGGAAACTAGAGATTATGGATTATAAAGTTTTGAATGTGGCTATATTTCTTACACAAACACATCGATTCACTTCGAAGGCCTTTATTAATCCCCTGGAACCGTGTGGAGTACTTTTTACGATGGATGGACGCACTTTATTTCGCTTCAAAATCTCAACCTCCAATTCTAATAAAGCTTGAAAGAGCCAGAACACTTTTTAATATAACTCTTACTGTATTAGTCTGAAAAAAGAAAGTCATATTATAAACCTAGGATGGGTTGAGGGTGAGTAAATCATGGGGTAATTTTCATTTTTGGGTGAACTATCCCTTTAACATCAGCTTTTATTTAAAAACCATAGTTATCATGTCTTGAAAAACCTTGATATATGAGGAAATTTTAGAAGTCTGATTTCTAGAACCTGGAAATGTCACGCCAACTGATAAAATCTTAAATCATGTACATTTTTCTAGTTCTGTCAAACTCAAAAAAAGAAGAACAATTTAGAAAGTGCTTTTTGTGAGTTAAAAAAGAAAAAAAAAAATCCCTGCAAATTAAAAAATTGACTATAAATTTATGTAAAATCATTGGTAATGAAGTAATGAGTTATTGAAATTTTTGTAAATATTATTTTTTAACATTATAATCGTGTTATTTAATTACTTTAATATATTGCCACTCCCACTTCTGAAGTAAAAAAAAGAGCCTTGCTTTAGATTGCATAAAATAAAGCACATTATGTTAAAGATTTGCTGTATGTCATAGATCAACAAATCACTTGCAAAAATTTTCTAAACCATGTCCTAACCATATCAACATACAACATGTTTTCTATAACGTACATGTAACTATGTATTTCATTATATCTATGCACATGTATAAGCATGTCATTATACTTTAAAAGATGCTTTCTAGCATCCCATTTGTTTTGGAGGGCTCTTAAAAATGTAAAGTGGACTTGTTTCTTAACATCTGGTTTGTGTATTGTGCTCTTGAAGATGATAACACTAATAAATGTTTTTACATGACGTTTACACACCTTTGACAGGAGCCACTTCAGGGATCTCATTGTTCTGTCCTTCTCTTTCACAGCGTATGCCCACATCCTCACTGTGAGAGCAGTCATGCTGCCCCCACTCGCTGTGAGCACAGTCCAGCAGAGAGCTCTCTCCTCCTTCACATTTCACTTCATCCAGCAGAATCAACCCTGTACCCTCTCCATACGTCCCTTCTGGAGCTACCTCAGCTCGCCCTCTGTTGGACAAACAGCAGTATTGCAGTAACAAAGCGGAAAGCTAAATGAAACAAACTTCCTGGTTTCCAAATGAGCTCAAATCAAACTTACAAATATTTAAATACTTCAAAGTAGCACTTTATACAAGAATTATGTTATTAACCAAGCCAAATAAATAGTTTACCGATAACCCAGCTGTCGACACACCACCTGGGCGTGACGTCCGGTCCAGTTGTCATCACAAACTGTGCCCCATTCCCCAGAGTGATAAACTTCAAGGCGTCCTTCCCATGGGCTATCAGCTCCTACTAGACGCAACACTCCATCTACAGCAGCATTAGCATGTCTACGTTTAATCAGTGCACTTATACACACAAATAAAATAGTGATAACAGTAAAAAAACCTTTGGTCCCTAAAGTAGTTTAAAGACATAGTTAACACAGTTCGTGTCATTGTCACCTGTAAACGGGTTGCATGAGACTCCAGCATCCTCCATGTGATCACAGTTGTGCTGGCCCCACGGCGCATGAGGGCATTCCTCCAGGGACAGCTCATTTCCTGTGCAGTGCACTCCATCCAACACGATAGGCCCAGTGCCCTGCCCAAAGTGCGCCCATGTCCACGCCTTTGGTACACCACTGCAAACAAACACATGCCTGTGATTCATTTTCGTATCAAAGCAATTAAAGTTAAGATACACAGCTTGGGGTTGGTAAGATGCTTTAATGTTTATGAAGGACATCTCTTATGCTCACCAAGGCTGTATTATTTGATCAAAAATACAGTAAAATCTGTATTTGTATTTTATTATATTTTAAAATGTAATTTATTCCTGTGATGGCAAAGCTGAATTTTATTACTCCAGTCTTCAGTGTCACATGATCCTTCAGAAATTTGCTGATTTGGTGCCCAAAAAACACTTATTATCAGTCTTGAAAACAGTTCAAGCAAACCATTTATTGCATATGGTACTATATTTGTTTTTATTACATAACTTTGTAATGATACTTACATTGCAAAACCATTCAAAATCATCATTATTGATGTATAGCAGAGGACTGATGTACTGAGTGTATGCTACACAGATAGTGAAGGGTAAAATCAGTTGCTTTCTATCCCACTACAGATTCTTGGAGTGAATCCCTGCACCCCATTAATCTTTCATACGCTCCATCCATTCATCTATATTAATAAAGTTCACTCACTGTGCTAGTGTGTGTGTTTGTGTGTGTAAAAGGGACAGTCCTTGTGCATGGCATTATCAGTGTCTCCCAGCTCTTGTAAATGCTTTTAGCTGAATCATTTGTGCAAAGTGTTTTTAAATTTTGCTAAACAAACAGCTTAGTCACATGCTAATGATGCAAAAGCTTTCAAGCAACAAGAAGACCTTGCAATAGATCAATTTGCAGATCTTTCTACTCATCTATAAGACAAGAGGTTTTCAAATGGGAAGCCACAAAACATTTATTGAATTTGATATTACTACAGCTTTTCAATTTTTTTTTTCATCGAAAAATACAATCAGTTTAATGTTTCATACATCTAACACAACTTTATAAGAAGGTAGAAACAATAGTTGAAATATTGTTTGCTTTAAAGGGACCATGAACTGAAAAATCTAAATCCCCTTGATCTTTTTACATATAAGAGATCATTGTGCTATAACAACATTCTGTGAGTTTTAGAACTTTCTTGTTATGCTGGGTACACACCACAAGATAATCGGGCTGATTTTGGGCAATTTGATTTTAGGTCATGTCTCTATTATCTTGATGGTTCTAAAGATCTTATCATATTTTCCTGTGGTGTGAGGTGTGTTAAAAGTGACTGAATCTGCTTGGAATAACGTCAGAGGCGCCCCGATCGCGAATCGTAAATATTCAACATGTTGATCAGAAATCCTGATGTGTGGGGGGAACCCAGAGGACAAACGCACGTACGATTTGGAGATTATCACGTGACACCAAACAATATCCAATCAGAAAGCAAGCTTACAGAAGCCGGAAACATAACAAATGCAGTCACGGCGCAACACAAAAGGATTTGGACAGCAGAGATGCAGGATCAAGTTGTCGATTTGTGGCAATAGCACGAGTGTTTATTCAACATGTCCTGTAAAACATGTTTATTCTGAAGTCTCGAGAGATTTTGCGAGATTTCCCGTGTTCACAGTCTGGACTCTGGTTGAAAATCTGTTGGTGTGTGGTGTGCTGTCTTTGTCACATCTTGGCACACCATACATTATAGGAGCAAAATGGTTAAATCAAGGATTTTTTGTCCTCATGTTTGTGGTCTGTCACATTTTGAAGATCTTATAAGATTTTAAAAATCTTTTAGTGTGTACACATTATTAGTCTATGGAATGTGCCACTTTATGAGGTAATAGTGTGACTAAACACCGCCTCTGTTTAGCCTTGCGTAGTAGGTAAATAACGAGAGTGGCAAATGCAGGTCTATGCAGAAACCAAACTTTATCTGATGAACTTTATTTTTAATGAAGTTCCAGACCACATTAGTAAGAACTTGGTCCTCACTTTATTTTACAGCGGATTTGTTTACAAACAAGGCACAATTCGATGCAGGATTTTCAAAAAGCTTGAAACCAAAAGTCTTTATTGGATCAATAATGTTGCACCACACAAATGTGAGTAACTGTTTTTATTATGTGGTCACTATTGTTTTGTCTGTTATTACAGATCGCTTAATATGTATTGAGTATTCATGCGTTTTTAACTAAAGATGCACCAAATGCAATTTTCTTGGTTGATTCCGATTTCTGATTTATCATGCAGATACCGATTTTTGCAGATTGTGATTTTCTGTCTAAGAACTATAATTGAGAACTATAATTCAATGCAAAAAAATAAATACATAAAAATGTACATAATAAAAATGTATATAACATTGCAATTCCCCAATCTGAACTAACTTACAGATATTCTCTATAAATGCATGTACACTGCAAAATTTCAAATGCCTAAATAATTGTATAAGATTAATGTTTTAAATATTTTTCAAACATGCAAACAAGAAATGTTGGGAAAAATGCAATGATAGTCATTCATTCAACCGATTCGTTCAAACTAGTGTTGTCACGGTACCAAAATTTCAGTATTCGGTACCAATACCAGTGAAAATCCACGGTTCTCGGTACCAATTTCGGTACCAAATCAAAACACAAAAACATGAATTGAACAACACACTATTTTTATTTATAACAAACAAAAATAAAACAAAGTTTTGACTTGGAAGCTGGTATTTTGAGCTGAGGTGATGAAGCATTTGCTGGAATCCCCATTTTTCACTGTATAAACTGGCACTTAATCCATACATGTGAATTCAGCAACAGCTCGGTTCAGTTTTCTTGCCTTTTTGTCGTACTTCTGCTGCTCAAAAGCATCTGGAACCATTGTCTGCTTAGGAGTTTGGTTCGTGGTCTTCCTCAGCCTGCAGCTGTAAAAGGAAAATATAATATACTTCAGTAAAACAATGGGCTGAGTCTAACTAAATGCAATATTAGATTGACACCAGCTAAACAGAACTTTATATATAACTTTTCAGTAAATAACAAACCTCAGCTTTTTATAACAAAGATAGATAAGATTACTTATACTGAGTGTAAGATATCAATGTTACACAGACGGAAACTGTCGTATTAAAAACACCTCATTTAACATGACTTAATAAACAAGTGTTACATAGCAATTATTCTTCTTAATTTCAAAATGTATTCATAATTTATTTTAAATTAAAAGTTGTATCTGTTGACATTATTTCACGCACAATAAACAAACATGAACGATCAAATGTTTGTATAAAACAACATTCACACACATTAATTAATGTTCACTCAATGTAAATTTATGTTAGATAATATATTAAGTCATGTTAATGAATAGTATCTTTTACCAAACTATACAGGACTGTATTTGACTGTACTTTTATTTAATCAAACTGCGCAAACTATATTTCATAGCCTAGAACTGCTTTTCTGATGGACCGATTTTAAGGCATTAACCATACATTTGTACATTTGTTCTCTAACACACATATTTTAGCTACACGGGTCATTTAAAAGCCTCAGGTGTGTAAAAATAGTACACTATCATGTCCTGTTTTTTTTTTTTTTTTTTTTTTTTTTTTTAATAAATGCTATAGGAGCATTAAACACTTAAAGAAGTTTATTCTAATTCTCGCGTTAGCATTAGCCGCGCTTATGCTAACGATTAACTAAGCAAATGGCGATGTTTATTTAACGTATAATTTTTATAACAGAAGCTCTAAATATAAAATAAAATTAAAACTTACCTGCTTGAAATTTCATTAAATCTGGGTGTCGGTCTTTGAGGTGTTTTATTAAGTTCGATGTATTTCCTCCTTTTGAGAGAGAACTTCGATGACACCGTTTGCAAGTGGGTTTCTGATGATCTATGATGTTGCCCTTGTCATCAGTAGCAAATAAATAAACAAAATATTTCCACACGTGGCTCCTTCCTCCTTTCTTTTCAACAAGCGGATTCAGAGCAGCCGCATCAGCAGCACCACCGGTCGCCGTGTCTTTGTGCTTTTATGAAGAAGACGCAACTGCGCACTTTTTTGCATAGCGCAGCAAGAACCGGGTTGACCGGCTGCTCGGTACCACCGGTACTTAAGAAAACCTGGTACCGTAACATTAAATTTTTTTAGTACCGACTTGGTACCGAAGTACCGGGTCTTTTGACAACACTAGTTCAAACGATGGATTCATTCAGAAAAGAGGGTGACTGCCTTTTATGAATGGGTTTCTGAATCACTGACTCACTTGATTTATTCAAAAGCGTGTATTCATTCAGTAACAAAACGCCACTGTGCTGCTGGGAGACATGCAGCAGTTCTGCTGTGGCTTTGATTGCAACTATTTTTATATATTTTTATGATTGCAACTATATTTTTATAGTTCAAAATTAAGCAAAAACAGTCAATATAAGTCACTTAAATTTAACTTTTTGTTTATTGAACTACTATAGTATAAAATCAGAGTCACATTGCAATCGCTTTGATATTCGAGTTAAACATCTTGGTAGTGCAATGCTGCGTACCAAAAAAAAATCATGTATTATAATATTTTTTTCTACCACACTATGCATCTACAACTTTCTATGAGTGCTGTTGCGCTCATTTGTTTTGAGTCTCTCTCACATACTCACTTATGATATTAATTTGTAGAGATGCACCGATCGACCGGCCAGGGACCGGAATTTGCCAGTTTTCCGCATCTGGTTCCATCTGGCACGACATATACATTATCAGTCACCATAAACGTGACGTCAAAATGATCGGCTCAGAATTGGCAGACTGACCGGCCAGTCACCGGTCCCGGCCGTTCATGTGGAAAACTGGCTGATTCCGGTTCCTGGCTGGTCGATTGGTGCATCTCTATTTTTAATCTAAATCACAGCAGCGTCCATCTGTGATGGATTTAGGCTGTCAAACATACACAACTATTAGACAATCACAGCAGTGGGCATTTACTTCCAAGTCTACAATCTGCCACGCCTATTAAAAGCAGAGCGTTCCAATGAGTGGGATCAAAACTCAGAAAATAGCATATTACTTATAAATTATGATGTTTGTTGATTTAAAATCTTGATGAAGTGGACCTCAGAGAACAGTATAAAGTAAAAAAAAAAAAAAAAGGCAGTTCATGACACCTTTAACATAGTGACTATATTTTTTAAAATTAAAAAAACATTATTTTAAAAATATGTAAAAAATAATTTAATTGAAAGTATAGTATAAGTATAAAATTATACATAACATAATATTTGGGTGTCCTTGGCATCAAAAAAATTGCCAACCCCTGCTGTAGGACATACATATGATACAGATTTCTTACCCCAATCCCAACTGTCGGCAAACCACTTCAGCATCAATATCATCCCATTCGTCATCACAGATAGTACCCCACCTCCCATTATGGTACACCTCCACACGCCCCTCGAAATCCTCAAGACCTCCCACGAGCCTCAGGGGGGCACCATTGCCTAAACAAAACAAAAGTCCAATCGATTGATATTTCATTCATTTATTCACTGCAGTGGAGGATGCACAGGATTAAATAATTAGTCAAACATTTTCACTTCGTGAAAGCAGTCGCTTAAAACTCTTCTATATGCTTCAGTAGGGAATCTCTTTTACAAGAGGGTTTCTCACATAAGGCATAATGCTTTGAATCATGTATGTGTGTGTGGTAAAGGATGGGGACATGTGTAAGGACTCTTGGCAAAGTCTCAGAGCTCTCAGATTGCTTTCTCCTTCCTAATGTTTCTGTGTGAATAATTCACAGCTCTCTCTAAATATACCTGACCCTGTTCCAGCAAACCGTCCCATTACAACAGACACACTGTTTATGACCCTACTTCTGTCTCCCATGAATTCTGTCTTCATTTAGCTTCACAGAAGGCCTTTCCACACTATAACACTATTCAAAATACAGTTATGAGAGTATGATCAGCAGATACAGGAAGCTCAGCTGTTGCTTTATGAACTGGGACTCTGAGAAATGAAACTGAGAGCATGCAACAAAGATAACTTTTCCTAACTTGCATTTCTTTATATATATATATATATATATATATATATATATATACACACACACATACATATATACACACACATACAAATATATATATATATTCAGGATACCCCAATCAAATAAAACAAACTAACCCTCAGGTACTGCACACACCACTCCAGCCTCATTTCCATGGTTACAGTCACTGGAGACATATTTCCTGCTCCGGCACTTTAGCAAAGAATCTTCATTGCCATGGCAGCCAAGACGCTCAAAGTGAAAAAGACCAGAACCAGGTCCGAAATATGAATGCCGAAGCGCAGTGCCGATTTCACTGTTGGGAGTTAGCAGGTAATTAAATGACAGCACATGCTGGGTGTTAATCAGTACAGAGCCTCTAGCTGATAATGAATGGAGTTTGCAGCTTATACCCAAGCTTCAGTTGTCTACAGATCACACTGGCATCTCGATCAGTCAGGTGGGTGTCACACACTGCTCCCCATTGGCCATTCAGGTATACCTCAAGACGACCACTCTTATTAGATGAACCCCCCACCAACCGCGCCTCACCTGAAAAAAACAGATGCAGAATCAGACATATTCAGGGATTTAGGAATGATATTGTATTTAGAACAGTTACAGTTCTAACAGAATTTAGAATTGTAAGACTGTTAGGTTTGGACTGTTATGTGTGTGTGTGTGTTATTCAAATCATTACATTTATTTTAGTAATTAAATTGTAAATCTCTCTCCAACATTTGAATATTATATTATATTATAGTATATTATATATGTCTGGTTTATTGGCTGATTTATGTTGTTTTGGGAGGTTTATGGAATAATATGTAACAAAATGACACTTTGGAACGCGACAGTGCATTATTAAAAAGTTGGCACATTGTATAAACAGACATATTCTTTGAGAAATCCTATTTTTACAGTCTTACATTGCAGTTGCTGTCTTCTTTTATTTCAGCAGAGAGCTGACATCCTGAAATATAATTAGATTTTCACTTCCGTCTTCTTTCTCCTTGACTAAAGGACATCTTAAGTGGCACAGCTTTTTCCCCCCATTTACATTTACAGACTCTATGAATCATCTCTCTATAATTAGTACAGAATGATCAGATTAGAAACACTCTGTGTCTTGCAAATTATCATCTTGTTGCCACATGCCATGCTCACACAGACACTGAATTTAAATACACACTCTAATTGTTTGGGTCTGTAACCGTGTTTAATGTTATTACACAGAAAGGAAAAAGAGGAGAGAGGCAGACAGAGATAATCACATCTCACAGAGATAAGGCCAACAGATTTCAACACCACAGACACAGCCAGGTGATGACAGACTTGCACAAAGAGATCCAGAGACAGAACAGACATTTTCTGAATGGGAGTAACAAACATGCATGAGTGATGTGAGTCTGATTGATTATTAGACAACAAATGCATACAGATGGGATGATGAATAGAGGACAATAAAAAGAGAGGACACAGAGAATCCTTGACTGCTTGTAGCTCACTGACAGACACACTGTGGCTGTGTGCTCTGACTGCAGTAATAAACGTCACTCAGCTTCTGTACAACAACACCTACACTAATATGACACAAATACTCACCAAGACACATTCACTTAATAAACACAACGGTCCAGTAAAAACTTTTCCAGGTCAAATGAGGCTAGACTAGAGCCACATGTTGGCTGTTTTGTAAATGGCATTTTTCACTTTGAACTCGAAACTCAAAGTCATACAAAAAAGCTCTTAAAGGGATAGTTCACCCAAAAATGAAACTTCTGTCATTAATTACTCACCCTCATGTCATTCCAAACCCGTAAGATCTTCTTTCATCTTCATAACACAAATTAAGACATTTTTGAGGACACCTGAGAGTTTTCTGACCCTGCATAGACAGTAGGGATGTCACAGTACTCAATATAATTTTGAACTGTTCTGTACGACATCCAAGGTTCAACACGCACTTGTGAATTGTGTTTTTTTGGTTTTGCATTTAAATAATTTCCTTGTTTTATTTCTCTCAAAATTTGCTTTGTGTGTGCCCGTGATTTCACGTGCTGAGATAAGGAAACGCCTTTTTATATTTGAAAAAGCAACACTTGCAGAGCATCTTCCCTTCTAATAAAATGCAATAATAAGCCTTTCTAAACCTGTTGTCCAACAAAAGAGAACATTATAACTTATTTTTACTTCACAGCATCAGTCGAGTGTTTGAAATAACTTCCTTTTGTGATCTGATGTGGCTTCTTATCATAGAATGAGGCAGACAATATATTCTATACTGTATGTCGATTAGCAATGGCTTACAAATATACTTAATCATTATGAAAATACCCGAGATGGCCTGAAGAACACCGATATACCATATATTATTGCATGAGTATTTACTGTCCTTACATTTCATCATTCAAAACGTTTAATGTTATATCTTGTTTTTATTCAGTTACAGCAGAGATTTCCTGGCTGGAACGTGTGTTATCTCTTTGACGCATATGTGGATTTTCTGCACGAGGGCGCCCCCTAGTGTCAATTATGAATGAAACCCATCCTATTTTGCATAAAAATCGGAAAAATAATACCTCTCTCAAAAGAAATATTAAGCAGACATGCTATCAGAACCGAACCGAACTGAAAACCGTGGTTAAAAACCGAGGTACGTATTGAACCATGGACTAACTTTATTGTTGCCTCCCTAATAGACAGTAATTACCACACACAACGCTCAGAAAGGTAATAAGAACATTGTTAAAACCATTCATGTGACATCAGTGGTTCTTACATTATTTTTAAGAAGCTACAAGTATACTTTTGTGTGCCATTGACTGACTGATACAGAACAGAAGAAATTGTTAGATAAAGTCGTTATTTTTGTTTTCTTTGCGCACATAACATTACGGTTGAACCACAGTTGTCACATGGACTATTTTAATGATATCCTTACTACCTTTCTGGGCCTTGAACGTGGTAGTTGCTTGTTGTCCGAGTCAGAAAGTTCTCTGATTTCATCAAAAATATCTTAAATTGTGTTCTGAAGATGAACGAAGGTCTTTGGGTTTGGAACAACATGTGGGTGAGTAATTAATGGGAGAATTTTCATTTTTGGGTGAACTATCCCTTTAAAATGAATATAAAGCTTTGGAAAAATATGTCTAAATGTCAAAAAAAGGCCAGTAAGGAGGGCTCACCTTGGTGGCAGTCGCAGAAGGCCCATCCAATGGCTCCTGACTTCTGTCTGAAAAAGCACCAGGGGTTGGATTCACGGTCAGGGTTTCTACAGTAGTTGTGGTCACCCAGTCCACGGTTGGGATACTGCAGCACGTAGTCTGGAAAGTCAGTCCATTTTAGACAGGAAGAGCCAGAGTCTGTCTGAGACACAGATCCATTGTAATAACCCAGCTCAGTGAAGCCCTCAGAGCAGGACAGAGGACCTGTGGGAAACACACACACACACACAGACAAATTATAAGTAAAATTCAGCATTCCATTTATGAGAAATGCCCTTGACAGAGCAATTTTAATGTAGTTTCAAATAAAGGTCAACTCATTTTAAAATTCTTGGCAAGACAAAGATGCTAAAACATGACCTAAAATAACCTTGTGTTATCTCAAAGCTGCAGTATTGTAAACCTAAGGTGGTCCTATTAGTTTTCTTATTTTGTAACTTTTCTCTATCGCTGAAAACCCCTACAGTGCTTCCTCTTGATTCAGAGGGTGAGGACAGCAGTGTGAGACACTAATGATGGCTTACTGCACTGCTGGAACAGCAAGACCCCCGAAGACCCACTATGATGAGTCACACATCCAAACATGCGTTATATAATGTGTGTATGGGAGTGTTTGCATAATAATAATAATAATATTCTAAAAATACTCTTACTAAATATATTACATTTATTTTATACTGTATGTAATATTTAAGAATATTTATTAAATATTTCATTATATAAATGTCTTCTGTCTACATTATTCCAAATATAACTGTAAACAATCTACTGAAAAAAACCTGACAAAGTATAATTCCCAATCTATGTTTATAATCAAAGAACTGTATTGGATTTCCAGTGTGAGCCATTTGTAAACTTCCATTCATTATGATTTTCTTGGTTTAAATCAGGCAGAGGGAGCAGAAGACGATGCCATGGATATCTAACAAAAAAAATCTATCAAAAACCGATTTAAAATCTAATAATTAGGGATCATGATTTTCATAATAATATACAAATGTTACATAAATGTTCATATTATAAAATTATTCATGTTTTTAAAGATGAAGTGAGTGTTAGATGACACCAAAGTTCATCTAAATGTTAAATTAATAAAAAAAAAATGAGAATGAGCAAAATAAGCACAATTAAATTTTACATACACTATCAGTCAAACGTTTTTGCACAGTAAGATTTTTCATGATTTCTAATATTTCATTATACTACAAGTTATATTTACATCTTTAAATTACTTTTTTACTTTAAAAAAGAAAATGTTTTCTTTTAGAGGTAGAGTTAGGGTTTAGCACTATATAAAAACAAATGTCTATGGATCACAAGGACACACAGTATATTTTTAACCTCAACATTACTGAATGATTCTTATTACTAATTTACTTTTGCTTGCTTGCATCCAGATAATCAGGCAGATCCTTTTTCCAAATTATTATAATGAAAAACCCATTAAATTAAACAGAAATACTGTGACTTTGGGCCACAGTGAGCAAATTACATGATCTAGTCCAGTCTCTTGCGAGAAAGCATTCTCTAATAAATTTTATAGGTTGCAGGCGGCCAGAAACACAGTAATGACGACAATCCAATTTCATGCTTTACTGTGAGCTGTTAAATTAATTTGTAAGCATTTAAACTATCATTTAATACAGCGATTCATAACTTAGTAGCAATGTTCTTATGCTGTCCTGCATATGCTGCCAGCCTGTCCTTTGGATTTCTGGAAATGTGACTAGAAAGAGAGAAAGCCCTGGGCTTTATGCCCACCGTCCAAGTGCAAGCAAGAGACAGATGTTAAATCCATCCATCTAGACAGGAGAAGGATACTTAAATAGAAGTAGTCACTTCAGCAGGTGCTTTGAGGCATTTATATAAGGGAATGAAATTAGGTTTTAAAGAAGAGTCACGGAAGACCCTCTTTAAGGCAATTAGAGCTTTACTGAGAAGCAAAACACATAATTTCAGATTAAATCAAACGGTTTTACCAAAGGAAACCTTATCCACCACAAAAAAATGTTAGAAATCTCACTCAAAGCTTCTGAGAATTTATGGGTCTGCTATTAGATAGTGTTATGCAGGATCAAACAGAGGCCAATGTGCCCTAGTCTCTCTTTAGAAGCAGGTGCTAAACCCTCAGGGAGAAGGAGTTGAGACCATCTCATACCCTGAGCATTATGTGCCAAAATTAACGCAAAATGTAACGCTAGAAAAGTATTTACACCTGCATGTGTATACATATCTACACGTTGCCTAATCCTGTCTTTGCTTGTGTAGATTGTTTTAGCATACACTTATTGATCTAAGACGAGTGCACTTTAAGACTGATGGTCAAGATAAACACATCAGAGTTGAAGTAACACAGAAACTCTATTATGGCCTTCTCTTCTGTCTACATTATTCCAAATATAACTGTAAACAATGTACTGAAAAAAAACCTGACACAGTATCATTCCCGATCTTATTAAAAAGTATGTTTATAATCAAAGAACAGTATTGGATTTCCAATGTGAGATATTTTTAAATGTCCACCCATTATGATTTTTTTTATTTATTTAAATCAGGCAGAGGGAGCAGAAGACGATGCCATGGGTATCTAACAAAAAAAAACAAAACACTATCAAAACCAATTTAAAATATAATAATCAGGGATCGTGATTTTCATAATAATATATAAATGTTATATAAATGTGTATATTATAAAATGATACATGTTTTTAAAGATTAAGTGAGTGTTAGATGACACCAAAGGTCATCTAAATGTAAAATTAATTTTTAAAAAAATGAGAATGAGCAAAATAAGCACAATTAAATATTACATACACTATCAGTCAAAAGTTTTTGAACAGTAAGATTTTTAATGTTGTTTAAAGAATTCTCTTCTTCTCACCAAGCCTGCATTTATTTGAGCCAAAATACCACATAAACAGTAATACTGTGAAATATTTTTACTATTTAAAATAACTGCTTTCTATTTTAATATATTTTAAAATTTAATTTATTCCTGTTATCAAAGCATATTATACACACACACACACACATATATATATATATATATATATATATATATATATTCATTACTAAAAATGTAAAAGTGAAAGAAACAAGTGAACGCTCTATAATCTTTTCAATAGCATCATAAATATATGCAGTGTGTAGTCATTGATAAAACACCACAGAGCATGATATTTGATCTTGGATGTGTCTTTTAATGGCTTTAGCATGATTGGTCCTCTGTACACCATAACATTTGATAACAACCGATTTAATGTTATGTTTAGGCATTATAAATAGTTTCCATTCTACGTTGGCAGGTTAATAGTTCAACAGTCCTGAATCTTTTCTTGTACACACTCATGTCTCGTCTCGTGAGAGCTCAGGTTTCACACTGTATGTCGGTCTGGATATACAGTAAAGCAATTTGCTGAAATAGCATCAGGGTAGAGTTCCAGTCATATTTCCCATGGTGTTACGGTTATAGAGTACAATAAAGACCACCGACAAGACTCCTGGTGGTCTCACAAGAGACTAAATATAAGAGGTTTAACAGCAGAGACTGCTGGTCTGAGTAAAATAAGTCTACAGATGAGGCAATCATAAAGGAATCTCACACTGCCCCAGCATGAACCGGGAGTAGGTTGACGGTTCTGTGGGAAGGTTGAGTATATTTCAGCATCCTGCCCTAAGGTTGTCGGCGCACAAACCTGTCCAGGCTTGGAAGACAAGGAAACCATTAAAGTTCACGGAATATGAATATGACACGTATATTAAGCAAAAACAGTGGGGTGTTCAATCTCAAATTAGCCTATCAATGCCACAGTTGTTTCACATCCATTCGCTGTCATCAGTAAGTGTTTGTGTCTCACTTATATTACCAGCACATTGAATATCATGTTTCGCTCCATAGCAATCTTATGAGGAGCAATTGTTGCGGTTGAGTATTTCTTTAAGTCTGCCGTAGGGAGCCATCGACGAATATATCTCTTGACAGCTGAGTGGTTTTGTGTTGGTTAATGTTGTAGTAGATATAGCGCCAAGCAGGGATGTGGTTTTTGGCACTGAAGAAGATGCTCTTTACGAGAACAAAATACTTTGACATTTTAGCCACTACCAGTAATGAGTATGTGTCTAAATTAGGTAAATAACTTAATTTCTCAAGCAAATGGTTACAAAAAAGAGATGCTGGTATATTGCTAATTTTCATTCTCATGTTGTTCCAAACCCATAAGACATCTGTTC
Source organism: Labeo rohita (assembly GCF_022985175.1). Taxonomy (NCBI): domain Eukaryota; kingdom Metazoa; phylum Chordata; class Actinopteri; order Cypriniformes; family Cyprinidae; genus Labeo; species Labeo rohita. The sequence continues at coordinate 15,711,754 of NC_066881.1, read as the reverse complement.
ATCTTCACAACTAAAATCATTTTGATGAAATCTGAGAGCTTTCTGACCCTGCATTGACAGCAATGTAACTGACACGTTCAAGGCCCGGAAAGGTAGTAGGAAAGCGATAAAATAGTCAACGTGACATTAGTGGTTCAACCAAGCTACAAGAATACTTTTTGTGTGCAAGGAAAACAAAACTAACCACTTTATTTAACAGTTTCTTCTCTTCTATTTAATAATGTCCTTACTGCCTTTCTGGGCCTTGAACAAGTCAGCTGCATTGCTGTCTATGCAGGGTGAGAATTAGAGATCGACCGATATATCGATTTACCGATATTTTTCCTGATATTTAAGCATTTTACAATAATCGGTTATCGGTTTTGTAATATCGGATTCATCGATAAACATGTTTTGAGAATTACCGGCAGGATCGCCATTTCAGCACGTCTGAGGGGAGACAAGACAACAACAATGGCATGCAAAGGTAAAGCACTTGCTTAGCTGTAATGAGTAAACTTTATTTAACAGCCATTAACGCACATATTCGATGTGTTACATAAATGCCTGATATGTAGCTAGTTTATGCAGCTTTGGATCTAAGAAATAGACGAACTCACAGAGTCATGTAAAATAATCCGTCCTAATAAACACGTAAATTAGTCTGAATTAAATAATATACAGCCATGAATGAGCACATGCTGGAAATGAAAGCACTGAATTTAATCCTCTCTGTGTTTTATGCTCATCATTAGTCTCATGAAGTCGGAGTCGGCTAAAATGATCCGTCAAGTCCTGTCCCAATAAAGACTTAACTTTGCCTGAATTAAATAATAATACAGCCATGAATGGAAATAAAAATGGAAATAAAAGCGCTTAATTTAATTCTCTCTGTCATGTATATCATTAATCTCATGAAGTCGCTTTCATTTTGCTGTTCACTCACCGGGTTGATCCTCAATGTTCCAGCACAGCCACCACATGTAACTTTTAACAAGATTCACTTGTTTAAAACACCCTAAATTATATTAACATTTACTATATAACCATTATTTTGCTAATACACATCTAAAAATATACAACTCGCAATATACAATTTATTATTGCGAGCCATCACAGTTTGAGTATAGTTCTGTGTAAACAGCGCTTTGTCAGAATCTAGAGCTACAAAATATTAGTGATTCTCATATAACATACCAGTTTAGAAATGCAATAAAATACAATGTTTTGTTTGTTATATTGAAATATTTCAGAGAATATTATTTAGTGAATTAACATTATCCAGTAAGCTATTCTTCACTCTTTATATTAAACAGCCTATAAACCTACTAAAACTGTACTTTAAAATGAAGTTGATATGACTCCTGTCCTTTATTTATTTTCTCCATTTGAAAACATTAGACATTCTACATTTGTTTTGCTTAGTGTTGCATTTTATAAATAAAATATATATATATATATAAATAAAAAGATTTTATTGTTGTAATATGAAGATTAAGGAGAAAAAAAAGTGAAGCTTGGACTTACTTCAGTCAGTCATTTATTTACTTTATAACAGTAAATAAATATCGGTTCTGCATATCGGTTATCGGGCACATAAACATGCAAATAATCGGTATCGGTATCAGTTGGATATCAAAAATCTATATCGGTCGGTCAGTAGTGAGAATGCCCTCAGGTTTCATCAAAAATATCTTAATTTGTGTTCCAAAGATGAAAGAAGGTCTTACGGGTTTGGAACGACATGAGGGTGAGTAATAATGACAGAATTAATTCATTTTTTGGTGAACTATCCCTTTAACAAATAGTAAAAACAAAATATATATATATATATAGACTTGTAAATGCAGTGAGTGCCTACCTGAGCTTTGCAGTGTATTCAGGAACACAGCGCTTTGTCCTGCCTATGAAGACAGGGTAAAAACAGTCAGTTTACTACTTTTGCTAACACAAATGTACTAAAAGCACAGCGTGTTACACAGCCGTGTAACACAGCGTTCTTTAAATTACCTTGAAGAAACATTTAAATGCCATGGTAAATGAATGGGTAAGCATTTGGTATTGGTGTTTTGTTCCCTTTTCCCTACAGTCATTGATCAAGTGGTGGTTTGTTGTTCCTTCACAATGAGACACGAAGTCACCTTTCAAAACCTTCACCCTTTCTGTTCCTCTCTGGTGGTATGAGCTGTCAACCTCCACCTGAGCTGCTGACACCATCACAACTTTCAAGACATTCACTCACTCTGAACATTATTCTAGCGTGTTTGCTAATTTAGCATTCTAATAAACAAGGCATTGATATTGTTGGCTCTGTGACAAATTGCTAATAGTCCTCTATTGTATAACTGATAAGCTTTCCATTAATGTATGGTTCGTTATGATAGGACAAAATTTGATATTGAGAAAATCACCTTTAAAGTTGCCCAAATGAAGTTGCCTAGCAATGTAAATTACTAATCAAAAATTAAGTTTTGATATATTTACAGTATGAAATTTACAAATGATCTTAATGAAACATCATCTTTATTTAATATCCTAATGATTTTTGGCATATAAGAAAGATCAATAATTTTGACCCATACAATGTATTGTTGGCTATTGCCACAAATATAACTGTGCTACATATGACTGTTTTTTTGGTCCAGGGTCACATATAGAAAGTTGCATGGTATCACAATTTGATACCATCACTGTACCATGATTTTTTCACTGTACCACTTTTTGTAAAGGTATGACCAATAAAGTAAGTACTAATAATAACTAAGCACTAATTATGACTTAAATGTCATGATTTAATAGGATACAAGCCTTATTTTTAGTTTAGAAATTCCAGTTGTTTTGTTTTGATCCCAGTAACCAGCTGCAAGCCTTATTAGTCAAAGGTTTTCACCCTGGAGGAAGGTTATCAAAGGTATCCGTTGCTTTACAACGAGGAAAAGTCACATAAAGACATGAGTTAATAGTGTAGAGCAGCTTTGCTTTAGCAGTACTTCAACTAAGATCAAAGAACACTTTCATGACCATCAAGCTATTACGTTCCTGCTACTGTGTGAGCTGGATGTGATGAAGGGAACAAGCATCATGCTTTTCTCTCATCTGACTACACTGCAAGAGTCTCGTCCCATCATTCGCTTGTACTACAGTCAGGATGAGAGTAAAGTGTGATGCTCGTTCACTTCAACAGGGGTTAAGTACAAATGAGATACAAGAGACTGAAGTAACAAAGACAGACAAAAAACATCAAGCACACGTTAACTGCCCTATTGTCCTAATAAACTACACCCCTCTGTGATCCTTGTTTTTTTTTTTTACAGATCTAAAGATGCTCTCATGAGAAAAACTTTTAATTTTTAGTATTTCAGATCTTCTTGACAATATTACAAAGTCTGATACCAAAATCCAAAACGACACGAAGAATGGTTAAGCTTTAGTTTTCTGGTATATTTATCCAGCACAAGATACGTAAGGCCTATTAATAGGTATATTTTCACAAGTGAAGGTAGTTAGGCAGTATTATGTTGTGTTTTATTATTTTCATGAATGTTTTGTTTATTTTATTAATATATCCCTACTGAAATCTTAAACCAGCCTGGTCTATTGGACACTTTTCACCTTGTCAGGATAGGAAAGCTATAGCAGAACAGCTGAAGCTCATCTTAAACCAGCTAAAACCAGGAAACCAGCGTAGGCTGGTTTATTTAATTTAATTTCATTTCTGTATGAATTGCAAGAAGATATATAATAATAAATAAAAAATATGAATAAATAACTCAAGATATTATGGAAACAGACTCATAAGGGACATCTAAATGTGACCCTGGAACTCAAAACCATTTTTTTAAACTGATATTATATATATAAAATCTGAAAGCTGAATAAATAAGCTTTCTATTGATGTAAGGTTTGTTAGGATAGGACAAGATTTGGCCGAGACACAACTATTTGAAATTCTGGAATCTGAGGGTTCCAAAAAAAAAAAAAAAAAAAAAAAAAAAAAAAAAAAATTGAGAAAATCACCTTTAAAGTTGTCCAAATTAAATTCTTAACAATGCATATTGCTAATCAAAAATTACGTTTTGATATATTTATGGTAGGAAGTTTACAAAATATTTTCATGGAACATAGTCTTAATATCCAAATGATTTTAGCATAAAAGAAAAATCAATACTTTTGACCCATACAATTTTATTTTTGGCTACTGCTGCACGGTCACAATATGCATATGAGCCTCCCTCGTTGTCTCGTTATTATTTAGATTCTTAAAGTACTAAAATATATTCGGGGCAAAGTAACCTCAGCCACACAAAAATAACAAAGACTGCACAAGATAATGCCAAATGTAACAACTACCACACACTTTCACGTGATACAAGGCGTTAATATCACACACAGAAAGTGAAGGCGTCAAAGCGTCATAACACGCACAATCATAATTCATTTCCGTGTCGACTTCCATTCTAACTACTAACTAGAAGAAGAAAATGTACAGTGCCTATAAAACTGTCCCCCCTGTTACAGTGGGGAAAATTTGTTCTCAGTACATTTAGCCTATAAACCAGCTTTTTTGCCGCCGTCTGAACTCCTCTGTACTAAATCCCCAGAATCACGTCAGGAGTTCTTCCTAATTTTTTCAGGATAAATCACAGCCACTGTTTGTTAGCTGACTAAGAACTCAAGTGTCAATAAAGCAAAAAACTCAGTTTACATACCTCGCCGTAGACAATGATAGAAAAACGAAGGACAGCAGCAATAGACAGGATCCTCCTGATATCCATCCTGTCATTGACTAATACATCCAGCACAACTGTCCCATCATCGCTGTCCGCGGGCACACAGGGAAAGTGGGACGCCTTCCCGCCTCACAATGTTTACAAATGCTTGTACGGAAGAAGAAATGTCGAAAATGAGGAGACAGAAGAAAACAACATCATGTAAAGTTCTAAAAGTCCAACGACACGCCTGACACCCTTGCCATGTTGAGGTCCGACTGAGGTTTGCATTCACTATGAGGTGACACTGAAAGAAGAGACGCCGCTCCAGCAGCCTTCACCACAGTAGGGTACGGGTTACAGATGATTATAGGACATAAACATTTATGGATCACAGTGCGGAGAGGTTGGCCCCTTATGGCAAGCCGTTTTAACAATTATTCCTTTAAACCAGCATCTGTTTTTGTTAGGCTACTAGTAGTGCCATTTCACTAGTAACTGTTAATTACATAGACCTACTTAAGACGATAGTGAATGTAATCATCGTCATTCGTTTTTACACTTCTATTGTACTAGTTTATAAAAAGCCAACATAATTTTGCCTACATTTATTTGATGGTAAAGTAAATACAGTAGAGAAAAAAAACTGCTTTACTGCTAATTTAGTAAATAAATAGCTTTGAAGCATTAGGCCAAACAACTCAACCCAAAGTTTGTAAATGGATTAATTTTTAATCGTTATTACATATGATGAGCATAAATAAATGAAATAAAAAATGTTAGAATAGCACTAAAGTTGACATAGAATGAAAGTCTACCCTTCAAAATGCATGTTATAGATCTTACTGTGAGCTATCTGTTCATTGCAATTCAAGTTTCATAAGTTTCTTTTTTATTTTGAGCTATCAAAATATCATAACTCCACTATCTGGTGAAAACAACAGACGTTTCTCTGGTGACGTATACAGGACTTCTCCAGTCAGTTAGTCTGCTTAAAATGTTCATCTGCCTCCATTTTTAAGTGTAGCAACCAGAATCTAATTATTAATTGATGAATAGAAGCAAGTCCCCAAATCCAAGTCCAATTTGTACAGAAACATACAATTTTTAGAAAAAGTAAGCATTAAGTTCCACCCCTAATCTTAACCATCAGTGGGGCGTAAGCAGATCATACAAAAATGTACAAGTGAGACTGTATGGATGCATATGGCCACCAATTTGCCAGAATAGTTAGAGTGTATCAGACAGGATCTATTATAATTCAGAAACATCCATCATTTGTATATATATATATATATATATATATATAAATCTAGTTATTACCTGCATGAAATGCTTTTTGAATGAATTTTTGAATAACTCAACATAACTTTGTACAGCGCAGTCAAAAAATGCGCCTAAAGCTTAAAAACTGAAAACACAGACCTTTGCGGTCACATAGCAAATATGAAACAGACAGGCAAGGAATTCCAGTTCTTTTCCATAACTCCTGAAAACTCCCTAACATAGGACAAAGGGCACGTGTTGATAAGGCGGATATTATTAACCACTTGGACAATCTTATAAATGTCTTGGTTTTTACGAAAATCGTATTATCGTTGAGCTCACCTTGTCTTGCATTGTTCACCTGTGTACACAGACACTTGAATGCACCTCATTCCACATTGTCCACCATTCATACAGCTTCAATAGAAGTTAACAATACTTGAATCACTCATAATATAAATAATAGAAGATCAAAGCTTCCTTTCAGCCCGATCTTAACTACAGGTGTTATTCATATAATAAACATAATTCTCCTAAGCTTAAATTCATTAATCTATAGGATCAGTTTGCAGTTGGTCTACATACGTAAAAATAAATAACATGTTTCCTAACCTTCCCAAGAGGTGGATTTGCTCTTTACATCATTCAGAAATATCACTGTACATCATACTTAAAATGTAAGGATTTGCAAATTTGATCAAAACAACCATGTTTTATCAGACATCAAGGAGCTATAAAAACAAACAATAGTTGCTTTGTCTTATCTGATACCCAGAGGTGTGGCTGCATTGCTTGGCATTCATCCACACTCTGTTCTGGGGTGTTAATCTGGGGTATATGCTGGAGACTGGAATGGCTCACTGTATATAACATCAAATGCCTAGTAAATATAACAGGTTAATGGCAAAGGTCATCACTGCAGTCTCCATGAAGTATTTTAAATTAAATCCAGTAGGAACTAACATGGTAGCACCTTTCTGCACAGCTGTAGCTCTTTTAGTCTTATCCTGAAGTATTTTGGGCTGTTCATTGTTACTTCATTTTTGAAGTTTGTGCTGTTGACAACTGTGTAAATTTACAAAGTCGTGATTGAGCAAAGTTTAGACTTACAGCAGACAGCATTTCCTTTGGGATCTAAACACATTACACTGCAGACAACTGTAGATAATCAGCCTAAGGAAATGGTGGGCTGTGTTATCACAGGATGCCTATGGTTAAAACTGCATTAGGGGAACTAAACCAATTCATGGTCACAATGTTTAGCAAATTTCAAATCAATCAAACAAAACATGAAAAACTATGTCTGAACAGAAAGTGAACTGTTTGTAAGTTAATATGTTTAATAATGAGTAATTTCTGTCTTTATTGCAGAGCTCTTGTGGTCAAATTCAATACACTGTGTCCTGGCATGTAACGTGATCCAGCACTAAGTACTTCTCCCTTGATCTCCATTTTCTGATAATTGAAAATGGCTGAGACTAATTATATTGTGGACACAGAATGAAACAGGAAGAAAAAAAAAAAGTTACATAAATAAACTGCTGGGTTTTACAGGTCACTGCTCAGTTATGCGTGGAAGATTTAGAAAAGTAATACCAAAAACCAATGCAATAACATTCAGATTAACTGAGAGGTAACATTGTTATAGTCAAACATCAATAACACAAATTACAAAATTATTAAATGGATCTCTTCACCCAAAAATGAAAAGCCGATCATCATTTACTCACCCTGTATGACTTTCTTTCATCTGCTGAACACAAAAAAAAAACACGAAGATGAGTAAAGGGTGACAGATTTTTATTTTTGGGTAAACTATCCCTTTAAGTGGTGTGTGAAGGGACCAGTGTTTTTTTCGTTGTACTGTTTTGATGAGATGATCTACAAAGTGCAGTAATGTAGCAATCACCAAAATTGCCTTCGAAACCTTGCGAATGCAGTTCATTTGCTTTGTGAGCATCCACTGATGTCCTTTTGGCAGAGTCTGAGTCCTAGTGACAGCTTCATTGCACTTTTTTAGAAACCTTTTCCACACCCTGTTCTCATCAACTGCCCGGCCCAGTCATACACTCAGATTAAAGTTCCTATCCATACAGCTCAGATAATAAAAGTGTCCATTCTTTGACTAATCTGTGTTACCGGTTCTAGATTTCACTGCTTAGGTTCGGAAATCGCTTTAATAAGGTGTTGGCTTCTTTAGGCAAAAGTCGACCTTGGGTTCCCTGCTTTCCTTTGGCCTTGTTCTGCGCCTGTAAAAAGTAAAATTAGGAAACAATGTTCAATAAAAAAAATTTACATGCACTTTATTCCTATTCAAATCTTTAAGATAAGTCATTCCAACCAGAAACATGATCTTGCTAGATGCGCGAGGATGCAATAAACACGCAAACAACAGATGAGGGAAATAAAAAAAGACTAAACGTCTAGCAGGAAACTGCACTGCAAAGTGGGAAGTGTGTTCGCCATAACTAGGAAATGGCAGGGAAAATGTATTTGGTTGTTCATCCTAATTACCCATTCCCATGTATTCATCAAAACCATGTTATTTAAGGAAGGTAAATTACTGTCAGCTATTAGTAGTCTGTTTTACAGAGGATTTCCTGAAGCCTGTAGTTTACCTTTTCAACACATGTGTAGAAGGCCGAGACTTCTTTAGAGCAGACTGCGTTGTTGAAGTCGCTCAGTTTCCAGCAAGCCATCAGCAATGACATTTCCGTTACACAGGTGGCCTCTGTAACAAATAAGTGTGTATCACCATGTAAGGGTTTAGCAAAACAATGCATTGCAAGCCTTCAGTGTCGCCCTAAAAAGCAAACATCACTTGTATTTCCTGTCCCATTTAGAAAAGCAAAAATAATTTTAGTGCATGCATGTAATTTTGATTTAGCCAATTAGTTACTTCTAAAATGGAGATTGAGTGACACCAAATACTTTTAATGAATGTATACGTGCTAAATTGATATTTATGCTTTAAAAAAAAAAAAAATAAAACTACAGATGACTTCAGTTGATATTGAAACTGTAATCAGAGATTGTTTTCTAGCGAGCACAAGGTTTAACCAATCATATAAATCCTTCTATGTAATTTTTGACAAATGAATTTCAAAGCCCTGATTTTAGCAAGTAAAAGGCCTTTTACTAATTGTACAACTGTCTAATTTCAGGTGGTGGTACACATAATTTTGCTGTAAATTTTTTTTACAACCTATATAAACTAAATGTAATTTTATATTGTTTACTATTTCAAAATGGACACTTACTGGACTAAAGATGTATTTGCACATTGCATTACATAGCATTATATATTTTTCCTCACTAACTGAGCTAACTACTGAGCTTCGATCATAATCACTTTTTTTTTTTTTTGCTTTTGGCCATATAAATAATAACATCTCCATCAAATTATATGCAATTGCTCAGTTTGGGCTTTTAAATAAAACTGGGGTATTTTTCCTCCTTAAAAATGTTATTTATGAGCCTGGACCACAAAACCAGTCCACGGGTGTATTTGTAGCAGTAGCCAACAATACATCGTATGGCTCAAAATTATTTTTTTATACCAAAAATCATTAGGATATTAAGTAAAGATAATGTTTCAAAAAGATCATTTGTAAATTCCCTACCATAAATATATCAAAACTTTATTTTTTATTAGTTATATGCATTGCCAAGAACTTCATTTGGACAACTTTAAAGGTGATTTTCTCAATATTTAGATTTTTTTTTTTTTTTTTTTTTTTGCACCCTCAGATTCCAGATTTTCAAATAGTTGTATCTCAGCTAAATATTAGAGATATTAAAGATATTGTCATATCCTAACAAACCATACATCAATGGAAAGCTTATTTAGCTTATTTATTTCAGATAATGTATAAACACTTATGACTGGTTTTGTGGTTCAGGGTCACATTTAGTCCCACTATATTTCATACTACATAGGTCATAAAAGCCTGATGTATCAAATATGACAAACATTTTCTAAATTTTCTTTTTGTATTTTGCGAAAGGTTCAATAAAATGTTCAGTTTAAATAAGTATTAAAATTTTATATTAATTGCTTCTAAAGGCTAAACAGAGAACATTTACACTGTACTGTACTCACAAATATGCACAAAAATACCACATATGCAGGTTATGAATAAACAACACTTAAGGTAAATGTTGTAACAGTTCTCATCTAAAGCAGGCCAGTAGTTGAGGCCAAGAATCTAACAGGCACCGAACAGTTTATGTACAGATAAATCACATAAATTTTAAACAGAAAAAATCCTAACCTCCTTTCTTCAGCCTGCGGCTGGCGACTTCATTTTTGAGCGCCAGAGGTTTGATGGGTTTCAATACGGGTTTTCCATTCTGCCTGCTTAACAGTTTAACAACCTTCTCTTGCATCACAAATCCACTCATCGCCTTTCTATAATGTCTCCTCCCGAGACGGTACAAACATGAAATCCAAAAACAAGCGTGAAACGGAGTCTAATACTATAACATAAGTATTGACTTAAATGTCATTGCCGAGTGCTTATTACTTCACGCCCTCATGTAAGTCGCCATTTTCTGCCGGAAAGCATTCTCTGCCCGATGTCATGGTTACCGCTGCTGACACTGTCGTAAAAGCATCGTGAGTCGTGTTTTTTTTTTTCGTGGCTGCTCATATACATACAACCACAGTTTGTTGAGTGATTATTGTACTAAGGCTAATTATATTAGGAATGCAGGTAAGTAGTAAAATATAGTGCAAATCAGAGTTGTTTCTAAGGCTGGTTCACTTGGAATTTGAATCTCACCTCGTGAAATGAAAGGAAAACAAGTCTTAAAATTCTGAAATTTGCTGAGACCTAGTGCAAACTTAAGGATTAACTCATTTACTTTTAGCAAGAAGTAGACATGTGCTTAACTGCAAACATCAGGACAGGATGCCTTTAGGTGATGCAGGTTTTCCAGTAAAAGTTTTACTCACTTAAGGCACAGCAGGGTCCCTTGAGAGCCAAAGACAAGCCAGAACTGACTTGATTTTCAGTGTTAAATGACCAAGATGAAACCCAGTTGAGAGAAAATGAACATATTGTTACATATGAAGATATGTAACAATTAAAGTACTTATATTTCCAGTCTAACAGACATGTACGTCCCTTTCCTGTTTTCTCGGAGAAAACAGGTCATTCAGATTAAATATTAAGCTGATTAAAAACATTGTTGCAGGGATATGACTGAATGTAACAACACAAATATGTAAAATGCCTTCTGATCCTGTTAATTGCTGCTTACATGAAAAGTACTTGAAATTATGTAATGTTTCTACCTCTAAATTAATGAGGCTTATCAAACGGAAACTCGCGGATGTACCCAGCTCGAGTTATAAACATGCAGAGACAAAGTTATGTTTTTTTGCCTCAAACTTTGCAGTAAAAGCAGACCAGCGTATTTTTTAAAGCATGCTAGATTATGATGGATTGGCTAGCCATAAGTCATGCCATAGTGGAGAGATAAGAATTCGCATGCAAGGTTTCTGTCCAAATGTAACTCTAATTGAATATAAAGATAAGGCAATATTTGCTCACAGAGAATGATGCAACATAGTAAGGTATATTTGACTTATCTGCGTTGTTTTTTTAACAAATCCATTTTGATCATTTTTCACCTGTCTTTCCCCACCTTCAGGGTACTGTTACAGTCGATGAACTGCAACTGGTCTGTGCATTCCATTAAATGGCAGCTCGTCCTCATATCTGCTCTGGTATTTTGACTGTGTCTCTGCTTGTTTATTACAGAACTACCTTGAGTTTACAGCCAGCTGGAACAGCTATAAGGATCATAAACCGACTGATTTTTTGCACATGCTTAGATTGGGAAGTGTTCCTGGAATGTTCAGGACTGTTTACAATTTGTAAAGTAATTCCATTTCTGGATTTCATATTAGCAAAGTTCAACTCTAAGGTAAATTACAAATCACGAGCTACAGACAAGTTAAAACACAACATGTGGACCGTGGAAATGAGGTAGAATGTATTTTTATAAAACAAAATCAAATTGCAGTGCAGTGCATGTATGTGTAGCTCTGATTTTAGTCGCAGTGTTTTTTTGTCTGTATAGTTGACAGAATATGTTGACATGGACAATACCTAAGAAACAAAGACTTGGCCGCCCTGAACTCTTGACCTTTCCCGCTCCTGTTTGCTTGACTGAACTAAATTCAATGGCCTATACACAGAAAGTTTTTCCAAGGAAGGTTTTTGGTGAGACTGTTTTCTCTCTTAAGCTCTCATTATAAATCATTCCTTGAAACAATTTATTTCAAGCTTCCTGACAAAGCTGCTTTTTTGCTCTTAGAACTAGGGTTTTTGGACTATGAACACACTGATAGTTTGGTTTGTATCAGGACTTCAATGCCATTTCCTCTTGTAGGAAAATCCCTTTTTTTAATCTAATTGCTTTTAGAAAAAGTTAGTCTATAAATATAGACTCTGCACTGTGAAATACATTCGTAAAGTCTAATCTATGAACACCCCAATGTACAATTGGTGCCCATATAAAACTAAAATGATCTGTGACCGTACTACTCTCAACTAACCATTCAATTTAACCATGTTTCCTTTCATTTCACCATGTTTCACTTTATATTTTTCTCTTTTTAGTTAGCTGTGCTTGCCTAATGAGTTGCATACACTGCACAAACATACCAGACCAACTCGAGGTCATGACATTCTCCTCCCTCATTGTTGCACTGAGTATTTGTACCCCTACCTTAATGCTCTGTAAGGTGACCCTGTAACCTGTAAGAATGCAGATGGATCTCTTTTGAGACCCTCTTTCATCACGTGATCCCGCCAAAAATCTTGACTACTACATTAGTTAAAGCATATTAGCGAGTTTATATGAATGACTCAAGTGATAATCGGTTAATCCAAGCCTATCATAGGGTCATGGTAGGTGATGATGCAATTTGCTCTTGGATTATATTCAGTGATAATATGAAAACGAATAGCGAAGGTTGCTGTGGGAATCAAGCTGTTGAAGTTTCTTGGATATAATTCAATAATAATCCCTCACTCTAATTTTTAGAATAAGTTTAATGGTTGTCAGTGGCTGTGTAACGTGATGTAGAGGAAGAATGGAAGGCTTAATATAATATCATTAAACATTAAACTGTGTAACTTACAGTCAGGGGAAAAGGAATTAATGAAGACTTTGAGGCTTAAGCTTTATGTGTCTATAGAGGAATTAAACAGAATTAAATAATCATTTTCAGCTTAAAAATTTTGATCAAATTGTGAACCGCTTGTAACAGTTGACTAAATAATTCTGATAATACTTTTTATCTTGCTTTCTCTTATTTATTATTTATTTATTTCCTGGTATTAATATTATATTATATTATATTATATTATTATATTATATTATATGTTATTATATGTTATTATATTAATAATTTTTATTTCTCTTAGTTAATGTGACAGGTCCCACCAGTGTTCTATTATATTATATAATTTTGTATTATATTATATTATATTATATTATATTATATTATATTACATTATTTTGTATTATATTATATTAGATTATATTAGATTATATTATATGTTATTATATGTTATTATATTAATAATTTTTATTTCTCTTAGTTAATGTGACAGGTCCCACCAGCGTGCTATTATATTATGTTATATTGTATTATTTTGTATTATATTATATTATATTATATTCATAAATTCAATTTCTCGTAGTCAGTGTGACAGGTTTACCAGCCTGCTATCATATTCTATTCTATTCTATTCTATTCTATTCTATTCTATTCTATTCTATTATATTATATATGTTATTATATTAATAATTTTTATTTCTCTTAGTTAATGTGACAGGTCCCACCAGTGTGCTATTATATTATATTATATTATTCTTGTATTATATATTCACCAGCCTGCTATTACATTAATTATATTATATTATATTGTATTATATTATATTATATTATATATTCATAATTTCATTTCTTTTAGTTAATGTGACCAGTTCCACCAGCCTGCTATTATATTATATTATATTATATTATATTATATTATATTATATTCATTATATTATATTATATTCAACATTGTTATTTCTCCTAGTTAATATAACAGGTTCGATCAGCCTGCTGTTCTTAATATTCTTAATTTTATGTCATCTGATTTTATATATTTCTCTCCACTTTTTTTTAGTCAAATGGAACTCATAAATATAGTCTTATCATTCAGTCTTTTATATTCAGTGTTATGATAATGGGAGACGTTCCCTGAGGAGAGAAGAAGCCCCATGAGTGTATGAAGATGATGAATTTTTGATGGGCCTTTTTCTCAGATGGCACATTATGCCGTGCCACAGACACGGGGGTTCTCTGTCCAGACCCCCTGTAGAACAGCCATGACACCCCATCTGCCAAACAAGGACATTCAGAGACTCAGAGACAGAACATACAAGCATACACTGTACAAATACTGAAAACTGCATGTACTGTAAAAACACACTAGATGTGCAAAGTTTGTGTTACTCCAATACAGAGGATTGTTTTGCATCTCTGAGGTCTTAATTAGAGCTGTCTCTCTGGCAAATCCATGTTCTCTTTGTCCGTGTTTGATTCATGCAGTTATTCCATGAATGTAATTTCACACATGTACAGTAAACAGACATTGTGAGACAATATGAGGGTGAGAAGATATTAAGGTTTTGTCCATGGGGAATAAACAGAAATGGCACAGGACAAAAGCGTGTGTATGTGTGTGTGTCACAGAGAGAGAGAGAACCAGAGAGGAGAATAGAGACAGTCTGGTCTCTCAGAGGACTGTCTGGAATTGTGAATTGATTAATGCAAGGCAGATCCATTAGCTAATGAAGTCTGTCTGGTCAACAGTGCATTCTGTAGAGCAATTACTTCACCTCCATCCCGCATCTTTTGACTTTGTTCCTTCGCGGTATATTGCAAGGCTATTGCATCAGTGACTGGCATTGTTTATTTGTTTAATGTATTATTTAATGATTGCTCTTGGATATTCTAAATATGTACAGTATGTAAATCATAAGTGAGCTGTCTGTAAGGGGAAAAAAGCTGTTTTAAACAGAAGTGTTCATAAATGTGACATCAAATATCATATAGAAGCCAACTTTTGTGATTGGGATTTGATTTGTTCCATGGTGGCTTCAATTGCGCTCTTCACATAATAGTCTTAATTACATTTACCATGATGATAGTCTGGTGGGTAAGAGTTGTCGTAATGAATTAGTTTATGTAAATGTTGTTAGTGGATGAAGTCCATTACTCCAGTCTTCAGAGTCACATGATTCTTTAGAAATCATTCTAATATGCTCATTTGGTGCTCAAGAAACATTTAGTAGTCGTAGTAGAAGTAATGTTGAAAACAGTTGTGCTGCTTAATATTTTTGTGGAAACTGATACATTTTTCTTGGTTACTTTTTATGATAGAAAGTTCAAAAGAACAGCAGTTATTTAATTTTTTTTTTTAACATTAACACTGTCACTTTTAATCAATTTCATACATACTTGCTGAATAGAAGTATTACATTTTTTAATTCCAAATGTTGAATGTATATATTTTTTTAATATGGAGATGTGTTCTTCTTGAACTGGCCAGTAGTGGTTAGACAACACAAACTGAATTCCTTTACTCGTGCATTAGAGTCAGAATGGATGTTTTAGTGTGACATTTAACTTTTAGCCCTGACCCTTGATCTCCTCACTGAGATTTATTAGAAGGAAGGGCCTCAGTAAGAGTGTCAGTAGATCCTTTGTTTAAGCAGATGTGAGCTCCCTGATTGTTTTCTGCTGTCATGTTTTGTCTGTTTGGATTCGGGTTAGCTGTTATAAGAGCAGTTTCAGATCATTCACTGGGCCCAAACATGTGTCTGTAAAGGCCTTTGACACTAATGATATTCGAGTGCAATGAATACCATCATCATGAGGCCCTGGAGTCCCATCATACATGTTTTAGTGACAATTTATTACTTCATTTTTTTAAATATGCTAAATGTCATTTTTATTATTTGAACTAATGCACATTTAAATATAGCTGGCTGTATATTCACAGTGAGTCTGTGTGTAAATGACTGTGATCATATCTTGTCATGCATCTATTTACATCACCTTCATGACAACCTGCAATTTTGCTTTAACATTCTATGAAAAGTGTTAACAATTCTTTTTGGACCAAACAAAAAGCTACATTTTCTTCTCAAGTGGTTTGAGTAAATTGACAGCCTCATACTGCCACCTGCTGCTGCAAACCATTATATGGAAATGACTGAAGAAATGACTATGAGCTCTTTGTTGGTCTAAATTGAAGCACACACTGAGGCGCAGCCACACATTTCTCTATAGAAGATAAACATTTGGTTTTTACATTTTCTAAGGAACTTAATAACACTGTTAGTGTCAAAAGTGCAATGGAACTAACATGTTATTTTGGACTGTACCATGATATTCTTTGTATACACTATGGGCATACAGTAGTAATTTTTCAGTATCATGGTACACTGTAAATCAAAGTACTGGTTCCATCTAAATAAATATACAGGGTAATAGACTATTAAATTTGGATGTGTTCTTTCACAACATTTTATTTTGATTTGATGATTTGTGTTTTCTAAAATTGCTATTCATGATGATTGTTGCTGCCCCCTGCTGATGGTACTTGCTATTCTAATGTTACATTCCCATGCAAGTCAAGGCATTGCAGGTTAGGCCTACATTGAAATGAGAAAATTATATATATATATATATATATATATATATATAGACAAAACTTAAAATAGACAAGGAATGTTATTATTGTCCCTCAACACAGTTAATATTTAACATCTGTTTTAATTCTGCTTGGCTGAAGCTTCAAAATTAAATCAAAACACCTTCCTTATATTCGTAACAACATTTGTGTCATTTGCCCTTAAGGTCATCTGTTATAATTTGATTCAGATGTGATTTCCCTTTGCAGTAATATTTTATTACTGTCACTAAACACTCACAGATACATTTCAGAGGGCCATGGTGAGATTTAAAGGGACAGTTCAGCCAAAAATTAATATCGTGTTATCATTTACGTAAGGGCTGTCCACATCAAATGCAATAACTATGAAGTTGGGGGGAGTCTGATTGCCTGTCTGATTGTTCTGAATTGTTCTGAAAGTGATTTCACAATACAGATTCTCTGTGTTGTTATTGTTATAGTTGATATGGACTTTTCTATTTTCATAATTGAAATGATTAGTTAGTGCTGGGCGGTTTGACCAAAAATCTGTATAATGTTTTTTCTCAGGATTGTGGTGGTTTCACGGTTTAACACAGTTTTTTCCATAACTGTGCATTCGTTTGAATCAGAATGCATGAAACAATTGCAGAACCATGGCATTTTAATCACAATCTAAACAAACATGTTGCATGCACCATGAAGAGTTTTTGATGTAAATTAGATTGTATCATTTCAAAATTTAAAGCATAAACATAATGGTCTGACCTTAGCTTTGTGAAATTATAATACATAAAACATATCTGCACAAGACTGAAACAGCAGGCAGAATGCAAATTCATTCTCTGACAGCAGGTGGTGCTTATGGAACAGTGGTAATACAGTGCTTTCTTGATTACTTCTGAAAGTAAACAAAGCAGCGCTGCTACATTAATATACATTATATGAGCTGTTCTGCCGGCTACAGTATTTTCTTGTATTTGCATTCATCTTCAGTGTCTCTGGCTTCTGTTAACACCAGTGTATAGTTGGTTTATTTCGACACGCTTGTACCAGTATGCCGTTTAAAAAAAAAAAAAAAAAAATTCACACTGTGCTTAATTCAAACCATTTTACCTTTTGAACCGGTATATCGCCCAGCACTACGATTATTAAAACTTTATAGTTATTGGTATAGTTATGGCTTATTTTCACAGAGCGCTACGGTTCTGTAGCGGGGTAAGATGAGCCATTCTTATGTTCTCCTCAAGATAAGGAAAAATGAGGCAATGAAAGTATCTAAAGTAATTTCAGGATGTTTCCTCCCATTTTTTTAATGATCAGAATGTATCTATCAGAATGTATCTATGACAAAGCTGTGCTGTGACTCAATTTGCCCCAGGTTAGGGGTAAGCTGTCAGTGGGTAAAATGAGTCTGATTCAAACCCATGTGAAATTTTAAAGATAATTTACCTCTTTTAAAAACTTAATAATCAAATTTCATTTTACAAACAATCATATTTCTTTTCTTAAAGCTAACCTAAAGAAATAAAACCAGTCAAATTAAGTTCAATTTTCAGTCTGTTTGCATATTCTGAAACAATTTGTTAACAACAATGTTTTAACCTTCTTAAAAACAGACTAGACAGAGAGTTTGTTGAGTAAAATTAAATAAAAACTGAATTAGAATGAAGGAATAAATGTCACTGAAAGTAATAAACATTTTAGTCAAAAGATTTATAATGTGATGAAAAGCATCTTCTGGTTCTCAGAAAAGAATTTGGTGCACTTGTACACTGTCCCTATCAAATAAACTACAAATAATATGTGTGTGTATATATATATATGTGTGTGTGTGTGTGTGTGTGTGAGATCAGTTTACATTCACTTAAAATCGGATTTAACTTAACTTCAGTGCCTTATGGTGAGGTAAGTTAGGTGTTAAGTGTTGGCTCAACTTACCCCACAGCATTTGGCTCACTTTGCCCCATAGCTGGCATTTTGGGGGGAAAAATAGCTAGCTGACCAATTCAGGCTAATATTTAGCTAAATGATTTGCATGGTTTTATATGTTGCTAAAACTACCTATATGCATCATAAATATTTTTAGACCTGTATACATTTATTTTAATGTAAGAGGCCTTACATCTGTTGTACTAAAATTTTACTTTGACAAGCCAAAAACAGTTTTTAAAGTAAACGGGGGCCTTCCACTCCATGTGTTTCTCCTTTTCACAGTCTGGCAGAAATGATGTGTGATTCCAAAATACATGGTCACATGACAGTAAAAGTGTACAGTTGTCAAGATACAAGGGGTGGGTCAACTTACCCACTGGCTCAACTTACCCCACTCTCCCCTACAGTTCGGTACGCGATTATTTCTGTTTCAAAATAGCGAACTGTACAATACCACTTTTTTTGGTAATCATTCAATGGGGTACCTAGCAAAGTTGTTTATTACCTAAAAGGGAGCTAGACTCAGCAGAATTCTGATTGGTTGACAGAATTATCACTTGCATATGCTAAGAGGAATGACAACACAAGGGGAATGAAGCATCTCCTTGTGGTAGTGCACAAACACAAAAATATTAACAGTGTATTTTATAATTTAGATTTTCACACACTTAATATACTTAATATACTTTCTTTTTCGAATGACGTCAAGCACTACTTTCCAGCATACACCACGCCAAGTAAGGCAGTGGAAACACAAGCTGGATAAAGATGTTCCGTCCCGAATCGTACAGTACTGTAGTGTATGGAACCGTACCACTTGGTGGAAAGAGCCATTTATGTCCTAGTTGTGAACAGGCCTTTTGTACATCTGCTGAACAATAAAAACACTGACAGCCTATCAGAATCCACGACTTTAAGCACTCATGGATTTAAATGACATGACAGTAGTGCACTCACAGAAAAAATCTGTTTGTCTGGACACAAATATAGGCTAGTTATCATTAACACTCTTGGTGTTAATGGCTCTTAACTTTCATGCCATACCAAACTCTCTTTTCGGCATAAAGCACAAAAGCAGTTACCAGGCAGAATGTCCAGGCTGCACAACCATCTCTGATCCCCATCCACTTTCATTATACAGAAACAGTTGGACATTCTGCTAAACGACTCCCTTTGTGTTTCACACAAGAAATGAAGTCAGCAGTGTTTGGAATGACATAAACTGACTAAATGATAAAGACATTAATTTTTTTGCTGAGCTATCCCTTTAAATGAGTCTTACCCACTGAGAAAGCCGTACTAATATCTTGATAAATAGCTGCCATACCCCCTGGGCCACAGATCCAGTGTTCATATTTCATGTTAGCGCCGTAATACTACCCAAAGATGGAGGAGCGTACAACTGCAGAGCAAAACACGTCTAAGAACTGAGGGTAGTGTGTCAGCCTCAGCGTCTTCCCTGGGCTAATTGTCAACTGATGAGCTTTGAGCAGCTTTAGGATTTAGAGTGTATTATGAGGAGGGAGGGAAGGAGGGAGAGGCAGCAAGCAAACTGCCAGAGAGCCGAGGACCAGGGTGGGGAGGAT
Organism: Labeo rohita; assembly: GCF_022985175.1. Taxonomy (NCBI): domain Eukaryota; kingdom Metazoa; phylum Chordata; class Actinopteri; order Cypriniformes; family Cyprinidae; genus Labeo; species Labeo rohita. The sequence goes on along the minus strand of NC_066881.1, from coordinate 15,691,549 downwards.
TGCATCGGCGAGAGAGAGAGCGAGAGAGACACACACACGCACAGAAATAACAGGGCATGTGAATTAGCCAAGTGGATGCGGCGTCACTGAGAGGCACAGAGTGAAAGTGAGGGAGTGAATGACAGTGAGGGACCAGAGGAATACGCATGTGTGATCAGCACAAACGGGAAGGGTGAGAAGCTGAGCAGAGGAGAGGCGAGTAAAGGAGAGGCACGGCTGCTTCACTGACTTCAGGCGATCTCAAGGCTGGAGCCGTCCATCCTGCCTCGTGGAGGGCTGCCTCTCTAACCACACGCCGCCGAGACACGCACAGAGAGAGATTCAGAGGACCTGTGGTCATGGCAGACGTAGGTAAGTGAATCAAATCTCCTCTTTGTAAATCCTCTTTGAGCTACTGCTGCAAGTTGTTAAGGTGTAACTTTGAACAGATACACTGTCTGCATCTAAAGGTCACACTTTCTTAGGTTTCAGAGCAGTCGAATGGCGATTAACCCTCCAGGTGAGCCGAACCCCATTGTTTAAGAGGTGTATCCTCAGTGTGTAGGTGTTTAAATAAGAGCATGCTGGGAGCCAGACACCCAGAGTTAATGAGAACCCCAGGGTATCCTCAACCCCGCCCAGCTCTCATACGCACTGCTGCTTTCCAGCCTGCCCTTTACAACTATAATGGAAAGGGCTTATATTGCAGGACATATCTATTATGCCCATGGATCACAAGGAGTGTGGGGAAGGGAAAGGTATGATAGCCCTCCTCTATGTCTATTTTCACTCTGCTTACCAGGGATTATCAGGGGTGATTACTTACAGAAGAGATACAGAATTGCCTCTCTCTCTTATTCTGGCCCTGTTTGCTTCCCGTTCCCAGGGAATGTCCGTCAGAGTGTGTGCAAAGGGGAAAACTGCAGATAGTGTATGACCTGTAATGTTGTGTAGTATTTACTATGGTTAATGGGAATTCATTTTCATCTGCCTTGGAAATCACATTGATGTGTTGATCCACAGACTGAACAACTCAACAACAAAGCTCGATTTTGATTTTAACCTATGTCATCCAAGATGTTCGTATCTTTCTTTCTTCAGTCACAAAGAAATTGTTTTTTTAAAGGAAAACATTCCTCCATATAGTGGATTTCAATGGGGATCAGTGGGTTGAAGGTCCAAATTGGAGTTTCAATGCAGCTTCAAAGGGCTCTACGCTCCCAGCCAAGGAATAATATATAGTGGAACGAACATTTTCTTAAAAAACTGTATATATTTACTTTTTAACCACAAATGCAATCATCTTGCACTAGCTCTTGTGTAATCACATTGAAAAAGCCACACACAAATAGTTCTTAGTCTGTGTACTCTTGTTCAGAAAGGTGGGGTAGGGCGAAAAACTCTTCTCATTGTTTTACATTATTTTGTAAAGGGCGTTTGACTTTCTTTGCACGTTCGCTTTGTAAACACTGGGTCGGTACTTCTGCCTACGTCACGCGTGTGTGATTCCGTCATGGTTAAAAAATATATCAGTTCGTTTTTGTTTTTTTGTTTTTTTGAAAATGGCAGATTGTTTCACTAGATAAGACCCTTATTCTTCGGCTGTGATCATGTAGAGCCCTTTGAAGCTGTGCTGAAACTGCATTTTGGACTTTCAACCCGTTGGAAACCATCCCTGATAGCACACATATATCCTGGAGACGTCTACCCTGATACATACATCACGAAGACGCCTATTTGACGTCTGCATTTACATCTGGAAGACTTAGTTTTTACGTAGTTTGCTCATCTGCAGTACGTTTATAGACATTCCCTATCATGTCAAACAGACGTCTATTAGATGTCTGTAAGATGTTCATGATTTAGAATGTATGTAAAACTGACATCTTACAGACATCTGTCAGATGTTTGTACACAGCAGATGATTTCCAGATCAAGTGATCTTTAACGGACATCTTGCAGACGTATGTGTGCAATCTGAGTATTTGACGTCCGCATTTACATCTACAAAGATGTATTTTTTAGAATGTTTGCTCATCTGCAATGTCTTTTGGACGTTTCCTATCAGATGTTAAATAGACATCTATTAGATGTCTTTAAGATGTTCATGATTTAGAATGTATGTAAAACTGACATCTTACAGATATCTGTCAGATGTTTGTACACAGCAATTGATTTCCAGATCAAGTGATCTTTAACAGACATCTTGCAGACGTACATTTGCAATCTGAGTATTTGACGTCTGCATTTACATCTACAAGACATTTTTTTTAGAGTGTTTGCTCATCTGCAATGTCTTTTGGACGTTTCCTATCAAATGTCAAATAGACGTCTATTAGATGTCTTTAAGATGTTTATGATTTAGAATGTATGTTAAACTGACATCTTGCAGACATCTATCAGATGTTTGTAAACAGCAGATGCTTTCCAGATCAAGTGATCTTTAATATACATCTTGCAGATATACATGTGCTATCTGGGATAGAATCCACTATGTGGATAAAAATCCTGGAATGTTTTCCTCAAAACAACTAATTTCTTTGCAACTGAAGAAAGAAAGACATGAAATTCTTGGATGACATAGGGGTGAGAAAATTATCAGGAAATTTGTATTCTGAAAGTGAACTTACCCTTTAACTTTCCCTCCCTCTGATAATTCCTCCTCTCCAGCAGCCTGTCACTCATGAAATTGCAGCAATTAGCATCAACAACCATCCAATCAATTCCCAGTGGACAGAATCAATTCCCATCCTACATTTTTCTTAAGAAGCTATTTACTCAAATAAATGTCACTAGGGCTACCCTCGACTAAAGATGCATGTTTCATATGGATTACATAATCAAAGAATATTTGTTTACCATTCGAATTGGTTCATTTGATAGTAGACATTTTGCACTCTATAGATATATTTTTCATGTCTGTAAGGCAAGTCTTGGGTAATTTTTTTTTAGATGGCAGACCGAGACCGAGATGGCAGAAAGCGCATCCTGTTTGCTTTCATTATTTTACAAAACGCAACGTTTTGTTGTTATTCTGAATGCACACAAATAAACATCTTTACAGATTCTAAAGTTGTATTACTTTTCTCTGTATGAGCAAAAATGACAGAGTATTTTAAGAGCAAGTGACCACTCCGGTGCCTCCATTTGTCATGCAGTGAGCGCTACTATTCAGCTTCCACACTCCGCACAGACACTATAGCACACATTTTTCTACATTAACGTTAGATTGAGCAGGCAAGTAAAGTTGCTACTACTTACATATTTCAGAAGATAAGCCATATTTGAGGTTGACGAATGATATGTAAATGATTGGATGTCCTTTCCAAAACACATAGACCAGCCGTTTTTTTCTGCAAGTAAGCGACTAATAAAATTTTGGTCTCCTAAGCCTTTTGTGGTCAACTAACGGTTAGTTGATTATTAGGGGCCAGACCTAAATGTCACAGTAGGGATGATAAACATTTGCTATTTCCATTTCATGTGGACTTAATAAATTGCTTTAAACCCTGTTGAAAAAAAACAGCATAGGCTGCTTAGGTATGTTTTAAAGCATGGCTGATGGTTTGAGCTGGTTTAAGCTGGTTCTTGGCTGGTCATGTGCTGTTCCTAAGATGGTCCTAATCCTGATAACACACGTACATCTCGGAAATGTCTGTTTGACGTCTGCATTTACATCTGCAAGACGTAGTTTGCTCATCTGCAATACGTCTATTGGACATTTCCTATCAGATGTCAAATAGACGTCTATTAGATGTCTTTAAGATGTTTATGATTTAGAATGTATATAAAACTGACTTCTTACAGACATCTGCCAGACGTTTATACACAGCAGATGCTTTCCAGATCAAGAGATCTTTAACAGACATCTTGCAGACGTACGTGTGCTATCTGGGAAGCAACTAGCTTCTGCTCAGGACCAGCTTAGGACCAGCACATGACCATCTCAAACCAGCTAAGGAAACCAGGTTAAACCAGCCAGCAGCCATGATTGCTTTGAAAAGGGAATGCTTTTAATTGCAATTGCCTTAAAAGTAAATGTTTAAATGTAATCTAAAATTAGCATGCACAAATAAATATCCACTATCAAAAAAAAATCCATAATATCATAATACAGACATTCAGTTTTCTTCTTTATATTTTAGTCTGATAATGTGCGTGATAATTCTCTGAATGCATGGATAAACTTAACTGTATCTGTAGTAGAACTGAGATGGTTATGAATCATCATGAAAAATGTCTTGTTAGTTTGAAATGTTGTGCGGCAGTGTTGGTGATGTGATGACGCTTATGATTGTGTTTCAGAATCTCTCAGTGAGGCCCTTAAAGGCATCACTGTCAGCACAGAGCTGGTGGAGGAGGAGCTGAAGCCTCATCTGGATGTTCTGCTCAACCTCCTATTAGAGAAGAGTGAGTTTACACCAATTAACTACGCCTCGATCTAATTATATATCTGTCAACCCATCATTCCATAAACTTGTTGGGTTTTTTCATTCATATCTATTAATATATGTTATGTTTGTTTATTGCAACATCCAATCATGGTGCCATGACCCTTATGAGAGCCAGTAAAAAGCCGTGATCGCATGTGAATGTGACGTCTGTTGTTTCTAGAAGCCCTACTGAGTGAGGGCACCATTTAGCGTCACACTCATTACACACTCATCCTGCTGTGAGCTGCTATTTGCCTCTGCCTTCTTGAAGTACTATGTGTGTGTGTGCGTGTGTGGGAAGACAATCCAATGCAGGGGGCAGCAGAGGGTCAGCTTATCTTCCTACTAGCAGATTTGGGGCACAAGTAGGAGACAAGTAATCCGCATTTACATTTGAGAGAGAGAGAGGGAAGGCGAAGGAGGGAACGGGTTAATCTCATTAATCTTTCTCTCCTTTTCTCTATTTCACTCCCCATCTTCTGCTCATTCTCGCAAATTAGTTTGCACCAGCTGTCCTTCTTGGCACATTGCTTGTGCTTTCTGATCGCAAATGCATCTAAAAATGGAAAAGCAGCCCCCGCAAAAGAACACAAAGTAGATGTTACCATGGCAGCTAGGCTTCCTCTGACAGTTTGACCTGCCACCGTGGCCCTTCTGGATATTTTTCTTGAGGAGAACATGTTTTAATGACAGAATTTCCTCCTGCTAGTATCTCTGTCTCCGAAGCAGATCCTCATCTACCGCTTTGAATTTGAACGGATTACTCTATGGCCTCGGTGTCAAAGCATCTCTGAAGTGCACGGTACAAAACCTGAGGGAGGAGATAAAAGAAAAAGTGAAGCAACAGGATGAGCTATCAGGAAGAAAGTGCAGTCTGAAATTGATTTGACATCAGTGGAAAAGTAGGGAAGCTTTGTTAAAGCCTTGGTGATATCCAGGCTTTAAAACAAAGCACACACCTGTGTATTTTACCTACATATGCACATACATTTATATGAATATATGAAATTACAAACATGCAAAGAAAATAATCACACCTATTTCCATCCCCAGAGAAAGGAACAGCGGAGAAAATAGTGTCCAGTGGTGTTCTGCCCATACTTGCTCAAGTCCTGAGGAAGAAGAGTCCCCTCACCTCTCAGGTCACCTTATTGGTGGCAGAAATGGCCAGAGAAGGTAAACAAGATTTATAATACAGTCTGTTGCTTATGGGTATTTCTTCAGCTTTGGCTACTGTTATGTCTTAAGGGGAAAATTCTTTTCAACGCTCTTTTATTTGTAGATTTTATTGCTTTACCTTTGTCCCAGACTCTTACACTGACGATCTATCATTCAAATATTAACTATTACATGAAAAACTATGATAAACCTAGACCAAGTGAACACACTGGAAAAGTGTAGCACCAGATACTAGCCCAACTCCAATAGAGTACAACAAAACCTGGCGTTGTGTAGATCCAAAAATGGTTCAAACATAAAAAACAAATGAGATCCGCACACAAAAAATAGGCCAAACTGTTCATGTCAGTTTATTGTCCAGAGGCCACAAAAAAAGTGCAAGAAGTGCAATGGTGCAAAGAGTGCAAAACGTTTTCAGGATTAACCCTTCATCAGTAGCACTAATAAAGGGTTAAATTTACAGGTAATTTACTCACCCCCTTGTCATCCAAGGTAAGATATTATGTTTTTTGAGGAAAACATTTCAGGTTTTCTCTCCATATAGTGGACTTCTATGAAATGAAATGAAATGAAATGAAATGAAATTATCGCATTTATATAGCGCTTTCATTGTGTATTGCTATACACCCAAAGCGCTTTACAGTCATATGGGGGGATCTCTCCTCAACCACCACCAGTGTGCAGCATCCACTTGGATGATGCGACGGCAGCCACAGGACAACGGCGCCAGTGCGCTCACCACACACCAGCTACAGGTGGAGAGGAGAGAGAGTGATAGAGCCAATTCAGTGAATGGGGATTATTAGGAGGCCATGATCGACAAAGGCCAGAGGAGGGAATTTGGCCAGGACACCGGGGATACTCCCCTACTCTTTACAAGAAGTGCCATGGGATTTTTAATGACCACAAAGAGTCAGGACCTCAGTTTAACGTCTCATCCGAATGATGGTGCTTTTTTTACAGTATAATGTCCCCATCACTACACTGGGGCATTAGGACCCACATAGACCACAGGGTGAGCACCCCCTGCTGGCCTCACTAACACCTCTTCCAACAGCAATCTAGTTTTCCCAGGTGGTCTCTCATCCAGGTACTGACCAGGCTCAGCCCTGCTTAGCTTCAGTGGGTAGCCAGTCTTGGGCTGCAGGGTGAAATGGCTGTGGCCATGGTGCCTGCAAGTTTGAACTTCCAAAATGCAGTTTAAATGCAGCTTCAAAGAACTCTAATCGATCCCAGCTGATGAAGAAGGGTCTTATCTAGCAAAATGATCAGTCATTTTCTAAACAAATTGACAATTTATATACTTTTTAACCTCAAATGCTCGTCTTGTCTAGGTCTGCGTAAACTCTGTGTATTCAAGACAGTTAGGGTAGGCTGAAAAACTCCCATCTCATTTTCAACTTTAAAATTGTCCTACATCGCTGCAGAAGTACCGACCCAGTGTTTACAAAGTGAACATGCAAAGAAGATCAAATGCCCTTTACAAAAAAAGGTAAAACAGTAATGTCGGATGATTTTGAAGTTGGAGGAGAAAATGAGATGGGAGTTTTTCGACCTACCTTAACTGTCTTGAACCAGAATACACAGAGTTTACGCAGAGCTAGACAAGATGAGCATTTGAGGTTAAAAAGTAAATAAATTGTAATTTTTTCTTTTTGAAAATGGTGATCGTTTCGCTAGATAAGACCCTTCTTCTTTGGCTGGGATCAATTAGAGCCATTTGAAGCTGCATTTAAACTAGTGGGTACACTATATGGAGAGAAATCTTGAAATGTTTTTCTCAAAAAACATAATTTCTTTTCTGACCCTCCATAGACAGCAATGTAACTGAAATGTTCCCAGACCCAAAAAGAAAGTAAGGACATTGTTAAAATAGTCAATGTGTGACATCAGTGGTTCAACCATAATTTTATGAAGCTACGAGAAAACTAAAATAAGGATGTTATTCTGTTCTTCCGCATCACCGTCCTCCGCCATTATTGAGAGTAGCACATTGTGCGCACAGAAAGTATTCTCATAGCTTCGTAAAATTACGTTTGAACCACTGATGTCACATGGACTATTTTAACAATGTCCTTACTACATCTGGGAGCATTTCTGTTACATTGCTCTGAATGGAGGGTCAGAGAGTTCTCTGATTTTATCAAAGAATATGTTAACTTGTGTTCCGACGATGAACAAAGGTCTTACCATTTTCAATCGATACGAGGGTGAGTAATTAATGACATCAATGGAATCTTTACATTACACTAAAGGTTCTTTATAGTGGAAAAGGTTCTTCGGATTGTTCTTCACTAAGAAAAAATGTTTCTTCTAAGAACTTTTCACTGAAAGTTTCTTTGTGGAACCCAAAGTGGTTCTTTAGTGGCACTGCTGCAAAAAATCCTTTTTGCAACCATTATTTTTGGCTTGTTTGTTTGTGTGCTAGCTGCTGTGAGGGAGCGCTGTATTGAAGCAGGTCTGGTGACCGCATTAGTGCCTTTACTGAACAGCCCAGACCAAGACCAACTCCTGCACACGGGCCGAGCAATTGGACGTATCTGCTTTGAAAATGGTAAGTGCATTGGAGCAGGATAGTGGCAGTCTATCTGATCGTATTTCTTACCAACAGTCTTGATGTGTATCCAGTTGGCTGCACAATTCCACTCAGCTTCTTTACTTCTGTTCTAACACAGTTTTCTTTCTTAACACAGAGTTTAATTTGAATAGTAAATGTCAGAATCTTAATTCTGTTCATCCTTTAACTTCTTGAACCTGCAATTCTCCTGGTATTGAAGTTTATCGGTCTGCATCTGGTATAAAGACGTCTTGTTTGTCTTTATAAGTCCTTGGATTGTCTTTCTCTTCTGTTGCCATCTCCTGGCCTAGTTTTCTCTGTCTTTGTGTATTCTACTAGAAAGCACCAACACTTCTATCCAGCTTTATGTTAAATTTCATATTCAAAAGACAGCTTAGTAGTTGTTCCTTAAGTTGGTTATGCTGTCTATGATCAGTCCCATGAGTAAAACGTCCTACCTAACAAGATGTTTTAAACATAAAGTTAAAATATAAATATTCCGCTCTTGTTTTGTTGAGGCTTGGCTTTTGACAGCCTATTCATGTTGAGCATTCATTACACACATTCAGAATAATTACTATTCATTCCCTGTGCTCTTTTCTTTTTTATATTCTCACATCTTTTATAGCACTCAATGCCCATTCCTCTCTTGGCTGTCTGTGCTTGTGTGCCCACTCACCCGTCCTCCCTATGTCTCTCTCTCTCTCAGCTGTGCAGCAGACGCAGCTGGTGGAGAATGGTGTAATCCCCAGGCTGGTGGCCATAATGCAGCAGTATCCTGAAAATGACCCGCTGGTAAACGTCTGCCTGCTGGCACTCTGCAACCTTGCTGATGTGGGTAAGACAAAAATAGAGAGCAGGGAAGCTTTAAAATCATATATAATAAAAACACTAGCTGACAGGACATTGTCATACTGAGTAGCAATACACCAGTTTTAAAATTGATTTTTTTCTTTTTTTTCTTAACAGTAATGGATAGTTCTCCAAAAATGACTCACCCTCATGTCGGTCCAAACCCTTAAAGATCTTCGTTCATCTTCGGAACACAAATTAAGATATTTTTCATTAAATCTAAGAGCTTTCTGACCCTACATAGACAGCAATGCAACTGACACTTTGAAGGCCCAGAAAGGTAGCAAGGACATCATTAAAATACTCAATGTGACATCTGTGGTTCAACCTTAATGTTATGAAGTGCGTCAAAGGCTGACACGGAAGAGAAGAAACTGTTGAATAAAGTTATTTTTGTTTTCTTTGCACAAAAAAAGTATTTGCGTAGCTTTATAACAATACGTTTGAACTACTGATGTCACATGGACTATTTTAACAATGTCCTTACTACCTTTCTGGGCACTGAATGTTTCAGTTGCATTGCTGCCTATGAAGGGTCAGAAAGCTCTTGGATTTCATCAAAAATATCTTAATTTGTGTTCCAAAGATGAACGAAGGTCTTACAGGTTTGGAAAGCTAGAGGGTGAGTAATTACAGAATTTTCATTTTGGGGTGAACTATCCCTTTAAGTCAGTGTTAGATGATGACGAATGTAATTTAAATATAAAACATGGGAAAGTAACATGAATAATTACATAGTACACAATATTGGTCAATGTATATACCGATATATTGTATATACAGTGACCAGTATGTTACCAATTTATTGTGCATCTGCAAGATTGAGGCAGTCTTGTTTTTATATACACCTCATTCTCAGTTATAATTACTTACAAATTTGTTCAGGTATTTTTTCTTACAATATGTGAACTGGCACCACAAAACCATAAGGGTCATTTTTTTTTAAATTGAGATTTATACATCATCTGAAAGATGAATAAATAAGCTTTCCGTTATTGTATGGTTTGTTAAGATAGGACAATATTTGTCCAAAGTAAGGTCTTTAAAGTTGTCCAAATGAAGTTCTTAGCAATGCATATAACTAATCAAAAATATACTGTATTTACGGTAGGAAACTTACAAAATATCTTCATGAAACATGATTTTTACTTAATATCTTAATTATTTTCGGCATAAAAGAAAAATTTATAATTTTGACCCATACAATGTTTTGTTGGCTATTACTACAAATATGCCCGTACTACTTATAACTAGTTTTGTGGTCCAGGGTCACAAATGTCTAATATCTAGTGACTGATTGTGTTTTTGTCAGATGCTGCACGAGAGGCCCTGGTGGAAGTGGGTGTGGCAGAGGTCTTGACCTACCAGCTAAAGCGGGCACCAGACGCAGAACGCCGGCATCTCATACTAGAGGTTCTTGGGTCACTGGGAGAAAGTGGTGAGCTGCATAATATTTAAACCAGATCTATACATGAGCCTGAATCGTACAACAGTATTCATATAAGTGTACTTCGGTTGAAATTTTGCCTGTCACTCCTCAATGTGATGGTGTCTAGAAGTAAACTAAAAATGTTCTTGTGCCTGTCCTTGCAAATCCCTCTGTGACTGTGTGTTCATGTCTTTTAGATGCTTTGAAACTGCAGTTTGTGGAAGCAGGCGTGCCTGAGGCTCTCTCTGAAATGATTCGAACTCTTCAGGGTGGCTCTGACACACATGACCTCTGCAGCATTAAAGTGGCCTCAAACCTCATAGTATCTCTCCTACTGGGAGGTACGTCTCTCTCTATTACTTCACCACTAGCATCATATTACAATGAAATGTTTTTATTTAGGTTATTTTATTATCAATCTATTTGGCTATCAACATTAGAAAATAAGAGAGTCTTATGAAATATGCCAACAGTGCAGTGCAAGAATCATCTGCCTTTTGTTACAGATGAATCAATGCAGAAGTGTTTTGGGGAAGGGACGGGGATGGTGTATCAGGATGTTCTGTCCTGGCTGCAGTCATCAAATACTGAACTGCAGTTGTCAGGAGCCCTGGCCATTGCTAACTTTGCCAGAAATGGTGAGGAGATGAACATGGAGCTGTAGTGGAGTGTGATAAAGGTTTTGTCTGACTTTGACTCAAATTTTATTGCAGTTAAAGTTACTGAGATTAGTTTTCTCTATTTTTTTTGTTCTTAGACAGCAACTGTGTGAAGATGTTGGAATTAGGAGTTGTTCCTCGTATTCTGGACCTGTTGGAGCAGCATGTAGCAGAGGGAGATGTATCTGTGCAGCACGCTGGCCTCAGTGCACTTAGAAATCTTGCCATTCCAGGTTCTACTTTTCTTTTCATAGTACACTACTGATTAAAATGTATGGGGTCAGTAAGGTTTTTAACATTTAGGCTGCATTTATTTGAACAGAAATTCAGTAAAAACACTAATATTGTGAATTATTGCAATTAAAAGAAAACTGTTTTTCTTATTTTAATATATTTTAAAATACAATCATGACACTGGACCACAAAACCAGTCATAAGGGTTATTTTTTTTAAATTGAAAGCTGAATAAATAAGCTTTTATATGGATGTTTGTTAGGATAGGACAATATTTGGCTGAGATACAACTATTTGAAAATCTGGAATCTGAGGGTGCAAAAAAAAAAAAATCTAAATATTGAGAAAATCGCCTTTAAAGTTGTCCAAATGAAGTTCTTAGCAATGCATATTACCAATCAAAAATTGGTAAAGAAGTTTTGATGTATTTACAGTAGGAAATTTACAGTAGGAAATAATCCATCTTTACTTAATTTCCTAATGATTTTTGGCATATAAGAAAATTCACTAATTTTGACCCATACAATGTACTGTTGGCTATTGCTACAAATATACCCATGCTACTTATGACTGGTTTTGTGGTCCAGGGTCACTTTTTTTCTTTTGATATCAAAGTTGAATTTTCAGCAGCCATTATTCTAGCCATCACTTTGAAAAAGAAACTTTTGTAACAATGTAGAAGTCTTTACTGTAACTTTTGATTAATTTTTATGTCTTGGTCCCACTTTATATTAGGTGATAAGTGCAATATATACAATGAACTTATATACAAATGTAAGTGCATTTGATACAATGCACTTATTGTGTACACACATGTTTTCACAGTGTACTTATGTTTAAAAAAATATAATACCTGCATGTAATTACACCTGTAATTAATTTCTGTATTTACATTTATAGTTACACTGTTGACCTATCCCTTACACCTTAACCCACCCTTAAACCTACCCATACCACCAAACCTGTCCCTAACCTTACCCAAAACACAGCAAAAGTGTTTTGCAATACAATAGGTACACAATACATTGTACTTTTTATGTAAGTACATAGTGTTTAAGTATAAAGTGGGATCAGAAATTTTACTGACCCAACCCTTTGAACGTTCATTATGCAACCTTTTGCAAATACAAAATGGGTTATCACCAGCATATGTGACCCAGGACCACAAACCCAGTCTTAAGTCGCTGGGGCTTATTTGTAGCAATAGCCAAAAATACATGTATGGGTCAAAATTATTGATTTTTCTTTTATTGCAAAAATTATTGGGAAATTAAGTAAAGATCATGTTCCTTTAAGATATTTTGTAAAATTCCTACTGTAAATGTATGAAAACTTAGTTTTTGATTAGTCATATACATTGTTAAGAACATTATTTGAAGAACTTTAAAGGCAATTTTCTCAATATTTTGATTTTTTTGCACCCTCAGATTCCTGATTTTTAAATAGTTGTATCTCGGCTAATTATTGTCCTATCGTAACAAACTATACATCAATGAATAGCCAGCTTTCATATGATGCATAAATCTCAATTTTGAAAAAATGACCCTTATGACTGGTTTTGTGATCCAGGGTCACATATAGAGTTGTTTAGTGCAGGGACATGTTTGGATTTTGTCCCCCAGCATGGGATGCAAGTGTGCAGGTGTTTCCTGGTTCACCAGCTAGAACAGCATTAAAACTGCAGTAGCCAGTACAGACTGGACTTTTTAGCAGGTTTATATTTCTATTACACTTTTTTGTGGTTAAATCTGTCATCTTGCTCTCTTTGTTTTCCTGATATAGCTTCCAATAAGGTGCGTATGCTGGAGGATGGAGTCACAGAGAGGATCAGGACCCTTCTGCGCTCTGACATGCCACCCGTCCAATTCAAACTGCTGGGCACTTTGCGCATGATGGTGGATGGCCAAGGTAATGATTCAAGGAAACTGCATTTATGTGAATTGTTTGCATAAACATATAAAATGAACTTGCAATGCAAGTTGCTTTAGAGAAAACTACTCTTAAATGCATACAACAAGACTGAATAAATGTGACCGTCCCAGTGGTAGTAAAAAGCACATTCATTTGGCTGTTGAAGAGGAGGAGATGACAAACAGCATGTTGTCATTTTTATACAAAAGCTTTGCTAAACTATACAATTACCTGCCAAATGACTATGATGGCTGATGAATTAACATTTCCCCTTACACTGTTAAACTGTTGTTCAAATGTAGGGTATGTAGAGGCTGTAATTTCCAGCCCTTCAGTGAAGTGTGTTATTTTAGACACCCTTGTATGCAGACAAAAGGCCTGCAAGGGCTTTGACACATTGAATTACTGTCTGTGCTGTACTGTCTGTACTCCAGTGATTATTTCCCTTAACAAAGGTGATCTGAGTAACTAAATGCAGAGGTAAACAAACCTTAAAGTGCTGCCACAGTTAATGTATTAACAGCTACTTTTATTAGCATATTTTCTCTTTTTATTTCTATTGTACTCTTTTTTTCGCCACCTCTCTCATAGAAGAAGCAGCTTCAGTTTTAGGGAAGGATGAGGTTCTGTTAGCACGGGTCATGGAGTGGTGCGAGGCTAAAGATCACGCTGGTGTCAGAGGCGAGGCCAACCGTCTTTTAGCAGCTCTCATAAGACACAGCCGAAACCCTGTGAGTTTTAGACACACAAAGTATGTGTAACTATAGTCATTGCGTCTGTTTACTTAAAATATCCCCCTTTGTTGTCTTTAAAGGAAGTCATCCACACTGTCATTAAAGCAGATGGAGTCCAGCATCTCATCTCAATGGCAACCAGTGAGCACGTCATCATGCAGAATGAGGCTTTAGTTGCTTTGGCCATTGCTTCTGCAATAGACATTGGTAAGACTAATGCATAACTTAGAACCATCCTCCATATTTAAAGATATGTATTTCTATGTAAATCGACAGACAATTTTAATAAACACTAAGATAGTTCACCAAAAAATGAAAATTCTGTTATTAATTATTCACCCTCATGTCATTCAAAACCCGTAAGACTGTTGTTCATCTTCAGAACACAAATTTATATTAATATTTTTGATGAAATCTGAGAGCTTTCTGACCGTCCTTAGACTGCAACACAACTGACGTGCTCAAGGCCCAGAAAGGTAGGAAGGACGTTTAAATAGTCCATGTGACATCTGTGGGTTAACTGTAATGTTATGAAGCTACAAGAATACTTCTTGTTTTCTTTGCTCACAAAAAGTATTCTCTTAGCTTCATAAAATTATGGTTGAACCACTGATGTACATGGACTATTTTAAATGTACCCAGACTACTTTTCTGGGCCGTGAATATGCCAGTTGTGTTGCTGCTAGTGCAGGGTCAGAAAGATCTTAGATTTCATTAAAAAATATCTAAATTAGTGTTCTGAACATGAACAAAAGTCTTGCGGGTTTGGAATGACATGAGGGTGAGTAATTTTCCGTTTTTGGGTAAACTAACTGTTTTCTTTCCACTAGTCAAAAAATAGCCTAAAATGTAAAAATCATTGTGCCTGTAATGCTTTGTCTTAAAGGAGAAGTTTACTTCCAGAACAAAAATGTACAAATAATTTACTTACCTCCTTGTCATCCAAGATGTTCATGTCTTTCTTTCTTCAGTCGTAAAGAAATTATGTTTTTTGAGGAAAACATTTCAGAATTTCTCTCCATATAGTGGGTTTATGGTGCCTGCGAGTTTGAACTTCCAAAATGCAGTTTCAGCGCATCTTCAAAGGGCTCTAAACGATCCCAGCCGAGGAGGAATGGTCTTATCTAACAAAACAATCAGTTTGTTTTTTTTTTTTAAATTAAAGTTTATATACTTTTTAACCTCAAATGCTCATCTTGTCTAGCTCTGCGTGAACTCTGTGTATTCCGGTTCAAGACAATTAGGGCAGGTCGAAAAACTCCCATCTCATTTTCTCCTCCATTTTTGAAATTTTGATCTTCATTTGATCTTTGCATGTTCACTTTGTAAACACTGGGTGGGTACTTCTGCAGCGATGTAGGACAATTTTGAAGTTGGAGGAAAAATGAGATGGGTTGAGTTTTTTGACATGCCCTAACCCGGAATACACAGAGTACACGCAGAGCTAGACAAGATGAGCATTTGAGGTTAAAAAGTATATAAATTATAGAAAATAACCGATTGTTTCGCTAAATAAATTTAGAGCACTTTGATGCTGCATTTAAACTGTATTTTGGAAGTTCAAACTCACGGGCACCATTGAAGTCCACTATATGGAGAGAAAACCTGAAATGTTGTCCTCAAAAAACATCATTTCTTTACAAATGAAGAAAGAAAGACATGAACATCTTGGATGACAAGGGGGTGAGTACATTATCTGTACATTTTTGTTCTGGAAATGAACTTCTCCTTTAAAATAAACACCATAACCAAATGATATGAGATAGGAAAATGGAGAAGAATAGCAGTAGAAAAAGGCAGATTCATACTTGAATTGTGTCAAAAGTTAAATCTGGCAAAGTTAGTAAATTTAAATAGCCATAGTGCAAATAGACATTCCAATATATGTGCCACTTTCTTTTCTGCGCAGAGGCAGTCCAAGAACCATTTCGGGATGCAGATCTCCTTCCCACCTTGCAGAAGATGCTAGACGACCCTATTGTGGCCGTGGAGGTCAAATTCAGCGCTTTAGGCCTCATCTGCAGCCTTGCCAACTCTAGTCAGTGCCACAAAGTGACACAATTGTTGAACTCAGTTTCCTGTTTACTAACTAATCAAACGCTCTGTGAAGATTGAAATTACAAGATTATGTGAATATAGCAAGCCCTAGTTTTGAACTAAACTATGTATGTCTTTACCCTCTTCTTTTTCTCCTACAGGCATGTTACGGGAGCAGATAACGTCTCTAAACCTGAGGGACACCCTGTCCAAACTGTCCGCTCACACCAGCACAAAGCTGGCTAAGCAGGCTGACACAGTGATGGCTGTTCTTTCTGAGACCGCCTAGACTTGCATAGTCATCTTCCAGACACACTTACACATATCCTTGTGGGGATATTTTATGACACTTCATCCCCATAAGGATAGTGAAACACACGCAGTTACTCCATCTAGCTTGGCATGTAGTCAGACCAAAGTAATATAAATTTACCCCACTCACTTCGGAGACATGTGGTGCGATTTCATCATCTAAAGTAGGAGGAAGTCAGTTTGTCCATAATAGATGTCATTTGTTGTCAGCTGTCCTAGGAACAGGAACATTCGGGTGACAAACTATCCATCAGTAATGAACATGCTGTTCATGAACAAGTGTTGAAGTGTTCAGTGGAAAATAAATTAGTAAATATCTGCATACAAATGTGCAAATATACTCTCCATGGACTTCCATTATAAGAGTGCTAGATCTAGCAAAGCCGCTCTATCTATCTATGAGCTTGCTGTCTATCCATGGAAATTAATTAATAACAAACATTTAATTTTTTATGTTGCATACCAATGCACTGCACTGCTCTTAATACGAGTAGTGTTGTATTTGTCTTGTGGTTTCTTTTATCAAAGTACATTAACACTGCTGAAGTGATATTTCATCTTAAAGTTATATAATGTTGAATGTAAAAAAACATATATATTGTTAGAAAAGAGTATGTCTTGGGTTGTAACGTCTATTTTCATATCATAGCTGGCCTTACTACTTTAGTTCTCTGGTGTAGGGCTTTTTAATGCAGATTCTTTGATCATGTTGATCATTTATTTCTAGCTAGCCATGAGCACAAAACTGAATCTCCATATCATGAAAGCAATAGCCAGAAACATATCAAGAACAGTTCTTGAGCTTCCTAAGTCTAAATAAAAAAGCAATCATCATTAATAACTCTAGCAGTGTTGTGTAAATGCTGTTGTTGTGTTTGCATCTTTGTATCCATGTCTTAAAAATTGTTTGCTCAATTTCTGTCAAGGTCAGACTCCAGACGATCGACAAAACAGAGCAATTTTAGTGACTACTGTGTCAGCGGAAGTACTGTTTTGAACCATGTCTGTGAGTGTGTGGCCTGTGTATTTCCAGAGACAAATGGCCTGAGGGCAATGACAGACTTTTCAGATTTAACAAGCTGAATGTGTGAGGTGGCTCAGCCCTGCCCAATTAGAAGGCTTCATGCAGCACCGAAGATCACCAGGCTCTTCACAGCTTGACAAATAGCACAATCTCTATCCGTCCTTCATAGCTGCGCTAATGGGTGTTGATTACATTTTTAAATACATAGACTATTTTTGTGTGTAAAGTGTACGGTTTCCAGAACAGCTTGTTTCTGGCAATAAAGTGAAAATAAAGAAGACATTGTCTGTTTATTTTACGCTGTGATGTTCAGGAAACAACCCTATATATGTATATATATATATATATATATAATTTTAAATACAAAAATAATAATGTTGTAATTGTTCAAACATTAAGAATGTCGTGTACACATAAATTCTTATTAAAATTTTAAATCAAGTTGTTTTAAGTGATTTTAGTGTTTTGTTTTTTTTTTGTGATGAATTGGCCATAGCCTTAAAAATGTCATGTGGTGCGACCATGATTTATATTTCAATTAATTCATTTACTTAACATGCTTAATATTTTTTTAGATGCTCTCAGTAATTAAAGTGTTTAGAAACAAAGTATTTGCATTTATTTTGAGTTTTTGTAAATAATGATCTCATATTTTTGTTTTATAATTTTAGAGTTGCCTTCCTATAGTTAGCAGACTTATTTTTCTGTAAATTGCATAAAACTTTAATAATAAAAAAAGTGATTCATAAAACACAAAACTGAAGCACAAAAAAACTGCCAATCTGGGACATAAATCTATAATGGAAAACACTCTGCAGTGGTTGCACCACATGATATTTCAAATTCAGTCAACATTTACAAGCAAAGAATAGCCCACCTAAACAAGCTTCCCACAAAAGGTCACTATGAAATTTATAATAACAATAAATACTTGTAGATTAATACTTAATATTCATTGTTTTTTTTGTTTTTTTGAGGTCATACTGTGATATCCAAATGTAGTAATTACATACAAAAGTTCCAAAATTTTGGAAACACCCTAGAAAAGTGGGAATTTGGACAATATTGGCATAAATCCTTTTTAATTTGTGATAATTTTGCACTGATAAGGGACAACACAAACTACGAAAACATATTTTATTACATAAACAGTTTATACATACAAAAAAACTTTAATTACAGCTCTGCATAATCTGGGCCTAAATTCATTGTATTCTAAACTTAATTGGCAATCAGTTGTTGAAGCTATTAAGGTGTGCTGACCCAAAAATCTTTTAAAAACCTGGGCCAAACCCTAAACCAGTAACCAGGCATCACACTTGGCAAAGAGGCATGTCTGACTTTGACATGTATATATTGCCATTATTATGTAATCAAAATGAAAATTATTATTCCTGGTCTTCAATGATAATGTCAAGTTACTTTAATGTATTTGCTGATATCGTCCAAAACCACACTTTGCCAGGGGTGTTTCCAAACTTTTGGAGGGCAGTGTACAAGCCGTTACAAATGTATTATTTTTTTTCCAAATTTGAAAGAGAGTTAGAAACCTGCCTGATGCTTCCATGGGTCATTGGCAAATTGCTATATGAGGCAAAGTCCTATCTTTGAATAGATTTCAACATAAAAGTTCCAAAATGGTAGTGACTTGATGGTCGCACCACATGATATTTCATAAAAAAGAAATCATCGGACAAAGCCTGTTTGTATATTATGATGGAAATATAAATGCTTTGCAATTTTATACAGGATTACAAAACTCTTTGGAAATCATGCCAAATAGTGCAGAAGATTAATCTGAATAAATTTAGGGTAAGTTCAAAGACGTTTCCAAAACAACAGTTATGGCTGGACAGTTGCACCACATGATATTTTGACACTTTGAATAACAGAAAGATTACAAATAACGAATCTTTTTTGAAAAGTTAAAGTGGGTCCATACATAGGAGAGGCACTTCATATATATGGCATATTTGTAATGCATTTAAACCAATTTTTAAAAGTATAACTGCAATTGGACAAAACATTAGGCGTCACGTCATATAAGCTAGTGCAAGATGAGCATTTGTGGTTAAAAAGTATATAAATTTCTATTTTTCTTAGAAAATGGCCGATCGTTACCTTAAACCCCTCGGCCACAACTGAAGTCAAAAAATAGAAAAAATGGATAAAAAATGTTTTCCTCAAAAAATCTGATTTGGATGTCATCTTGGATGACATGGGGGTGAATAAATTATCAGGAAATTTTCATTCTGAAAGTGAACTTCTCCTGTAATGAACCGACGGTGAGCAGTCATTTAAGCAAAAGTCTTCTATATGACCACTAGATGGAGTCAACAGAAACACTACTTTGACCACACGGCAAGCTGCTCTTGCAAACAGTGTGTATTAACACTTATTTGCAGCACTGCTCTTTTCAGTGGCCTTAGGGAGCAAACCTTCATTGCCTTATTAAAGAAAAAGCTGGGAAATCAGTTCAGTAATTATCACTGTGCTGTCTAATTTCATGCCAATTACTGTCTACAATCTGATTATTTGCCATTCATGGTAACCTATTATTTTAATTAACTTGTGTAATGAAGTCAGAATACCAGTTACAGTGTCTCTATTTTTTCCTTTGTTGAAGTGCTTTGTTTGATGTATAAACTGTGTAACATTCAGACAGCCGTTTCTTTATTCTCATGTGACAAATGAATAAGATGGCTGAGGGAACCACTATCGGTTTCTGTGTACATGTTTGCGTTACAAACGGTGGGCATGTTTTGCAGAAGCTGTGCCGAGTGAAACATATGGGTAGTCTCCGCAGGAGATTGGTACAACAGGCCACATGCCCAGAGTTCATCCACTCTCATCTGTCCACATTACACAAGCCACAACACCCAGCTGAGCCTAATCAGTGTGTCCCTCCATCATCCACAGAGTGGACCTCCACCTCCTACATTACAGCAATTGCTCACTAAACAACCTCACTATAGTAGGAAAAAAAATACTATGGTAGTCAATAGCTAACAGCAACTACAGATTGCTACTACAGAAATTTTATAACATTGTCTTGTATGTGCGTATGAACAATCAGGAGCATCGGGAGAATGTTATGGATTTGTCACATTGGTGGTGCACATACACATCAATACAATGTTCAGTTGCTGCATGGAATGCGTGCTGTGAAAAGATTGTCCTATTATTCTTGTATTACTTTATCAACCAATCAATCAGGCTGTCACACGGCATGTGAGTATTAAACTAAGTTCTCTTGCATGTCTTACTGCACTTAAACTGTCAAATACACACAAGTTTATGTTAAGAACACACCTAAGTAACAAAAACAGTTGATTATGTCTGTGAAGGTAAACAGCTGGGAAAGAAATCGCACGTTTAAATTATATCTGTGTGGCAGCAGCATAAACTACAGTAAATAAACTGTAAATAAATCAGTAAATCCACTGCTCTCTTGTCTACTTTGGGTCTGGGACTCTAAATAGTGCTCTGCACTTGTCTGTGCAGCCAACGAAAGAAAAGATATCATGCTTTGCTTGAACTTCTGCCATGGTGTTAGAACTGGTACACTGTTGTCTCTTGTGAAAACAGAATGGCAGCGTCATGGGTGGAAATGTGCAGATTAAGGAGCAGTAATATTATAATAAGATCTCCTTCCTATGTCACGGGGGTGCGAAATCTGAGCAGCTTTTTTTTACATGCTTGCAGAGAAAGGCTTACCAAAATAAAGTTACTGGGTTGTCCTTTTTCACGTTTTCTGGGATGGTAGATGTACCTGATTATAGCACTTAAAAATGGAAGAAGTCAGATTATAATGTGTTTGTTATACCATGATTCCTCAGTAACTCGATATGTTAAAGAAGTAGTTCACTTCCAGAACAAAAATTTACAGATAATGTACTCACCCCGTTGTCATTCAAGATGTTCATGCCTTTCTTTTTTCAGTCATAAAGAAACTATGTTTTTTAAGGAAAACATTTCAGGAATTATCTCCATATAGTGGACTTCAGGTGCCCTGCTAGTTTGAACGTCCAAAATGCAGTTTAAATGCAGCTTCAAAGGATTCTAAACGATCCCAGCTGAGAAATAAGGGTCTTATCTAGCAAAACGATCGGCCATTTTCTGAAAAAAAAAAAAAAAATACACTTTTTAACTTTTTAACTCTGTGTAATCTGGGTCAGTACAGTTAGGGTATGTCGAAAAAACTCCCAAAATCAAACTTCAAAATAGCCCTACATCACTGTTTTACCTTTTTTTTTTGTAAAGAGCATTTGACCTTCTTTGCATGTTCACTTTGTAAACACTGGGTCAGTGCTTCTGCAACAATGTAGGACGATATAAAAGTTAGAGGAGAAATGAGATGGGAGTTTTTAGACATACCCTAACTGTACTGACCCGGATTACACAGCACGCACATGCCAGAGTTGGAAGTGAACTACTCCTTTAACTTTTTTCCCTCCTTACTAATTTTCATCCTTTTATTAGAAGAATTCTGTTTCTTTTCTTGCATAAACCATTTATAGGTATACTTTAAATTGCAACACAGGTATATTCCTGTTTCAAAATTTACAGAGCTAATACCAGGTACTGCTTAACAGGAATTACCAGGTAATTCAAGTACTGACCAAATATTGATTCTTAACCTCAAAAGTGAGATATGAGCAAGCTGATTTACATTCACTGAAGGGAAGACAGCTGGGCTGGTTTTCCTCTCCTTGTGATTCATTAGAGAACTGCAGCTGTGACACTCATGCAGTTGTAATCTGTCCTCGCTGTATCTAAAGCACTACAAACACCCAAAATACAGAACAGGTTCAAATGAACACTGTAATGCTCCTTTCAAGAATTATAATGTCAGAACCTATGGATCTCAGCAAGATCATCCTATGTTTTTAATCTACAACTTAATTGATGTTTGCTGTTGTGGAACATTACAGTATGACCACATGCAGAGGTTAATCTTCTGATCCTTCAGCATTATTAACCTCAATAAGAAAGCAAAAATGATGAAGGAGAGAGAAAAACAAAAAAGGACACTTTTATGGTTTCCATAATCTCCTGCAGGAGACTTACACTGCAGCACAAATAAATCATTTTTTCTGAACTAAAAATAAATTTAAAGTCCCCCTGTAGTGAAAATCAAGATTTCTATTTTGTTCATTTGTCTGTGGTGTTTTTAATATCCTTTTAGACAAACCATGTGCCAGTTCATTAATCAACACCATTGCTGAGTATTTTATCCTCAAAACTATAGTTTTCCAAAGGCTGTCCCAGAAATACGATTTGAAACAGCCCTCTTTTTCTACGTCACAAACTTCAGTAACCAATCACGTCAAAGGATAGATTCCTATCATTACGAGATCATTAGCATGCAAAATATACCAATTAGATTAACAGCACAAAACCAAATATTAAATAGAGCATTTAACAGACCATATAGAGCATTAAATAGAGCACAACTGCTAGGCTCTAGCCGCTAACTTGGAAAACAACCCGCGGAAACAGTGTAAAAGTAGCTCTAGCTGTTTTCAGGCATTAGAAAATTATTTTCACACGAAAAAAT
Organism: Labeo rohita; assembly: GCF_022985175.1. Taxonomy (NCBI): domain Eukaryota; kingdom Metazoa; phylum Chordata; class Actinopteri; order Cypriniformes; family Cyprinidae; genus Labeo; species Labeo rohita. Next base: position 15,668,649 of record NC_066881.1, on the reverse strand, counting down.
AAAAATAAAAATTTAAATGTGTCATTTTGATGATCAAAGATCAGTTTTAAGGGATAAACATTTTTACTACAGGGGGATTTTGAATTAGTCTGACATTACCAACAGAACACATCTATAATGTTTCTGAAACTGGATCTATAGGGAGCGGCGGTACTGACTCTAGGGTCGGTATTGACACTTTAACTTCCAAAGGTGAGAGTGTAAACATGCTGGTGTGGGTGTGACTGGAGCTCAGGTAGGCGTGTGAACAGTGGACAGGAACAAATGCTCCAGGGAAAAAGACAGAGAACAATAGTGCCCTTTGGAACAGGCATGACTCATGCCTGAAGGACTATCTTTCATAAGAGAAAGTTCAGAGTCCCATTAAAGGCACAAAAAAAAACTCACCCAGGACCACCAAAGCACTGATCGCAGCTGTGCCAGGTCAGTAGAAAATGATCACGGTCAGTGTAAATTATTATTTTTCGAATGGAGAAAATTAAGTTACATTTTGTATAATATTTGTGTTTCAGCACTAGGTATGATTTAGATATTTTTGGAGCTCCGTTTTTGAATAATGAATAGATTCAATACACAGTGTTTCTGAGTGTTTATGTCGATACTTTCTCCCAGACTTGCATTTAAAAAATGCATTTAAGTGCCACACTCTTTGTTAATTTGCATATAACTTGTGTGGGTGCACTTTAGTACAAAGATCACCAATTAAAGATTTTATTGTGCAAATTTTGGGTCATTTGAGTTTAATATGCTTTCTCCTGCTTGACTGTAATTCTTGTGCACATAATATAAATGTATACATAAATACGTTTGCTTAAAAAAGATCAAGGTGAATACAGCAGCTCAATTCTTAATTTGTATTATTCAGTTAAATTTGACCCCATTTAGTATTTTGAGCATCTTATTTGAGATTCTTTCTCTTCCAGTCTTCCAGTGTTTAATCAGTAAAAAGTACATTTTTCTCATACTGAGTCACTGAATAGCTGTCAGCAGTTTCTTTGTTTATTAGACACAGCTACATTGCTTAACCTTGTTCCTATCTTTTGCCCTTCATTGCCGGGCCAGCAGTGTTTTCTTATCAACAGTGCAGCTCAGAATGCACTCTCTGAGCATGTAGCGGCTTTTCAGGCGTCTTACAGAGCAGAATTTGAAACTCTCTGTAAATAAGGTCAGATCACTCATTTTGCCGCAGCACAGCTTGGTATTGTGATGTTGCACTATAATGTGAATTGTCAATAAACCCTCAAATCTGTGTTAGCAGCACAAGCTATACCCAATTTCATTTTGAAAAATGGACACATCAATAGTGGCCACATCCATCTTTACCACTCTAACAAAAGGAAGCATCAATCCTTATACAAGACTGATGATTGGTGTCCACTGTTTTGTGGCTTGTTCTTTCTCTCAGTCCATTTCTGTATTTAATCTGTGTGCTTATGGCCACACCCCTGTCCAGATGTTAAATCTTAGGGATTCTCGACCCCTACACATAGATAGATACGTTGGAAGTAGGCCTGGTTTTTGACACAAATTTCATGATTCAATTTGATTCTGATTCACAAGCTTGCGTTTTGATTCAATATCAATTACTTGGATATATATCAGGTTCAGTACCAAATTTCTTAAGGAAAAATATCTCCCAACTAATGCTGTAAAATATACATGAGTGTCAGTTGGTACTACATTACTATAATATTGAAAGTTAAAATTCATTGATTTGCATACAAATGCTTAATTTATACTCAATTAAGTTTTTATAATAATAAAGTTACAATTACATAATTATAATTCTATTCCAATTCCTTTTTTCAAAATATAAACATTGGTGGCTGTCATAAAAACTTGACAGATTTATTCAAACATAAATTAAACACTGAACAGTAAAAATTATAATGAGTGTATGTTACAAGATGCATATATTTAGCAAAATGCTCCTCTCTAGAGCTCATTTTTCTAGCTGATTAACGAGTTTATGGTCACCGAATATGTTTTTTTCTAAGGTAAATGTGGCATTATGTGACGTTTACAAGCTGTTATTGACTTCTTTGCGGTGTTGAAACACTGATTGAGCAATAAACTGAGACAAGATAGGAATTCGGGAAGTTGTATTCTTTCTTTTGACATACCTTCATATCTTCATTCATGTTTATTTCTTGCTGTATCAGGTTAAAGTGGAGGAGATGATCAGTTTATGCGGCTGCTTCTCTTGAACTGAAGCGCTACAGCGATTCATCACTAAACAGTGCCAAAACGCCATTTATTGTTTGAATACTGTAAAAAAAAAAAAAACAGAATTTGAAATCTGAGACTTTGTTTTATCAAAAGTAACAAAATATGAAGCTTATTGCGATTTATTGGATGGGAGGCACGCTACAATTTCATTTATTAACTGAAAACATGCTCGAATAATCGATTCTTGGAATTTAAGAATCAATATCGTTTCATAAAAGTCGATTAAAATCAAGAAATCCATATTTTTTACCCAGCCCTGATAGATAGACAGACAGACAGACAGACAGACAGACAGATAGATAGATAGATAGATAGATAGATAGATAGATAGATAGATAGATAGATAGATGACAAACTGTCAACAATGTTATGAAGGTGATGTTATATTGGAGGGTAACATTTACATAGAAAGCTGTAAATATTTCAAAAGGGGTGCTAAATTATATTTCCTCTGTTAACTAGAGCACCCAGGAAACAAGTAATAAACCGGTGAATGAACTGTTGAATGAATCCTCTGCCCACAAATGACTCTCAGAGGCACCAGTGTTCATTATTCACACTTCACTGCAGTGATCTCATAATAGTGTAGAGAGACAATACGTAATATCACGGTATCACAAATAAAAGAAGATTCATCTCAGCCCCATTGAGAAATGTTGTTTCCATAGCAACAGGGGGAGAATGATGGTTAAGCCAGAGAGACCTAGAGAGGGAGTGGCAGTTCTTTATAAAGAAAGAGGTGAAAGACAGAAACACATTTCCACTGTGTTTGTGTGCGTATGCACATTCACAACAGACTGAAGGCATTTCAAGGCATTTCAAAGAAGCAAGTGAGAAAGGGAGAGGTAATTTGGCTGTCCATCCATTGATTTCCTTCACATTCATTCAAGTGTTTCCCCTATGTTTTCTGTCAGATGCATGAAGTGGCATCAACGCCGGCGGCTTAAGCACCCCTGCACCTCCTCATCTCCATATTCTCCTCCTCCTCCAGTATCCAATCTCCTTCAGCCCTCCACCACATCACACATATAGTCTTTCCCCACAACACCCACACAAACACAGGGACACACATTCCTTCTTCATTCTCTCTCTCTCTCGTACACACACCCTCCTGCCTGGGGATTTGAAGATGTGACTGACTGAGGCTGGTTTGTAATCAGATGAAAGACGAGTATAATCCCGAAGCTCCCTCCATCTTTTTCACTGCTGGAGTGGGGATGCTGAAGGAGAGGACAAGGGCCAGGATGGGTGACGTGTGACGGAGAGAACTGTGCCGACGGATCCTGCCTTTATAAGGACCTGGACTGACGCTGCACTCTTGGGAGTCTGGGATGACCGCAGAGACCATTGAAGAGAGAGTGGACGGGTAAAGACGGGGCAGAGAGGACATCAAAGGGAGCTTCATCTGTGACTGGGACACAAGGTAAGCATTTATTTTGAAAAAACTGTCTGCCATTGTTTTTGATGTTTGTGTGTGTGGATGGGTTTAGATGCACGGGATGGAGTTCTCACCTTGACAGGTATTTTTGGATTTAATGGAAGAAAGATACACTCGGGCCTTTAATGAATTAATAATGAGAGACTGTTTCATCCCAGCGTCTAAGTGGCACAATCCTTTCATGTGTGACATAGAACTCAATATGATTCATTTAAGAGACTTCAGCAAACATTATATAAATATTATATATAATAATATAAATCAAATTTAAATGCTGAACATGTATTAATTTTATTTCTGATGTTTGTTGCGGATCTTTTTTTTTTTTTTTGCTAGTAGATATTTTTCTCACCTGTTGACATGATATCTAAATAATATCAAAAACAAAGACTGGATTAATGGGAAAAACAGCCTTTGACCCACTTTAAGAAAGCTCTACCAAAAGAACCAAAAGGTTTTGGTTTTGGTTTTTCACACTGTTTATGCTGTTGTCTCTCAGAATAACAACAACAACATTCATATTGTAAAGCATGTATATGGGGACTGTAGAGTGAGAGAGCAACTCCTATGGGATTGAGACCCTTGTCGGTAGAAGTAGCTGCTTTGCTAGACATTTCTACCCGCCCCGCCCCTCATCTGCAAATAGTTAAGACAAACAGATAGTTTTGCCACAAACTTACAGTATTGGTCTAGCCTGACCAAAGGTTAAAGGTTTGGGGGCTGTAAGATTTTATGTTAAAAGAAGTCTCTTAAGCTTACCTAGGCTGGATTTATTTGAGCTAAAATTTATAAAAGTGTTAAATAAAATGATTTCAGTCTAAGTAGCTTTTCTATTTTAATATATTTTAAAATTAAATGTATTCTTATGATGATTATCAACATCATTACTTCAGTCTTCAGTGTCACATGATCCTTGAAACAATTCTAATATGCTTTTTTTTTTCATTTTTTAGAAAGTTCAAAATAGCATTTATTTGAATTAGAAATCTATAGTAATATTCTAAATGAATTTACTGTTACTTTAATGCTTCCTTGTGAAAAAAATGTTAGATTAGAGTAACTCATTTAATTAAGTAACTCAATTAATCCAACCTATTTTACATAGCTTTTTAAGTAACTTTGTAAGTACTGCCATTAAAAAGTGTGGGATCAGTAAGATTTTTAATGCTTTTAAAAGAATTCTTTTCTTCTCATCAAGGCTCCATTTATTTGATTAAAAATACAGAAAAAATAGTAATATTGTGAAATATTATTGCAATTTAAAATAGTGGTTTTCTATTTTAATATATTTAAAAATATAATTTATTTATGTGATGAAAAACTGAATTTTCAGCAGTAATTACTCCAGTCTTGTGTGTCACATGATCCTTCAGAAATCATTCTAAATGCTTGATTTATTATCAAATTTGAAAACAGTTGTGCTGCTTAATATTTAAGTAAAAAAATAATAAAATTATGTTAAAAAGAGCAGCATTTATTTTGAAATAGAAAACTTTTGTAACAATATACACTACAGTTCAAAGTCTGGGGTCAGTAATTTTTTTTTCTTTCTTTGAAAGAAAATCATTTTATTCAGCAAGGATGTGTTAAAATGACAAATGCGTTAAAGTGATAGCAAAGACTTATATTGTTAGAAAATATTTCTCTTTGGAATATTCATCAAAGAATCCTGAAAAAAGTATCACAGGCTCCAAAAAAAAAAAAAAAAAAAAAAAAAATTAAACCAGCACAATTGTTTCTAACACTGATCAGCTTTTTAGCTTATTAGACTGATTTCTGAAGGATCGTGTGGCACTGAAGACTAAAGTAATGGCTGATGAAAATTCAGCATTGCATCACGGGAATAAATTATATTTTAAAGTATATTAAAATAGAAAACTGTTATTTTAAATTGCTATAATATTTCATATTATTTCTTTTTTCTGTATTTTTGATTAAATAAATGGAACTTTGAAGAGCATAAGAGACTTTTAAAAACGTTAAAAATCTTTCTGGTCCCAAACAGTCTGCTCACACTCTGAGAGTCAGTTAACATGTAGTTCCAAAGTTACTTACTGTCAACAGGATTTCTAAAGCGGACAAACAAAATAAAGTGTAACCGACACCTTTTTCCCATTCAATTCCAGCAGATATCCAATGGCTGAGGCTGGTCACACTGTGTCACTCCCACCAGGAGGCACAGTCCCCTCCAACCCTGTTGTCACAGTTGAGTGTAGTTCAGCAGAGGTGAAGCCTGAAGATGTACCCCTGAAGAGCTCCAATAAAGCATCGTGCTCCCCAAAAAACCTCAAGGACAGCAGCCAGATACAAGTAGTCACTGATACAAGTGGTCACTGTCTTTTTGAGTCCCACGTGTCTGACGGTGTGTGTTTACAGCCGGTGAACCATCAGAATAAACACACGTGTAGGGGTTCACTGACAGTGCACAAAGAACATGTCTTATCTCCTCACAAAGACCTACAAGAGCACAGTCTGTTATCAATACAAAGAAGCCACTCAGACAGCTTGCAGATTTTTAAAGAGGCCACAGCTTCTCCTCTCTTCTGTGAAACGGGTGCATCATTTTGCCAAGGACGAGACCAGGATGTTTGTGCACAATCGTTTCCTTCTTTAGTGTGTAAACAGGCCTTGCCACTTCAGCAGAGCAATACGGTGACCACGTCCACCAGAGCAGGAAGTAGCGGATCGGGCAGCCCAACTCAACCAGCCAGGCATGGCTTCATTCAGATCTGTGAAGTCATTCCAGAGCCCACCTGCCCCAAATTCGAAGAAGCTGTTTGTTGTAACTCACACTTCCACCACGGCGCCGTCGAGGACACTTTTGCGGCATATTGCCACCCACAACCAATTCCTGCCCCGGCGCAGCTGCTTCCACACTTAGTAGGAATGGAGGAGAACTACAAGGGCCAAGTATCAGCAGGCAACCTGCTCGCTCTCCCTCGGCTCATGTCTTCTGTGAGTGAGACCGGATTGGACGGTAAGCGTCTCCTTCGCTGCTGCAATTTGGACTGCTCTTGGCCTGCTCCGCTGCGTCCAGTTGGTGCCCAACAGTGGGTGGATGAAAAGGCCAAGAGGGAAGTGGGGACCATGACCACAGAAAAAGAACTAAGAGATGTAGGAGTGCAAGTGGGACAAGACTCAGAGGAACATCCCCAGCATGTGTTCCCAGAAGTGTGCCTGCTTAAGGAGAGGACGAATACGAGTGGCAAAGCTTCATCAAAGAGTCAAAAGTCTCCAGTGAGGGAGGTGAAATGGGATGCCGAGGGCATGACCTGGGAAGTGTACGGAGCCTCGGTTGATCCTGAAGAACTCGGACTTGCGATTCAGAAACATCTAGAGATACAAATCAAAGAGACTAAGGGAATAGCGGAGAAGCTCACACGCCAGAACACGACAACATCCCAGCACAGCTCAGGATCGACCCAGAGGAGAAAAAGGGGGTTGTTGGGGTTGCTGCGCCGTCCGGTCTGCTGTTCTCGCACCACCGGTGCAATGGACTAAAGAACCTACATGACCAAACAGACATTTTAAATACTCTTGGGAATAAATTTAACAGCTAAGTAAATGTTGAAAATAGGGATTTTTTTTTAGCAACAGTACTTTCCGTCCTTGAATTACAGAGCTGGGTAATACATTTCAGATAAATCATGTCTTCCTTTATTTTTAACACCTCACTTATGCTCTAGTAGTTTGCATAGTAGATTTAAGAACTTTTTATAATTTAGAGAAAGATTGTTGGTTATTTTATAATAGTTAACTGCTCTTTGTTTTTTGTTTTCCATCAGCAAAACATAATGATTATAGTTCCTGTGTTGCATTAGTCTATGTGGAAATATCCATTCAATGAAAAACTTTTATTGTTTAATTCTGTGGAAGCACTGTGATGGAGGTAAGAGAATCCAGTAACTGTGGCGCTACCTGCTGGTCAACGCATGACAGTAAGACAGAGGGTATCAGAAATACAGTACCTGTAACAATAGTAATTTAAAGTAAAATACTATTTACAATACGCGTTTGTTCGAAGATATAGGGTTTGTAAGGTTTTTTTGTTTGTTTGCTTTTGAAAGAAGACTATTTTGCTCACCAAGACTGCATTTATTTGATCAGAATACTATATAACAGCATTTATTTGAAACATATCTTTTTTAATATTATAAAAGTCTTTACTGTCACTTTTGATCGATTTAATGCATCCTTGCTGAAAAAAAGCATTCATTCTTTCAATATATATATGACCCCAAATCTTGACCCCAAACTTTTAAAATAGTAGTGTATATTAATATTGAATAATAATATTAGTAATATGTAAATAGTAAGATATTAGATATTAGATATAGCAGGTGAGCTAATTATTTTAGTCCTTACTTGTCAGTACATATTTTTCAAAAAATATATTTCTGAATAATATAATTTTACATTTAATGAGAAAATTAGCAGCACGACATAACTGTTTATTGGAAAATAACAAAGAAGAGGGATTATAACTGTATTCGGAGTAACACGTTTTGACACTTGGAAGTAGAATAAGGTTTGTTCAGTTATTTGTCAAAGCAAATTAAATGTCTCACCAGCAGCATTGTTTTGTCTTTGTATTCTACTGTAACAATAAAAGCAATATGGCACTTAATTGTAAACACTTTTTGTGCTTTGTTGTTTTTAACCATGCATGAAAGCTTTCTGTATAGCTTTATATTAACTACAACATGACTTCTTTAGTTTCCAGCCTTACCACTTATTATTCTAGCATGTTTGTGCTCTCATCATCCATGTTCATGACCAGCAATACATTTACAGGCTAAATAAACATTTAATAAAGCTGCTCTAATAGAGGGGTAGCGCAACCTGACAAGCTCAATACGGCCATCAGAATGTGCTACCACCTTAAAGGAGAAGTCCACTTCCAAAACAAAGATTCACATATAATGTACTCACCCCCTTGTCATCCAAGATGTTCATGTCTTTCTTTCTTCAGTCGTAAAGAAATTATGTTTTTTGAGGAAAACATTTCTGCATTTTTCTAATGGACTGGTATGGTGCCCCGATTTTGAACTTCCAAAGGCAGTTTAAATACGGCTTCAAACGATCCCAAATGCGGTTGTAAATGATCCCAGCCGAGGAAGAAGGGTCTTATCTAGCGAAACGATCGGTTATTTTTATTAAAAAAATACAATTTAAATACTTTTTAATCTCAAACGCTCATCTTGCCTTTCTCTCCATGAACTCTGTGTATTCTGGCTCAAGACAGTTAGGGTATGTCAAAAAACTCCAATCGTATTTTCTCCCTCAACTTCAAAAATCATTTCAAAATCATCTTACATCGCTGCAAAAGTACCGACCCAGTCTTTGCAACGTGAACATGCAAAGAGAATCAAGCACCCTTAACAAAAAAAGGTAAAACAACAATATAAGACGATTTTGAAGTTGAGGGAGAACATGAGATGGGAGTTTTTCGACATTCCCTAACTGTCAAGAACGGGAACAAAAACAGTCCAAGCAGAGTAAGACAAGACGAGCGTTTGGCAATAAAAAGTATATAAATTGTATTCTTTTTTTATTAAAATAACTGATCATTACGCTACATAAGACCATTCTTTCTTGGCTGGGATCATCTACAACTGCATTTGGGATCGTTTGAAGCCGCATTTAAACTGGATTTTGGAAGTTCAAAATCGGGGCACAATACCAGTCCATTATATGAAGAAAAATGCTGAAATGTTTTCCTCAAAAAACATAATTTCTTTACAACTGAAGAAAGAAGACATGAACATCTTGAATGACAAGGGGGTGAGTAAATTATTTGTAAATTGTTGTTTTGGAAGTGGAGCTCTCCTATAATAAATGAGGTCAAATTCATAATTAAAGTGGGGAATTAATGACTGCAGAAAGTCAGGAGGCCAGTTTAATCCCTCATCTGAAGGACGCTCTTTTTTACAGGGGTTGATTTAACGTTTCATCAGAAAGTTGCTGTGCCTTAATAAAGCTGCTCTAATCCACCTTATTTTTCCCTTAAAAGCAGGCGCAGCCATTTGTTAATTTAATGCGTCTGTCTTTTGGTTTCATCAGCATCTAGCTATTTTTAGCTGTACAAAACAGCTTGTTTACTGCTTGATATTGCAAACTGGTGTGTCTTACCATATTATTATAATGTATTATCTTAATTATGAACAGACTGGTTTGTAGTGCAGTTTTACAGTTTACTGCACTTCGTTATTCTTCTTGTTATTTCCCTACGATGGCTTATGAACCAGAAGTCTAATACGTTTCCAGCAAACAGCTTACTTCCACACTGAAAAATAAGGTGGATAAAGGAGTAGCGCATCCTGATAGTCTCAATACGGGCATCAGAATGTGCTACCACCTTAATAAATAAGGTCAAATTCATAATTAAAGCTTACAAAATCATTCGAACATTTACAAAACAACTTCAAAAGATGAATTTGGATTGTGTATAAAATATGATCAGATACACACTATAGGGTGTTTTCAAGATGTGTCATCAGTCAGCCATATTGGTGGCACTGAATGTATACAAATCCACTGAACCGAATGAAACTCACAAATTTTGCTGATTATTGCTGGAATAAATGGTCAATTATTGTCATGTTTTGGGCTGTACTACTTGGAAAAACATTTGGAGTACTATAGACTGGCAAAAGTTATAACAAATCAAGGAGAAGAGTGCAAAACACTGTCTGAGGAACAAAAGGCGTTTGTGGTTGGCCAAACTAAACCAGGATTTCCAGGGCAAGAATCTTGACAACATTCGTGTTTGTTTTTATAATTTCCGGTCAGGTGTTAAAATAATAAGATAATATCTTAATTAATACTGCTCGTACATATCTTTACCACCTATTAACTATAGTTTGTCAAAATATTGTGCCCTTTCCTGCTTACTAAGTCCTTCTCTATATGACTTAGCAGCTTCCACACATTTTTTCCATGGTTTTGATAGCATAAATTAGCAGAACAACGTATTCAGCAGTACATTTACTGTGCAATCCATGCTGTTGTTTACATCAGAGTATCGCCGATATGGCCGTGCATCCGGGTAAGTGACCAAATCCTGACGCAAGTGCAAACCCACTATTATCCACCTTATTTTTCAATGCGGAAGAAAGCTGTTTTGTACAGCTAAAAACAGCTGAAAGCGGATGAGACTGGAAGCCAGATACATTAAATTTACAAATGACCATGCCCGCTCTTACGGGAAAAATATGATGAATATGCCTGTACTTATTTATTGTGTTCAAGATTGCCTCGTCTATGGTTTTAAAATCTAATGAACAGTTCCAGAACATTGGCTGTGTCCCGAGACCATTCCATGACTTACATATTAATATATTAATATCATACTTACAAGCATTTTATAGTCAATCTTTTAGAAAAGCATTTAAACAACATAATACTCATCTAAATGCATTCAGCTGCTTTTCCTTTACATTGCACACAGGCTTTTTTTTTTTTTTTTTTACTACAGCAGCAAACCTGATGACTACACCTGCCATGTTTTAATTCATCTTCAGTAGCAGCACACACTACGTGCAGTGCTGCCTTACATAACGCATGCATTTTATTTGATCTCACACATGATAGTGAGATACCGTGGGATATTCTGTGGACACGGGCACAAACGAAGGTAAGTACCTCGATATGGCTAAAGATTAAAACATTTGAACATGCATAATAACGGGTTGTTGCAGAGATATAGCATCCATAAACCTGATCATACACATGCTACTACACAGACACAGTCGCGACACTCTGAAACGCCTTGCGTTTGTGTGAACATCAGTGGATGTCGAGTGAATACCGTCATATTATTACATATCTGTGTCTTTTCTCATAGAGGCTGCAAATGGCAATGGGTTGAATTAACGTGTTCTAAAAGCCAAAATGAATTATTGATATCGAAACCATTTTGAATTGATGACCAGGCGAACGATCTGTGTAAATCGCATTTTTCTCGTCATATATTGTATTGTGTTTCTTGTATAGTAAGAATAACACAAGGTTAAGGAAATATAGTCTTCTGACCTCTCTAGCAGATATTGTGAGCCGTAAATAGCTGTATTTCTAGTGACCTAGTTGGAGAATAGCCTGATTTATTACCATTTCATCGCTTCATTACACACACGACAGTAAATACCACATTTTAAAGGAAGACATTAAAACGAAGACAGTTTAATGTTTAATTTCATTAAAAATATGAGTTCATTAGCCATCATCGGTATGTTTTTCTTTGGTGTCTGTTAATATTATATGTATACACATATGGAGACACAGTAATCTCCGATCAAACTTAACAAAATAGCAACCTTTGTTAAACAGGTAAATTGGACAAGCGACTTTTGTGTAATGCATGGATGTCCTTATATATTTGAGAAAAAATATTAATCCAGGTGCGATCTGTGAATGAAACATAAAATTATTTTTATTTAAAGGTTATTATATTAATATATTATTTAATGTATTGTTTTACCATAATAAATGCGCTGACAATAAAATATAAAAACCGTTTACCCACACAAAGCCATCAGGGTAAAACACATGACAAAAAAAATATTGGATAGACAGATAGGTACACACATTCATACATACATAAATAGCAACTGTTTACAAAAATAAAGTAAATTTTGGATAAAATGTAAAATAAATGTGACACATTGCATAAGAAATTCTGGTAATAACCAAATAAGAAAACAAAAAGTAAATATTATTTTACAGTAAAATGAAATGCAATGTAAAAATAAGCTAATTATTTTTTTCTTCTGAAGCATTTTACATTTTTTAATTCTGCAACATTCACTCAAGTTAAGAGGTGTACTAGCAGGTGTAATTTATCACATGAAGTATGCACCCGTTCCACAAAATATGACAAAGTCTCCAAATACTACTGGGAGTTTTAAATATTTTATCTAATGCAGTAGTTCTTAACATTTTTTCTCTAAGGCCCCATATTTTCCACAACAATATTCAAATGCCCCATGACTACTTCTTTAAATATACATGACCTTTCCAATTCTAGAAACCACACTTTTAAAATTAGGCTAATGGATATATATTGGATTCAAATTTTGTAAGTTTGGCCCATTTTAAATCCTTTGAAGTCATTTTGAGGGATCCAAGTGGGTCCTGAACCTCCTGGTTGAAAACCACTTATAAACCAGTGGCATTCGTACATTTTAAATATGAATGATTTTAGAAAATGATACGCATAAATGTTGTATTCTCAAAACTACAAACTTGTACACATATGCTGCTCACATATTATTGTAGCGCAGTTTGTGCTGACTTACAGTGTAATCAGACTTTAGCCATTAATATGTAAAAAAAAAAAAAAAAAAACCTACACACACAGAAAAAATGTCAGGGCATGTCAGAACTTCTCCAGGGCCCCAAAAGCCCTCTGAACCCAGAGGGTTAATGTGTCAGAATACAATTAGGAGCCACTGTAATACTGGGTAAATTAAGCAGATACAAAGAAGTTCAGCAGAGCTTTTACATTTATTCAGAGGATTTGTTTTTTCGTAATCATCTCCATGCTTTTCTTCCATTCCCAGGGTGATCCAGAATGAACAGGGCTGTTGCCACCTGCTGGATATTTCTCCTGCTTTCAGCCTTACTGTGCGATCAGGTGATATCCAAAGGCGGCAGGGGAGGAGCCAGGGGTTCAGCGCGGGGCAGCGCCCGAGGAGGCCGTACTTCCCGAACCCGAGGCTCCCCTGCTGTGCGGGTGGCAGCGGCAGCGGCGGCCGGGGCTGCGGTGGCGCTGGGAGCGGGAGGATGGTACGCGTCGGCCCAACGTCGACCGGATGACAGCTCCGAGCATGGAGATGATTACTACAGTAACAGAACAGACTGGGAGCTCTACCTCGCCAGGACATCAAATGCAATAGTGCACGACTCCACTACCACTAGACTTTCCGCTCTGCTCTTACCAATAAACTTTGTCATTTACTTTGCCCCTTGAGGCAGTTTTAAGACAGTTCAGCACAGCTTAATAAGCTGCTTATGTATGTTACTGTGCAACACCTATGTTTAAAAATGTGTACTTTATTGCACAACAAAACGGATATGAGAAGATGAAAGATTCAAAACCTCTATTTAGTTTAGTAAACAAGTTAGGAATAGGATCTGAAAGGTTAGACTGCATAGTTTGCTTCAACAGGAGCATTAGTATCTATACAACTATAGACTACTTAAATTATGCTGGTTACATCATGTACTGGATGGCGAAAAAACTGTGTTATTGTTGTGCTGCTGCACTGTTGGTCAAACTCCACTGTTCTTGAGATTTATGTGAACCTTTTTATATGAACCTTTGTCTGTTTAATAATATTTGTTTAATTAATAATTGTACGTAGATTGAACAAGAGAAAACTAGAAAACTGTATTTCTAGCTGTACCAGTACTTCCATTGTTTTGGGTGTGAAAATGTCCTCGTTTTACATTTCTACTTTAGTCATGCTTTGAACATTTGATGTATTTAAACAATTTTGTATTTATAGTAGAGATTTTTGATAACCCTTGAAACAATGTGAATGCAGTATGTATTAAGTGCACAAGTGTTTAAAAACTCAAAGAAATTAAAGATGTTTTTTTTGTATAAAACACTATCAAACTCTCTTTGTTAGCTGTTAGATATATTTCCCAAATTATAATTTTAGAAATCAAAGCAATTACATGCCAGATATTTTATGAAGTGTTTCTTTGGTTGTAATCTTTGTATGTATAATTTTTACATACAGGATACTAAATGCTTATCAAATTAAACTTTCAATTGCAGTAATGAGGAAAAATAATATATTTAATGCACCTTTTCTGATAACTACATAATAAAAACAAAGCCGTGGCCAAAATTCCCTGTGCACCACCTTTTAATTAAAACATTAAAAGTAAAAAGTGCTTCTCTTTTGTGCTCAGTGTCCAGTCTTGAACATACATACAGTAAGGTCAGGCTTTCATTGCAATAGTTGCAAATCAGCTACTTAGAACCCTGTTAATCAAGCATAACTTTCCCAAGTTCTCCTTTCCGAAATGCTCTGATGAAATCGTAGGCTGCTGCACTGTAGTCTGGTAACTGGACTGTGATGTTGCCTAAACAATTGATGTGTTATTGGTTAAATACAATCAATGAGTTATGTTTCATTTAAAAGTGAATGCTTCAATATTTTAAAGGGACAGTTCACCCAAAAATGAAAATTCTGTCATTAATTACTCATGTCATTCCAAACCCGTAAGCCCTTTGTTCATCTTCGAAACACAGGACATTGTTTTTTCTTTGTGCACAAAAAGTATTCTTATAGCTTTATAAAATTCAGGCTGAACCAATGATTTCACATAGTCTATTTTAACAATGTCCTTACTACCTTTCTGGGCCTTAAATGTGTCAGCTGCATTGCTGTCTATGCAGGGTCAGAAAAGCTCTCAGATTTCATCAAAAATATCTTAATTTGTGTTTTAAAGATGAACGAAGGCCTTACAGGTTTGGAACGAAATGAGGGTGAGTAATTCATGACAGAATTTTCATTTTTGAGTGAATTATCCCTTTAAGAAGATTAAGTGAGGTTGATTTATTGTGTGTAATCACTAAAATGAAAATTGAACTTGAATGAATCGACTCACCAACTCCAGTGATGGCCTTCACACGCTTGGTCTTGCCGAGCTTTACTGCTATACACTTCAGCACGTGCTGAATATCATCGCAAGGCTCTTCAAGATTGTACTTTTCAACATAACTACAAAAGAAATTGTCACAATCATTATTGATGGCTGCTGCTTGTATATTTTCCCAAAACTTTCCATTGATTTGCATTGCAAAATAGGGTTGTGCCGATAGACGATAGTATCGTGTATCGACGATAGTCAGAGATATTGCCTGCTGCTGCCTTTGACGACAGCAAGACGATTATTATTATTATCCATCAAAAATTATCCGTGGCTGGTATAAACACAAAGGCACAAATCACGGTGAGCACGGTCAAAAAACCAGCATATGCTGGTAGGTATGTTTTGATGCTGGAATGCTGGTTAGGTAGGTTTTGATGCTGGTTTAAGCTGGTCCTTTGCTGGTTTATGTTGGTCCTTAGCTGGTTTATGTTGGTCGTGTTGCTGGTTCATGCTGGTCCTTGCCCAGCAACATGACCAGCAAAAACCAGCAAAGGACCAGCTTAAACCAGCAAAGGACCAGCTTAAACCAGCACTAAAACCTACCTAACCAGCATTCCAGCATCAAAACATACCTACCAGCATATGCTGGTTTTTTCACCGGTTTCGGGTGGGAAGCATACAATCTGTAATTGCTTGCAGTTGCTGACGCTGCTTTTTTTTGTGGTTTGTGCTGTTTTTGCGGTTTGACTTTCACTTTTGAAACCGATCCCGTTCAGCAAGGAGGGGAGGCGATGGAAAAGTGGGGCAGTAACTCGTTTTAGGGGGAAATGCCTCCCTTCGCGCCACAGACATGCAGTGGAATAAGGAGTAAGAAATGTATTCATCATACAGTGACGTAACCATTGTATTCACTTATGGCAGCGGAGTGTTTTTTAAAGTGCATAAACTCACACTAGGCTAGTCAGCAATGGTGTTCTTTGATAACGTAGGCTAAATGTTCTTTGCTTGTTTTTTGTAGCTGGTATTAGAATACCTAAAGAAATAGAAACATTTAAGTTACTAATGCTTACATTAAATTGCTATCATGTTAAACACAAATTAAGTCATATTAAAAACATTAGGCTGCTTTTAGCCTTATGCTGGTGTCGGTTCTTTTGCCGGTGTTGTGCCCATTTTCGACCCCCTGCCAAATCATTACCCCCTCTCATTGAAATTGCTACCTGATTGCCTAATCCTAAAATGGGCACAACACCCGCAATGAAACTAAGTAAGTAAGTAATTAAATAAATTAGCATGATAATATCGTGTATCGGCGATCTCACAGGCTGACGTTAAGACGATATGAAAATTGAGCATATCGGCCAACGCTATTGCAAAACCTACCTAAATCTTTCCAATCTGTTTAGTGAAAAAAGCAGATAATCTGCAATGACATCTTCACCAACTAAATGGTCCAAAATGGTACCTGTTTGAAAAGGAGACACATTCATCACCTTGCAATAATAACCGTATAATAGTTATATACTAAAATACGCATTATTTCTCTGAAATTTGCGGACTTACCACATAAAGCGAGTTTCATTCCTGTCTCTATGTTCTCTATTCTAGGTGGCAGGACTCCTGGGGTGTCCAATAAATGAATTATGGGTCTCTCACAGACCTAGTAAAACAAAATTTTATTTACATTTTTGTGCAAACACATTCACCCTATTGAATCTACTGAATAATTATATCTGATACCTGAATTTTGGTCAGGACAGCTTTTGTAATTCCTGGTTCACCTCCTACTTTTGAAGCTTTGCCTGACAGTAATAAAAATATGTAATGTTGTGGACATCAGTTTGTTTGTTAAATTCAAATGACTGCACGAAGAAAAGTATTTTTCTTCAAAGCATAAAATAAATACCTTTTTTCAAATATGTTCTTCTTAAAGCATTAATCAGTGACGATTTCCCCACATTCGGCACGCCAATGACCATAAGACAGTAACTTCGGTCCTACACAAAAATTAAACAACAAAGTCAGAAATCTTGACAGCAAAATGTTAGCCACTGAAATAATTGAAATTCACCTCTTCTCTGTGAAAACGAGACCCGCTTTCTATCAGCTCTGTCACAAGAGGAACAATCTGGAACATCAGACAGTGAAAGACGGAATGTTTAAAATTATAATGTGCTAGGTTTTCCAGCTTTTAATTTAGAAATAGAGCATTTATTTAGAAATATCTGATGTAACGTCTGACACCGCTCACCTTTTTTACATTCTCATCTCGTTGTCTTAAACAGTCTGTGAATAAAACATTCCTCACACCTTCTCTGTCAAGCTGCTTTAGAATGCTCTGGTGAGATTAAAAAACCCTGTTAAATCCTGTTTTCGTTAGCACATCATTTGAGTTCTTGAAGTTCAAAACATTTAAGAAATGCTTAAAAATATAAGACCTGTTTTTTTGACGTGTCTGCCAGATCCATCTTGTTCAGTACGAGTATGTGTGGCCGGACATCAAGGCTCTCTTGAAATGAAGGATTTCTTCCAGAAAAGGGTATGTTGGCCAGTTAAAGAAGGTCTTTGAAAAACACCAAGGGTTGATCATTCAAAACATAGACTACATTCTCTGTAATAAAAAGGATATTCTGGCATCATGGATCTCTAGGATGCAATCAACCTTCCTTAGACTGGCTCTCATCTGCTTGAGTCCTAACAAGAGAAAGTCACAATGATGGGCATAATTCTGTAGAATAAAATTCATTTTCAAACTTAAGATTCTATTATAATAAACATGAGAATAGCTTTAGACACCTACAGTACATGTTTATATTTGATTCGTGCTGAATGATTAAAATGCACTCGTTGTTAATCATTTATGGCCCCGGTCTCAAAGAACTGTAACACTAAATTAAACAGATTTAGTGGTTTTCAGTATATATAACGCACCTTTAGCCATATGTCCAGGGAACCAATGCGCCACCTCTCGCTCACCAAAGTCAAACACTTTCCTAGACTTGGCAGCATTGAGTAAAGAATGATAAATCCTCATCGTAGCCGCTCGGTAAGTCTGAAAACAGAATGAATTTGCTAAACCAGGACTGCTACTTGCCAACAAAATCGTTTAAATAAAGACTAAAATCATATAGCAAATATCACTCTCCTACAGACGCCATACTTCTTCTGTGCTTTGACTGTACTGTAAGCGCAATCATCGCCACCTACAGGATTGGCAGGGGAACTACAGAGCGCAATGACAGACCTGCACAGGTTCTGTCAAACCAGTATAGCAATAATAATCATAATCATAATAATAATTCAGTCTCATTATTAACGTTTTGTCATTTTTAAGATTAAAATATCTAAATGCAGAATGATTACATAAACCGTTGCCCAAATAAAATGTAGCCTACTGAAACACTAATTCTGTAATTTCTCTATTGACGATGGTAATGTAATCTTCCATAGAAAATAAATAAATAAAACGTATTACAGCAAGTCTTGTAGTGCAAATCTGATTCTAATTACCCTTCATTTTGGTTTTCTTGAGTGCTTCTGATAGCTATAAGTATAGCAATAGCGCCCTCAGGTGCAGAGACTTGCGAAATATAAACAAATATTGTATGCAAAATACCAATACCATTTATAGTTTGTATTTTCTACGTATTTTTATTTGTTGCAATTCGGAATTTCAGTTTCAGTTCATTAGAATATGTGCAATTTTAAGCCTACAGCAATTCAAAGGCTATAAAAGCAAAGAAGAAACGTTTTTTGAACAATCCTAAATAATAATATCGTTTATTTGGACTATTTCGCCTGTTGATTCACTGATTAGCACACTCAAAACAATTAACATTCAAAAAAATAGTTCTATTTGTGACCCTGGACCACAAAACCAGTCTTAAGTCGCTGGGGTATATTTGTAGCAATAGCCAAAAATACATTGTATGGGTCAAAAGTAATGCCAAAAATCATTAGGATATTAAGTAAAGATTATGTTCCATGAAGATATTTTGTAAAATTCCTACTGTAAATATATCAAAACTTAATTTTTGATTAGTAATATGCAATGTTAAGAACTTTATTTGGACAACTTTAAAGGTGATTTTCTCAATATTTTAATTGTTTTGCACCCTCCAGATTTTCAAATAGTTGTATCTCGACCAAATATTGTTTTATCATAGCAAACCATACATCGATGGAAAGCTTATTTATCCAGCTTTCAGATGATGTATAAATTTCAATTTGGAAAAATTGACCCTTATGACTGGTTTTGTGGTCCAGGGTCACATTTTAACTTTGCTATATAGGAACATTTTATTTATTTATTTATTTTATGCCGACATATTAAAAAAAAAAAAAATAGGTCTAAATATCATAATTAGGGCATTCTGGGGCATTCGCTATTAGGGCATTCGTTCAACTTCGTGGTCGATTAAATGAAAATAATAATTAATAAAAAAATATAAGATAAAATAAAAATAGAAGCTTGATATCACACAACAATCTATTTAGGCTTTTATACATTTTATCATTTTAATGAAATGTTTATATTCGTTATAGCGATGGTTTCGCTATTATTTGCATACCGAATTGTAAGGAGTCTTTATCACAGCTCTGGGTTACATGTCTTAAAACACTGAAGACATCGTCAGTCAGCTTTTCTCGCTCTATCTACATTTGTATACACACTGCCATTTTTACATAAAGACTCTCTGCTCTTTCTCTGCATCGCGAAAACTGGTATTTCATTCAGGAAATGCAAAACCAGCCATTGGCTGGGAGTCACTCCCTAAACCTCACTATAAACTCCACCCTGATTTACATAGGACAGGTGTGTGCACAGGTGTGTGTTTGAGGTTGACTAGTTAACTGGTGGCCGCCCTGTCGAGCGGACAGAAGTCAGAACGGACAGCAATTTTTACCTGAATTATCCTCACTTTTATATCGCAGATTGTTGTAGCCTACGTGACTCAAAAATGAATGGTACTGAATTTCATCTTCCTCTGACTGAGTATGATTTCGAGCGTCACTTTGATGAGAGGTTTGCTATTGAATGGATGCAGGACAACTGGTAAGAATTGTGTTTGATTGAATTATACATTTATCTGTGTTAATACACCTGCCACCACTGCTTGAAAGTTAAGTATAAATACGTTTTCTGGTGTTTTGTTTTGTCTCTTTCAGGAAAAAGTCGTTTTTATTCGGTGCTGTGTATGTAGTGCTCGTGTTTGGTGGGCAGCACATAATGAAGGAAAGACAAAAACTTGATCTACGTAGAGTGTTACTGCTGTGGTCCCTCAGTTTGGCTATTTTTAGGTAAGTAAAAACTAGTGTTCAGTTTTAGGAGAGTATTAGGCTGACCCTCTTTGTTTTATTTATATACACAATTCTTATATTTAAATACACAAACATTTACACACTAAATGGAGACATTCCATAGACTTCTTGGTGTTTCTATAAAATTTTAAATACTTTGACCTAGCCCTGAGAGAAAATTGCGTTTTTATGGTTGTTAAAATGGTTTTATACAGTTTTACCTATGAAGATGATCACAAAATATGGTTTTGTCCGATTCAGCACACTTTTGGACAAAAATTTGTCCCCGCAATTGCTTATGTATAAAGGTTATTATAATTAACTAAAGGTAAAACCATAAGAAACAACATTTTTATTGCTTAAAATAAAAGTTAAATCAACTAAAATATATAAAAACATTAAATTTGGTTCCCAAAGTAGCATTTAAAATGAAACTGCATATTTTGTCTCTTATTTCAGTAAGACTGACTAATTTTCCAGACAGTCACAATACTCAAAAACTAAAAACAAGCTCATGATCGATGATTCTCGTGATGCTCCTTCGGGAGGTTTCACACCTCCTTGTAGTTTTACTTCGTTGTTGGATATTGAGTTACGTAACATATGGTTGTACCAATAGGAAACAATATCTATTGTTAGCTTCAGAAATGCTGTTTGAAACATGAACATGCCAAAATGCATACCAATGACAAGTTTGTGAGATGTACCACTTCATGATGTTATTAAGTCTTTGGTGGCTATTGTTTCAAGTTGGGTTTGGTTTCATTTGGGCGGGGGAAGGCGTCTTAGTCCCATCTCAAAAGAGGACAGACATGACAGCAAGCACAAAGTAACTGTTTGCATGCTTGTGGACAGAACAATGGAATATTGTGATTGGGAGGCAGCAGTGACCTCTGGTCACATGCTTTTTAGATCTCCCCCAGCAACTGGACTTTAAACACTTAGTGAATGTTTTGATATTGATTTGTTTAACACAGAAACTGCCTGCTACTATAGCGACGATTCTGTCTGACATGCCCAAAGTCTTTTTTTTTTTTCCCCGCCCCAAAGTTCACTATAGAGGCCTGAATTGTTTACCATGAATGTCATGCTTTTACAGTCGTGACGGATGATATTCATATACAAATCATGCTTTTTCTCTTTCAGTATCATTGGAGCGGTGAGAACCGGTTGTTTCATGTTGTACATTCTCAAAACCAGTGGGTTTAAACAGTCTGTTTGCGATCAGAGCTTCTACTATGGACCGATAAGCAAGTTCTGGGCTTGTGCCTTCGTGCTGAGCAAGGCCCCAGAGCTAGGTGAGCATTTTCTTGTTCATTTATTTCAGGAGAAAGCACCATTGTGTTATCGTTTGCTCACCCTCATGTTGTTCCAAACCTGCAACTCTTATTAAAAAAAAAAAAAAAAAAAAAAAAAGTTTCTTTATTGGCATTGTGGTTCCCTGAAGAACCTTCAATGGATCGTTTTTATTGGGCAAAAGGTTCTTTATAGTGCTAAAAGTTTGTTTATATATATATATATATATATATATATATATATATATATATATATATATATATATATATTTGTGTATATATATATATGTATATGTATATATATGTATATGTATATGTGTGCGTGTATATAATTAAATTTTTTTTTTTTTTTTTTTTTATTCTTCACACTAAAGCCCTGTTTACACTAGTACGTTTTCAATTTAAACCAGTGTTTTAAAGTGAAAATGATCCTCATCTACATTGCTGTTTTCACTGCCTTTTTAGAAACGATCTTTGTCCACGCTACACAACCGAAAATGCTTGTCACATGACTATTCATAATAAGCATGATGTTATTGTTTACATGTTTGTCAAGGACACAGAGCGAATGTGGGCAGCCATGCCATCGTTTTCAAAAGTCTGGAGTCTGCATCTTTTTCAGAAGTCTCAATTTTCAAGGGTCGTAAACGACAGGTGTAAAAAAGGTTCTTTATAAAATGGATAGTTCAGTTCCTTGATTCTAGTTGGTTGAACTGTGTCCAAAGCTGTTGTAAATACTCTACAAACACATCTTTGTTTACATTTGTGTGTTGCTTGGCACTACATTGTTTGGCGTGTAAATAATGTTTTTATTAATATCATTGCACTTTATTTGCTCCGTTTTATTTTGTGAAACCTTACTACATGTATGGAATAACACTTTTATAAAAGCAATAAGCCCTGTCAAGCCATGGTTTACAGTGAATTTATAATGGCTCTGCTTTGTGCCTAACAACTCCCCTTAGCCGTTATAAATCCACTGTAAACCACGGCTTCTTGGGGCTTATTGCTTTATTTAAGAACTGTTCACTGAAAGGTTCTTTGAGGAACCAAAAAAGGTTCTTCTATGACATCATTGTGAAAACCCTCTTTTGGAACCTTTATTTTTAAGAGTACGAGATTCTTTTTGTTATAATGAGTGGGGTTCAAAATGACATTGGACCTCACTGACTTTTACTTTACGGACCCAAAAAAAAATTGACCCACAAAATTTTCATTTTTATGTTAATTATCACTCTAATTGTTTATTTTGCCAGATAATTGTATTCTAACACACCCTCACTTTTTCAGGAGACACCATGTTCATCGTTCTGCGCAAGCAGCGGCTGATCTTCCTGCACTGGTATCATCACATCACCGTGCTGGTGTACTCCTGGTATTCCTACAAAGACCAGGTTGCCGGTGGTGGCTGGTTCATGACCATGAATTACACCGTGCACGCGCTCATGTACAGCTACTACGCGGCTCGAGCTGCTGGACTCCGTGTGCCAAAACCCTGCGCCATCATCATTACTTCCTCCCAGATTGCTCAGATGGCCATGGGGCTGGCAGTAAGTGCGCTAGTGTACCGATGGATGCAGGATGGGGATTGCCCTTCTTACATAGATAACATAGTGTGGGCTTCACTTATGTATCTCAGCTATCTGCTCCTCTTCACTTCTTTCTTTTATCAGTCTTACCTGAAGGGTTCAAAACCCGCAGGCATCAAAACTGAGTGATATGCAGCCCTGAACTTTGTTTGAATGCGTGATTTTATTTCTGATGGTTTGCCTTGTTCAAATACATATTTATTTAATGTTTTAAGGCAAGGTGAATAATAAAGGTGTATGCGTTTCTTCTAAACAACAGCCAGACTGTAATAGCCGTGTCTCATGCTGTTTCAGGCACAAAGTGCGTTAAATTCAACTCTTGATTTTGCTGTTGAGAACTTAAATGTTTCCAGACATTTTTGGAGGCTGATTTGAATCCTAAGGGTCCTCTGTGACTTTTCTCCCCCTACGTTTTCTAATCTTCAAAAGTCCATGTTTGTTTACTCTTTGCAGACTTGATAACATGGCCTGAACCCAGCTGAAACATATGTTGTTTGTTGTAGCGTGTGCCAAGATCCTTGTGCTCGTAGTCAAAGAACAAGTGTGCAATTTGTCAAAAGATTCCTAATTTAAATGTACATCTTCATGTTTTAATTTGCCAACACTTTGTAAATTTCTTCCATCCTGTACATGCTCTCCTGGGTGTGTGGGTATTGCTGCATACTAGTTCAGTGTTTCCACCTCATGATGTCACAGAAACTTGAATTATCTGTGCTGACAGGTTGGACGGGTTCCCAGCATTTTAAATTGGGCATATTTGGCTGGAATTCTCTGGAAGGACGACACCCATGTTCTCGCTCTCATTCTGTGCATATTTCTGTCATGAGTTCACTGCAGCTCTCATTCATTGAAGTTAACAGTGTGTAAAACCAGCTGAGGCACGATTGATGTTAGATTCACCTTTGATTAACCCATGGGTAGAGTCAGAATGAAGTGGTTCCTTCCTGGTTTTTTTGACTGTACTGAGTACTGGATTGGTGGTTGATAGAAGCATTAACCATCCCTATAATGGTGTTTGTTACTTGAGTCATTAATTTAATGCACAGTTGTATTTATATATTTATCTTGTATATAACAGTCACAGTTGGGACATAATTAATGTTATGGTTGTTTTGGGTATTTATTTTTCCACTGAAACTACAATGATAAGGTTTTCATCTAAATTATCTTTTTAAAAATATTGTATTATGTGATAGAGAGCACTCCTTTGAGAATTTTTCAGTGGAAATTTATGCGCTCCAACATAGTATCATCCGAAATGTTGCTGCTACCGTCCAGGATTTTGTTGTTGTCAGGTTTCTCCTCTCTGCTGGTCTGGTCTGCTTCTGTTCAAGACTGTGAACGGCTTTGTCTACCTTTGTATATTTCCGTTGAAGTGACATTTTGATTGTTAAAAGAGATTTTATGACTTAAAATATGTCTTGTCTTAAAACATGTTGGAGACGGCAGCCATGTAGCCTACATTACAAGACATAGTTTACAAATGGAGAGAAATGTGATGTAAATGTACACTAATAAAGATGCAGAATGTAAATATTTATCTTTCCTACCTGATCATCTGTACACATTTTAGCTGATATGAAGTAATAGTTTTTTTAATGTATGTTAGTCATTTAAATAAAACTGTTTCTGTAGTTTCTTTTTCTGGAGTGCCTCATTCTTTTCACAGACAGGTGGTGTCAGCTGACTGGTTTTCTGAGATAAGCTGGCATATTTTATGCATTAACACATACATACTTTTGTTGTTGACAGGAAGTTCAAATATTTCAGCTCTGTGATAACGTGTAAACCTAGATGTAGGTTGGTGTCATTTACTTGTTTTCATTCTTTCAGTTCAATTGGTCCGATCACTTTTTTTTTTTTTCTGATAAAAGATAGAGAGCTGCTGTAGTTGAATAGGACTCTGGAAGCCTCTAAAGAAATGATTTCCTTATCACATTCTTTAGTCTCAGGGATTTTAATATCAAATAACCGTAGATGAAAATACTCTTTGGAAATTTACTGTGCCCGTTTTTCCGCTAACAGACAGAAATGCGTTTAGGCACTAAACGGTCATATATTGACCCTATATTTTTCATGACTAGCCAATCAGTAACTTGCCATTTCAGTGACACTTCTCATTGCCCTGCTGGAACCATAGGTTAAGTGACTTGCTCAAGGGTACGGCAGTGGAGATGCTGTGAAATTGAGATCTTAACTCTTCAGTGCCTGGTTCTACCATAACACACCACACATAGCCTATGTATGGACAGTTTATTGCTTTTGCCACCTACAAATTCACACAATGATGAGAGAACTGAGTGCTTCAGTGATGTGTTTTGAAGACCAACCAGGATGTTAGCACTACCCTGATTCCACTGACAGAAATTTGTTCTGGATTATTGCAGAAAATAAGCTCTGTGACCAACTAAAGTTTATGATTTTTGCAGATTTTTTATTATGACAATCTACACAAATTAACACGCCTTTTATTTTGAACCTAAATGAAAAACAGTAGAAAAACAATAGAACCATCAC
The DNA here is from genome assembly GCF_022985175.1 of Labeo rohita. Classification (NCBI taxonomy): domain Eukaryota; kingdom Metazoa; phylum Chordata; class Actinopteri; order Cypriniformes; family Cyprinidae; genus Labeo; species Labeo rohita. The sequence goes on along the minus strand of NC_066881.1, from coordinate 15,642,670 downwards.
AGAAAATTCTAATGGTTTCCACACAAATACCATTACAAACCATTACCTTTTAACCATTAAAACCACTAAAAATGGTTTTCTGTAGTGTGTTTTGGCACATATTCCATTAGGATTTATTGGTTTCAACAAGTCACCAATACAAGGTGACCAATTACCAGTAGAAACCAAAAGGGTTCATTACAGTTTCCATTAAAACCAATACAAGTCCCATTATAACCATGGTGTCTATTGTTTTTTTTTTTTTTTTTTTTTTTTTTTTTTTTTTTTTGTCACCATAAGTAAAAAGCTAAACATAGGCTATAAATGACCTACATCACAGTTACCTGACATTCCTAAAAGTGATTTAAAATAGTTTTCAAAAGCGCAAGTGAACGTATTATCTGTAATTACTGAATGCATCTCATTTTGGAACTGTGTATCAAATCGTGCCACAGTATTAATGCTATTAAAGCTCAATGCTGCCACCTACAGTTCTGCCTGTAGAATTGCTGGACTAAGGAGTTCGTATAAGGACAAAAAGGTACAATTTCAAACACGGAAATAAAGAAACGGGGGAAACAGAAAGTTACATTTAGCGGCAATGCCGTACAAGGTTTTTTAGGCATTTTGGTGAAAAGTTATTAAAATAACCATTTTAAAGTGCAAATAATATTTAAATAATCCGAAGACGATTGTTCCATTCTAAAGAACCTTTTGTACAATAGAAGGATTCCATGAATGTTAAAGATTCTCTATGGAACCACAGATGCCAATTAAGAACATTAATTCAGTGTATAACTGTAGAGTAGTGTAATGTTGCTAGGCAATTGTATACAAAACAAATAAATGAAAACTCTTAAATTTGCACTTTTATCTTAAAATAACATAAATTGATTGGATTTAGACTTCAGCCAAATGCAGTATCAGCTAAGAGGGTGTGTTTGATTAATGGGGGGATGTAATGCTCTACTTTTTGTTAGAGATTTTCTGATATGAAAAACAACTTTAATGATAAAACTATTTAACAAAAACTTTGAGATCCTGCATCTTTTACATGGAAATTATATTCAGTAACCACTATTAAATGATCTAAGAATACAAATAAGATAAAATGAACCTGGACTTCATCAAAAACAGTCCAAACGTCACTTCATTTCTGGTAGCTAAGCAGATACCATAATTTATTGATGGATATATTTGTCCTGTCTCATATGGACACTATCTACTGATTCATTCTGGGTTTATATTTTGTTATATTTTGTACTTATCTGAAAGGTCCCTTTGGCTTAATTCGACAGCATGTCTAAACAGCTCATCTGCATTGACAAGCTTGTCAGCCACCTTGACTTTGAAACGACTGTTATCCCCTCTGGATCCTCTGGTGCAGAGAGAGGGAGTGACAGTACTCACACATGCAAACTGTCCTATTAATCATTCCACAAATCGCTCTCCTTGTTTTCCTTGGCTTCCAAACATGTTTCTTTTATGTTCCTTCTGAAAAGAGATCAGATGACTCAAAGAGATATCCATTCACAGCCTTTTGCTTGAACTCATGTTAAGCATGTTGTTAATGTCTTTGTTAGTTAATATTTTCTCCAGTCTATTGTTATATTGATTACAATGCTTGAATGGAGAGCAATTAAAGGAAAAGACACCATCTATTTACACGCTTTTCCAAAAAAGTGTATTTCTATACAATATGTGTGATTAATGTGCCAAAACAAACCTTCTGTAGTAAAATACAGTCTGTTTTTATTTTTAGCCTTTGTATATAAAAATATTAAATGTGACCCTGGACCACAAAAAAAGGGTCAAAATGTTTGAAGTTTACTTACCTGAAAGCTGAATAAATAAGCTTTCCATTAATATATGGTTTGTTAGAATAGGACAATATTTTGCAAGGTACAACTAATTGAAAATCTGGAATCTGAGGATGCAAAAAAATATCTAAATATTAAGAAAATTGCCTTTAAAGTTGTCCAATTGAAGTTCTTAGCAATGCATATTACTAATCAAAAGTTAAGTTTTGATATATTTATGTTAGGAAATGTACAAAATATCTTCATGGAACATGTTCTTTACTTAATATCCTAATGATTTTTGGCATAAAAAGAAAAAACTATAATTTTGACCCATACAATGTATTGTTGGCTATTGCTACAAATATACCCATGCTACTTAAGACTGGTTTTGTGGTCCAGGGTCACAAATATACACATATTTTTTTTTTTAAAAATTAAACATTTTAACAAATTTTTAGCTTAGCTATATATTTTTTATTTTTTCAACCACTTACAGTATAAAAAAGAATTTTTATTTTATAAACATGATTATAAAATTATTTAATATTTATAAAAGTCTTTAATATTTAATATTTATAATTTATATATGAATAATATAAATGTATTATATGTTTTTACATTAATTTATCAAAATAAGTTAAGGTAAGATTTTTTTTTCTTTTTATATGAAATTCACTTTGATTTGTAAGTCAGTTAGATGTAATTTAAGAAGTTGGTTGTACTTAAGACTTTTCACTAATTTTTCTTTCAGAAGAAAGCTTTTAAACGTTATATAGTCCTTAGAAAGACATTTTTGACAAAGATGTTTTTTGAATGCTTAATATTCTTAGAAAGACCTTTTCTTGACAAAGGTGTGTTTGAATGCTTAATGTCTTGGGCTGGCCCTTCTAAGTACTTCTAAATGTGGGAGGTGGGGGTGAAAGGGGGGTCATGGGATAGGGACTAGAGGGCACAGGTATAAAACACTGCTGTAGGGGTCAGAAATCATATCCCTGAGGAGCATCAAACAAGACAGACCTTCACTGGGAGCTTGAGAGTTGTGGAACGTTTTTGGCCTCCAGGATTCAACCAGTAAAGACGCAACATGTGGAAAGACAACAGTATTGGTAAGCATTACTGGGGAACATTTTGATGGATAGGTTTTAATATGTAAAATCTCATAAAAGGTTATTTTTTACAAGCTTCTCAGTCTCAAACTAACCATCAAGCACTGTTACAGTTCTTCTGCATATGAGACCCTGGACAACAAAACCAGTCTTAAGTAGCATGGGTATATTTGTAGCAATAGCCAAAAATACATTGTATGGGTCAAAATGATCGATTTTTCTTTTATGCCAAATATCATGCACTCAAAGATCATGTTCCATAAAGATATTTTGTAAATTTCCTACCGTAATTCTATTAAAACTTAATTTTTGATTAGTATTATGCATTGCTAAAAACTTCATTTGGACAATTTTAAAGGCAATTTTCACAATATTTTAATTGTTTTGCAACCTTAGATTACAGATTTTCAAATAGTTGAATCTCAGCCAAGTATTGTCCTATTCTAACAAACCATACAACAATGGAAAGCTTATTTATTTAGCTTTCAGATGATGTATAAATCTCAATTTCAGAAGTATTCATACATTCAAATGATGTTGTGATTCTAATGTATAATGAGTTTGTTTAGTAATGAAAATTTTGATAACACTATGTTTAACTTAAAACTTTTATCTTCTTTTTCAGATGCGTCTGCTAAAATATCTGGAAGCGGTACTGTAGCAAGAAGTGCAAGTCGCAGGAAAAGAACAAGTTTCTCAAAGGAACACGTTGAGCTTCTTCGTGCCACATTTGAGACAGATCCTTACCCAGGAATCAGCCTTAGAGAAAGTCTCTCCCAAACTACAGGGCTGCCAGAGTCTCGCATACAGGTGGGTCACATTGCATATAAAAACACACTCAATTCAGTGGAATTTAAAGATATTTAACCCTGTCATCATTTACTCACCCTCATGTTGTTACAAATCTGTGTGAACTTCTGTGGAAGATAAAAAAACGTATTTTAAAGAATGTTTAAATGATTTTATCCATATAATGAAAGTCAGTGGGGGTCTAAAACTACTTTAGACACTGCTAACTTTCATTATATTCAAAATTATAATAATTTAAATTTCTGGTTGAACTACCCAATATCTAAATAAGGAAACAACCCCCTTTTCTCCTTGTTTGTATGTCTTATGCATTTACAAAATCAGCAGATGGACATAAAAACAGGTGAAGTGATATGCTAATAAGGCCTTATGTGAAAACACACTGTTTGCTGTCACTGATACCACCATCAATATCTGAAATGACGTAAGCGTCTTTGTGTTTATCTGCTGTTTAGAAACCATACAGCCTGTAAACAACATACATACCAGGCATTGATAACCATCATGACTATATGCCACCATAGCTGGATGTCATCTCATAATGATTAACCTGAATCTTTAGACAGGGAAGCTCTTATCTGTATGCACTAGATTGTTGAGTCTAATCTATCAACTGTATTCTTATGAGTCTGACCCTGTTTATCTTGATGTCTCCACTCACAATAGGTATGGTTCCAGAATAGGAGGGCTCGCACGTTGAAATGCAAGGGTGGTAAGAAGCCACTGTGGCAACCTGAATCACCATATAGTGCGATGCAGAATTCACCACACGCTTCTAACAGGGACGGCAGCGAGTCTGGTGCAGTTCCTGGGCCTATATGCACTCCACCACCTGCGTACCCTAATCATATTAAGGAAGAAATGGAAAGGGATGGACTTTACGGATGTGACACTCCATCTTCCATGTCGATCGGCGACGATTCTGGCTACTGCACCCCTTCATACAGAAACCATCAGGCCAGAGCCATGAATGCTCACTGCAGCCCTCCTCTATTAAGCCCAGAGCATCAGATGCCTCCAAACTGGGCTGCGAGGTATGACAGGTCACCTATGAGCTCCATGTTGAGTCCATATCATCTTGACGCCTATGGTTGCAATCCCAGCTCTGTCCAAGGCTTTTTTTACTCTCCGTCTGAAAAACACCACAGTCTTCAGCCGCTGACCCCTGTTACCCCAGACTCGGGCTGCTGGGAGGTTGGTTTGGACGGTACTCCTCCAGCTTCCAGTTCTTTCTGTGTAGATAACCCAGACGTTCAGAGGATGGAGAGCCAACAGGAAAGCGGGATTCACCACGGGCCTCTGCCTGAGCTGCCAGCTTTGTCCCTACAAGAGATCCTGGGAGAGCTGCAAGGAGACTGGTGGCAAGGTGAAGGACAAAATAGCCACTCATCTGAGGACAACCATGTGTACGGCTGAATTTTGCTGTGTGCGATCTATTTATGACTATTTATTCAATGTATTTATTGACTGAGGACATGAACAGTAATTTAATATTTATCTGATCTCAAAGTATCAAGACATCTGAGACTGAGAGATCTGGGAGTTTTCAGACTAATTAAATGGGGTTCAATCTTATTTATCTTCATTTTTGCTATTTATTTGATGATCATTGTAAAAGTATAATTATGCAGCAGTGTGTATATTGTTTACAGGCATCTTTATTAACTTCATTTAATTGCTGCACTTGCATTTAAATAAAGATGTTTTTCCCTATATGTTCTTTCAAATGTCAGATTTTTATGCAATTGTTCTGTATGTTCTTATTTCTATTTTTTACTTTAATTAGATGACACAGTCATAGAAAACCTTGATATTCATCAAAATAGATTCTGAATAATCTTTCACAACACAAAGTTCTGTCATACACAAAGTGAAATATTTCTGATACCATCGCTTTCTGTTCTAAATCAAATAAGTTTAAGTTCAAGAGATTGGGGTTGGTAAGATTTTTACATTTTCAGTGTCACATGATCCTTCAGAAATCATTCTGATATGCTGATTTGCTGCTCAAGAAATATTTAATATTATTATCAATGCTGAAAACAATTGTGCTGCTAAAAGGACAAGGTCACTTTACTCACCCCCTAGTCATCCAGGATGTTAATGTCTTACTTTCTTCAGTAAAGAAATTATGTTTCTAGAGGATTTTTCTCTATATAGTGGACTTCTGTGGTGCATGTGAGTTTGAATTTCCAAAATGCAGTTTAAATGCAGCTTAAAAGGGCTCTAAGTGCTTTTCCAGTCGAAGAAGAAGTGTCTTATCTAGTGAAACGATTGGTTATTTTCTAAAAAAAAAAAATGACATTTTATATACCTTTTAACCTCAAATGCTCGTCTTGTCTAGCTCTGTGTTGCGTATGCGTACTCTGTGCACTCCTGTTGAAAAACCATCTCATCTTCTCCTCCAACTTCAAAATCTTCCTACATTGCTGTTTTACCTTTTTTTGTAAAGGGCGTTAAACCTTTGCAAGATCACTTTGTAAACACTGGGTCAGTAGCTCTGCAGCAATGCAGTTTTTCAACATACCCTAACTGTATTGACCCGGATTACAGAGAGTACACGTGCACAAGGCAGAGCTAGACGAGGCAAGTATTTGAGGTTAAAAAGTATATATATATTGTTATCTTTTTTTTAAAAAAAATGCCTGATTGTTTTGCTAGATGAGACCCTTATTCTTCGGCTGGGATCATTTAGAGCCCTTTGAAGCTGCACTGAAACTGCATTTTTAACCTTCAATCCGTTGAGCCCCACTGAAACCAACTATAAATCCTGAAATGTTTTCTTCAGAAAACTTAATTTCTTTGCGACTGAAGAAAGAAAGACATGAACATCTTGGATGACTTTGTATCTTAATACGAATGCTCTGTGCTTCCACCTACTGTTACCTACATTTCTGTTAACTGTAAAAAAACAATGCAATGATGTGCAAAATTTCAAACATAGGTAAAACACCTGTAATAATAATAAAAAAGTACATTGTACCCTATTTTTATGGATTTTTAACAGTGCTGAATATGACAGCCTGACTGCACATATACATACATCAAAACATGCATCTTGATGGTAGCGCCTGCAGGAGTCATCCTCGTCCTCACTTACTGGCTCACTGCGGGACATTCCATCTTCTGGTCATGCGAGAAACAATCCTGACAGCTCTGACAGCTCTATGTTATTTCATCCTGCCGACTACGCCAACATGTTAGATCATGCATTCTCTTATGTCTTACTCATAAACACAAATATCCCTTGATACCACACAATCATAAGACTAAACAACAATGGAAAAATAATAATATAAGTGGCTAATAAATACATGAATCAATAGAATTAATATATGTCTTAAATTATTATTATAAATGATTTTATTATTAAAGGAGAACTCCATTTCGTGAGCAACAATTTACAAATGATTTACTCATCCCCTTGTCATCCAAGATGTTCATGTCTTTCTTTCTTCAGTCGTAAAGAAATTGTTTTTTGACGAGAACATTTCAGTATTTTCCCCCATATAATGGACTGCTATGGTGCTCCGATTTTGAACTTCCAGAATGCAGTTTAAATGCAGCTTTGAACGATCCCAGCTGAGGAAGAAGGGTCTTACTTAGCGTAACGATCGGTTATTTTAATAAAAATAATACAATTTATATACTTTTTAATGCCAAACGCTCGTCTTGTCTTATTCTGCCTGGACTGTTTTTGTTCCTGTTCATGACAGTTAGAGTATGCCGAAAAACTCCCATCTCATGTTTTTTTTTGTTAAGGGTGTTTAATCTTTTTTGCATGTTCACTTTGCAAAGACCGGGTCGGAACAAAATCGGGGCACCATAGCAATCCATTATATGAAGAAAAATGCTTAAATGTTTTCCTCAAAAAACATAATTTCTTTACGACTGAAGAAAGACATGAACATTGTGGATGACAAGAGGGTGAGTAAATTATTTGTAAATTGTTGTTCTGGAAGTGGACTTCTTTAAATAGTATAATAAAATGATTAAATGCATACAAAACAAGTAAAAGCAACAAATGTATGGCTGATCTCTTGAAGCAAAATGTCACGTGTTCTTTGTGTTTTTGTTCCATTTTCCCTGTTCTCCTGCCTTCTTTTTCTGTTCCTCATCTGTTGTTATGGTTTTTAATTGATTACCCTGCACCTGTCTTTAATTTCCTCCCAGTTGTCCAAGTATTTATACCCCATTCAGTTCAGTCATTATTTGTCCGTTCTTAATCATTATTATTAGTTGTGTGCCATCCCGTTCTGCCTGTTTTTTTATTATTATTAAAATCATTTGTTTAAAACTACATTCTCCTTCATCTACCTGCCTGCCTGCTACACAACACCCTGACACAAAACACACACAGTTTACATTTGAGGATCCTTAGATCTTTCATGAAGGAAGATATTCTATGAAAAAAAAAATAAATGCTCAAAATTCTTGATGAAGAACAAACATATATAAAAACGTCTGTGTTTACATTGTGTTTTTCTCATAAATTAACAATCAAACTTGATGGGATTTAGACTACAGCCGAATGATAGTCAGTCTCGACTATCAAAGTGGATGTGTTTGATTAATGAGGGGTGAAATGGGCCTGTCATCCATAAAAAATGTGAGATATTAGTCTCCTCAGCAAGACACTTCACAGCTGTTGCTAGTCAATACTAGCCTATTTTTTTCTGAGGTAAATTAAAAAGTGTGTTCAAGCAACATACAATCTCAACACAAGTGGTCCACTCTGATTACTGCTTTCAGGCTTGATTGAAACAATTTTAAAAAAGTCAGTGATAAAAAAAAAAACAAATTTTTTATTTGAGACTTTAATTGTTTGCTGAAAATGTGATATTTAGTATCATAACAGCAGTTGGGGTGTTTTTAGAAAGATTAATGTAACAGGAAGAGGAAGTGATTTGCATTAAATGATGAAGACCTGCTTGCAGCTCTTTGAATCAAACAACACGGGCGATTGGTTTCAAAAAGGGTGGAACTGGCACTAATGTGGTTTTGTGCTGTAGTAGAAAAGCGTGCATGACCAAGACATATTTATTGTACTTTTGGACAGTTAATATACAAATAAAAAAACTTTGGAATTGTAAAAAAAAAAAAAAAAAAAAAAAGCATCACCGGAGACCCAACAACAATGTCACAAGGTACTTTTACATCTGGACTGTAGGAGAATGATGAACAAGGGCTTTTTTCATGTGGTTTCATGATTCCCTGGTTATAAATGAAATACGCCTCCATTATCTTTTGGAGATGTCTCCACACACTTTTTCCATCTACAGTCCTTGTACATCTGCCAACAGAACTTTCTCTCCCCTAGGTTTTTATGTCTCTACTCCCTTCTTTGAAAACATTCCTGTCTCTCTCAGAACAATACAAGTCATGGTCAGGTGGAGCTTTTGGACAGTAGAAGTATTCTCCAAAAACATGGTCAACAAACTCTGACATAAACCAGAACATTCTGGTCCTCACTCCTACGCAATACATGTACTTGATGAAAGAATGGACTGGACTATGGAGTATTATGCGCTGTTGCACATTCTCTCTTTTTAAAATGTGTGTGTTTACATTTATTAAAGCCTTATCATTTACAAAGAACTGAAAGTGTCTTTGAACTGAATAAAAGATGTACTGATCTGTTTTCTCTTCCATTTTGTGTTCTGTGATCCCTCTTTGTTACTATTTTCTGTTAGTGTTTTGGTTTCCTACAGCAGGATGTCTGATTTTGTGGATGTTTGTCTTTTTTCATTCAAACAAAACAATAAACAAGGATGAGGAAGTGGTTCTTGTGATTCTTCTATTTCCTTTTGGAGAGACTGCATTGGATGTGTCTCTCTGTGTGTTACAGCAAGGAAAGATGTGTGTTATATGGATAGAGATAAAAAGTTATAGAGAGATAGAGAGAGGACGGGCAATAGCAAACACTATCTTGTCTTTTCCTGTTTATACATATAGCACAGCGGCTAATTAGCCTCAACCTGAATTTTACACAAAGTATGATTTTTGGAGATATTGGAACATTCATTATTATTAGGGGTTCAAGTGCCTGTTGTAATTGTTAGAATGGTCACAGATCAGAGACCTCCACTAAAACTCGTGCAGACCAAACTGTAAGTCGTAGAGAACTGAAACTTGGAGGAAGGCAAGTACTGCTCACTGCAGAGCCGAATGGCAGGTAGTACTCTCGAGGCAGGTAGTACTCACCACAGACAATGTCACCAAGGCTCACCCCAATCGTTTGAAATCGCTAATAACTCCTAAACCGTCAGTCGCAGACTGAAGTGTCTTATGTCGCTGGAAATCCGCCTCAGATTTGTGTGCATTGCGAAATCTTAGGCTATTTTGGATTTTTTGCCAACCCTACTTTTCAAACTAGGCCTAGTTTTTTTTCTCGACAGGACCACTTTTAGTAAAATGCCTGTAACTTCTGAACGGAATGAGATATCTTTGCCAAACTGAAAACTCAGAACACTTATCTAAGAGCTCAATCTGAGGTCGCAGGACAAAAATCGCAGAGTTTGGCCACTTGGTGGTGCTACAAGAGGGGGGAAAATTCGCTATCGCTATACCTACGCTGCCATTTGTCCTATCAACATGAATATTGCTGTGCACGGTCTTGCTCCAAAGTGCCACAAGTGTCTATAAGGACCAGCTTAAACCAGCTAAGGACCAGCATCCCCGCTTCAAAACCTACCTATCCAGCATGCTGTTTTTTTCTCAACAAGGGGAGTTGAGAACTTCTAAGCCAAATTTTTTTTTTTTAAGTCTTGAAATTTACCCTTTGGGAAGCCGTTTAGAAGTGGGACTTGTTTAAATTTACCTAGAATCCTATTAAACCTGAAGGCAAACTCAAAATTTCACGAAACCTGCTGAGCACATGCGACAGGTGATTCTAAACAAGCATGCAAAGTTTTAGGGAGATCGGACCACAGCTGGTGCTATAACAAAACGTAAAAAAACCCCAAACAAACATACTTCTATGATAAATGACCTGGATTTGCTAAAAATGCTGTTTTAAATCAATCATTTGGTGGTTACAGGCTTGCTAAATAATCTATTTTTTCAATGTGCTTAAATGCCTTAACCCTTTAACTGTCACCGTCCCACCTGTGGGACGCTTGGCGCTCTTCTTTTCGCTGTCCTTTTTCTCTATCAAATATTTTAGTAATTATCATAAATTATATATCATTTGAAAGCTTAGAAGCCCAAGACTCATCCTGTGAAAACCATTTTGAAATTGGACATTGTGTTACTATGGAAATGGTACTGTAAAATCTTTTGGCGGTCTCCTCCCCCTTAGCGGTGGTGTCAAGTGTCATATTACAAAATGCATTATGGTCTTTTAGAATCCAAACTTTTTATAATCTTGACAAAAACATGTCATTGGAAAGGGAGTCTCAGGATTTCATATTTGGTGGTTTTGTTGTGATAGAAAGAAAAACTGATAGAGAAATTTAGACGTTTGTGACAGAAAAATGCATTTTAAAAAATTATATAGAGTTCGTATGGCACCCGGTGGCTGTTTGTGGTATTATGCCCTAAACAAACTTTTACAGGAACCTCAATTTTTTTCATATCAACTTCAAATTTGGAACATAACTTATTTAGACATATAGCTTCAATTTGATATCAAATTTAGGGTAAAACCTGTTATGTAAAATATGTATTTTATATAAAATAAAATAAAAATGGTGTAGTGCATTTTCTTTTTAGTAAATTTAAACTTCTGTAACTTATTAATATTTTATTTTTTTGAAAAAATCCACTTCTGACACAATCTGCTGACTGTCGTCTTTAAAAAGAGACCAAGCTTATATCTGTATTTCAAAGTGTTCATGAATTTCAACAATTTAAGTTTGGATAGTGCACTTTCATGCCTGTTTTAAAAAATGGGGGGTGACAAAGGGTTAAAGTACTTTAACCCCAGTAATCGTTGCTTGCAGCTATATTTACTATCGTTGCTGTTTTAGTTTAGCTTATAGTTTAAACAGCAGATGAAAATAATAAAAAATATTAAAAGTGCTACAGATAAAACACTAGGTATTTATAAAATACCGCTGGTGCTCACTACTTATCTGCTTGTCTAATAAAATGAGTGAGATAAGCGGAACCCTAGTGAATAATCGTGAATGAGATTTGATTGTTTTGAAGTGAGTGATCATTACTTTCCGAGATGAATGCAGGGTGCACCGGGCGTGTCTTTCTCACACTCACACATACACAAGTCTTGCATTCATGCATGGGGTGGGTGTTAGTAGTTTTTTTCAAACTATAACTACCAGGCGGAGGCGTTGTGTGACATAAACAAAGGGGTAAGCCTTTTTAAATTGCATATTATTACTGCTTATTTATTTGTATTTCCTAACATGGAATGAAATCTTTTGGCAAAATCACCAATAGCCCACTTTGTTTTGTTTTTTTGAGTTGTAAATACGTTAAACGGACGCGAATTGTCGAGCGTTGCGTTTTACTCAGAGATACAGCGTGCTCACGTAGCGTTACTCTTCTCTCGTAAATAAATTAAACTGTAGATTAGTTTAACTAGTCGTTGTAGCGTTTTTACATTTTAGAACATTGTATATTTATAATACGGAGGTTATTGTGATTAAATGCTACGTTTTGACAAGTCGTGAGGTGGTAAAGTTGGTTGGCTAGCCATATTGAGATATCTAGCTGTTGGCATTGTTCTTGCTTTTATCGAAGAAAAATAATTTATCATATTATCACAGTACTGTCAGTGTTCCCCATTAACTTTTTAAAATGTCATAAGCACACTAAATGTTGTGGAAGACTGAGGGTTGCCCTGCCAACTGGTTTTAAAAAGTGAGCTGACAACTTTGCTAATCAACTAGCTACTTAGCTAACTAGTAAGAGGAAGAAGAACAGGGGGACAGAGCTTGTGAGCCATCTTGTGTGTGTAAATCGCTAGCAATTTCTGATTACTGGATGGATATAATTCATTGTTAGTTGTCTCTGGGGCACTAACATATTTTAAGGCCATACCTGATGTGATAATCAAACGGAAACGCAGTCGTACACACGGAATTTCTTCCCCAAAATAACAGAACTGAAACATCTTCGGCGTTTTTCCGAAAATATCAGTTTGCATCTGTTGGTAGGTACTGCTTGGCAGGTAACGCAAATAGGAATGATTATGATTACATAACTAGCTGTTTTTATTAGTAATTTTAGAAAATCCAGCTCTGCAAGACATATTTACAAATATCTGAATGTATAAGTACAGTAGTTGCTATAGTAGATGCAGTAAAGAAGGCATTCCCAAACCTTTTTGGCTTAAATGTTTGATAGCACCCATTGAGATTTATATTTTAATAATTGAACAACATATTTGTGGTTCTCTGGTGTCAGCTAATGGTCACATGACATGCAGTTAAACATAAAATATGAACTTTTTAAAATTTTTTAATCACTTAAGGAGGGAGTGTTTCCTTAAAACAACTTTTAGGAAAGTTTTCTTTTTCTTTGTTTCTGTAAATGCACACAGGAAGTGAACCATAGACTCAGATCTGTATTACTGGCAGCAACATGACATGTAATGAACTCAGACTTTTGTAATTAAACACTTGTGCAATTTTCTAATCTTGAGGATGTGGTGTAATTTGCTTGACACTTACGCACATCTACATGCATTTCAACTTCTGTTAGTTCCCATTTTAATATGTGATAAAGGTCTCTCTAGATGTTTTACTGTGGTTGTCTCAAATGTTCTTCCCCTTTATGCTACAGAAGAAGATGCACTATTACAGATATGAAAATGCAGAGGTCAGCTGTTGCTACAAATACCTCATGTTCAGCTACAACATTATCTTTTGGGTAAGTTGATGTTTGATTGAAGTTGATGGCAAATGTTTTATTTGAGTGTAAAGCCATACATGAACACATACAAACATGCCCATTACTGCAAATCGTGTTTAAACGGCCACCCTTCCAGTTGTAGCATTAGATAACATTTCTATCTTTTCTGCCACTGTTGCTCAGATAACATCTGCAAACTGGCCCTGAATTTCATGTTTGTTTGTTCCACTTCATTTTACACTGTGTGCACAGATGTTTCATACTTTCTGACTGTGTTTTCATTACTGCATGGGTCATTTCACAGGAAGTGAACACCCAAAACTGAAACTTTGTGTATCGAGAAAAAAAGTCAGCCTGATGATGTCAGGTTTTCATATATATACGTCAACAGGAAACAGATTAACACTAGCATATTGGTGCAGTAGTTTGTGGTGTCCTCTGTGGAAAGCATGGGAGGATTTTCAGATAACACTCAGCTTCTAACCCGTTTTCCTGTTTTTAATGCTGAACAGGCTTTTGTGAAATGAGTGTGGCTATTACTGCACATTGTGTTCTGAATATACCTGTTTCAGATATGAATTAGTCTATATTGATAAATAAAGCTTTTTATCTTTTGTTTGTTCATACAGACTACTGTTCAAAAGTTTAAGATTTTGTTTGAAAGAAATGAATCTTGCCAACCCCAAACTTTTGTATTTAAATCTTATTTTGGCAAGCAGTATTGTAGTTTCTAGTTTCTTGGTTTTGTAGACATTAGTCATATCTTTAGTCATATTTTGCATTGTCTGTTCTAACCACACACTTAATTGTTGCACGTTTTTGTTTTTGTCTGAACTTGCCTGTTCTGATGCAGCATTTAATTATTTAATTTCTCCTGAATCTCTTCTGGTTCTCAGCTAGCTGGAACAGCATTCATTGCAATTGGCTTCTGGGCCTGGAGTGAAAAGGTAAGTAGACACTTGTGAGACTTCCTATGCTGTATTTAGTTATTTGATATCATCAACGAATGTAGTGACCTAAACTACATAACGAATACATACAAAGATTTTATATTATTTTTTGTAAAGTTAGAATAAAAGTGTCTAAGGGATCATGTGACATTGAAGACGTAAGTAATGGCTGCTGAAAATTCAGCTTCGCCAAGTTCGCCATCACAGGGATAAATTATATTTTAAAAATGTATTCAAATAGAAAAAAAGTAAATTTAAATTGCAACAATATTTCAAAATATTAATATTTTACTGTTCCAGTTTTCGATACAATAAATGCAGCCTTGCTGAGCATGAGAGATTTCTTTCAAAATCATCCAAAAAAAAGCTCCAAACCTTTGAATGGTAGTCAGCATTAAACCTTGAGTTATGTAGCTGTGAATGTGTTTTAGTGGCTCAGGGAAAAACAACCAGTGTAAGATGTTTCTTTATTTGTCCGCAGGGTGTTTTATCAGATCTGACACAAGTTACACGTCTACATGGTTTTGACCCAGTTTGGGGGGTGTTGGTTGTGGGCACAGTCACTTTTGTTTTGGGATTTGCTGGGTGTGTTGGAGCTCTCAGGGAAAACATCTGCCTACTTAAGTTTGTAAGTACTCACACTTTCAATGTGATACTAAGGCCATCGCATATGCTGATCAATTCTAAATGAAGAATTCTCCTTTATAATGTATTAATGCAGGTAGTTCCTAGATGTGAAAATGAGCATTTCTACAGTCTAATGCTGCTCTTTGATTTTTCGCCTTGCTTCTTGACCTTGTCTTGCAGTTCTCTGGAGTCATTGGCTTCATCTTCTTCCTGGAGTTGACGGCTGCAGTGTTGGCGTTTGTGTTCCAGGGACAAGTTAGGGAATGGATCAATGATTTCTTCTTGGCCAATGTGAAGGCCTACAGGGAAGACATTGACCTCCAGAATCTGATCGACTCTCTCCAGAAGCTGGTATATACTAATTTACATTAAATGAAATGAATGTTTTCTATTTATTAAACTTGCCAACCACCGCATATGTATAAGGGTGCGCAAAATATTATTATCTATGATAATAACGTAATTGGTGTTTAAAAGATATGTGATTTGAAATTGAGTATATCGCAAAAAACACACCAAGAGAGTGCACGCATACACATGATGTAGGTTAGACTACTGCGTGACTTTTATGTCTGTTATATTTATATCATCTGATGTAGTTAACATCACAAGAAGAGTGAAGTTTTTTTTTTTTTTTTTTTTTTTTTTTTCCTCCAAATATGAGCACAATTGCAAATAAGAAACTGATTTGATGAACAGTTTAATAAAATTTATATTAAGTGACTTGATTTTAGACACAACAGTTTTTGCTGTATTTTGACAATGAAAATAGTTTCAAACAAAGCCACGGGAGAACTGTTTTGCAAGATTGAGCAACACATGATTGATTGGTAGAATGAATGACTCAATGGGCAACCTGTTTTTTTTTTTTGTTTCACTTTTGTTTTCAATACTGATCACGTTCAGCAAGGAGAGGAGAGGATAGAGAGGGGGTGCACAGTAACTCATTTGAGGGGGCTCGGACCATGAATGTCCCCCCTTGGCAGCGGCCTTGCTCTCAGAAGAAGTTTTCAGTCTTTTTTCTAGCAAATTCCACAGTGTAAATAGCGAATCCGCCATGGTGCGAGCGCAACTGGTTTTTAAAGGGAATGGGAGATGAGACTCTGCTTGGTTTAATGCACGTTACGCCCAAAACACACCCATGAATCATTAAGAGAATAGGGACAACATTTTTAGACCATGTGCCGGGCCCTTTTTTCCGTCCTCAAAATAGCAAAAGCAGATTTGAACACGCCCTAAGTGCACCTGCGCCGTGCGCTTTAGACCATGTGCTTGGGGCCCGTAGACTCACTCATGCAGTGATTTGCCGCCAACTTCAGGTTTATATTTAAAGTATATTTTCCATTTTTTTCCCCAAAATCATTTAAAAAATCACTCTTGAATATTTTGTTTTTAAAGCATCAAAACATTATTTATACATTTGTAGCTGCAGGTTAAATGCATTCATGTTCTGCATTAAACAGTCTGTGTAAATGCATCTGAATGCCACTTCAAATCCAGATTCTGTGCCACCTCTGCAAATATTGGCCTTATAAAGGTAAAATGCCTATAAAGGGTAAAAA
Source organism: Labeo rohita (assembly GCF_022985175.1). NCBI lineage: Eukaryota > Metazoa > Chordata > Actinopteri > Cypriniformes > Cyprinidae > Labeo > Labeo rohita. The sequence continues at coordinate 15,626,018 of NC_066881.1, read as the reverse complement.
TCAATTTAAACTTATTGGAAAAGTACATTTCTGTTACTCCTGCAAACTAACCCACTGCATAGAACATGAAGAATATCAAAAATTTTGGGGAGTTTGCTGTTCACAGCAGTCCTAAACTTGCCAAGGTACCAGCACAACAACACGCTCAGCAAAATATCATCTAATTATCGGTATCAACAAAATTCCAGAAAATATTGAGATGTCATTTTTGTCATTATGGCACACCCTTACATACATATTATAGGTGAAATGGTTTCCGTTAAACTGTATGCTTCACTACTGTCTTTTACATGTCGTCTTGCAAATGTTTGCTTAAATATTTAATTAAGAAGCATTATTTAACCTGAACAAAACCATAAAGAGCCGTAGATGCTAATGTCTTCTAAAGCAGTTTTGGAGCTAGTAGTGGACACATAGCTTTCTTACATTTACTAAAATGTAAATTATTATTGGTGTATTTTGAGGGATTTTGATGAAGCATATGACTTAATGCTTGTGAAAGTCTGGTAAAAGCTGACCATGAGAAATTTAATACCCAATACATATGCACAGATGTGACCATGCTAAACTGTACATCGTACATGTTTTTTTCCCCCCCCTGCAGAATCATTGCTGTGGAGCTAAAGACCCCAACGACTGGAATCTAAATGTGTATTTTAATTGCTCAGAGGGTAACCCCAGCAGAGAGAAATGTGGAGTGCCCTTTTCCTGCTGCATCAGCGACCCTGCTGTAGGTTCTTCTCTTATTCACAGCATCCCTCCACAGAATAAAGAGATCTTTTCAGCATGATGCACTGTCATGAAAAATACTGTTTTAAAGAACCCATTGTGCTTTAAAGTCGAAGGCCAAGCATGTTGAAGATTCCCTCAGCTTGTGGTGGCCTTGTGCTCACTGCATGTATTAAATACTTATAGTTCACCCTTATGGCATTCCAAACCTATGTGACTCAGTTTGAGGATTTTTTTTTATTTTTTTTTACATGTGTTCAAAGAATATTTTATTTTTTGTATTTTCAATTGACAATTTAACTGCCAGTGTATTAATAAATAGCCAGAAATAGTTAACACTGACCCTAAAACCTTGCCTCCTATGCACAGGTTATGACTTGTTTTGATTGAAATTTATCAATGCTTGGATTTTTTTTTCCTATAGTAAACCGTGTATGGAAGCCCTTTTCCGCCACTGAATAAAAAATATACTGAGGTTATTGGGACTTTTTATCTCTCAATTCTGAAAAGTCATAATTGTGAGATATGAACTTGCAATTGTGAGTTATAAAGTCAGATTTCAGAATCACGTGATATAAACTCACAATTGCGAGAAATAAGGTCAGAATTGCTAGATTTAAAAACTCATAATTCTGACTTTTTTTCTCACAATTGTGAGTTTGTATCTCAATTCTGACACTTTTTCTGGCAATTTAGACTTTTTTTTCCTCAGAATTGTGAGATATAAACTTGCAGTTGCATGTCATAAAGTCTGAATTTCATGATGTAAACTCACAATTCTGACTGTTTCTCACAATTGCCTGATGTAAACTCACAATTGTGAGAAATTTTTCTCACAATTCTGACTTTATTTCTCAAAATTGCATGTTTATATCACGCAATTCTGAGAAAAAAAGTCAGATTTGCACGTTTATGTCTCGTAATTCTGACTTTATAACATTCATTTAAGAGTTAATTTCATGCAGTTCTTGACTGTTTTTTTGGGGGGTATTCAGTGGCGGAAGTGGGCTTCCATAACAGTGAAAATGGGCCTCATTTGAATGAACCTATGACTTTACTAAATTTATTTTTATTTTTTCAGGATACAGTGTTGAACACGCAGTGTGGTTATGATGTTAGAAAATCAGGCACACCGGTAAGTGCATTTTGAACAGTTGTACTAGAAAGACAGGCATTTCATTCTTTGCCATTGTTGACAAAAGTTCTGCTGTGAAAGGTGTAGAATGATTTTATGTTTTAATAAATTAAATCACTTGTCAGCTTTTGCACACCAGAAAATGTAGTAAATTTTGTGAAATTAAAATTTTCAAAGTTCAGTTTCTCTAGCTATGTTTCCATCACCCTGTTTTTATGCGCATTTTGAAGCATCAGAAACGACTGATGGAAACGCCACATTTTGAATTAAAATCTCTTAATTTGCAAAAAAGTTTTTACGCTCACTTTAGGTGGTTTTTGACTTGTGCAAAGAAGGGTTAATGCGAATAATGGGAGATGGAAACTCATGCTGAATAAATTCCTCCATATGCAGCTAAAAAGTCATGTGACTTTGCACTATGGGACGGCAAAACCCATCTAACCAGTGGACCGATTTCATTCCACAGCATCTGAAATGTTGTTACGATCATTCTGAAATGACTGAGCAAAGTCTGTCGTCACAGTATTTCTGTATAATTGCCTCCCAGAACTGTCTTACACAACAGCGTTCCCAAACAGCGGGCACCCACCTCCGAAAGAAATCACGTTTTTTGCGTTTCGTCTAGAGGTCGACCGATGTATCAGTTTGGCCGATTAATCGGCGTGATAGTTAATTGGTGGAACTATCGGTTATCGGCAAAAATCCATGCCGATAGTTTTTTTCCGGGTTGGGTCCGTTGCTGGAGGGGCTGAGAAGGTCGTCATTATACAGCAAAGTCCCTATAGTCTTTGTTATTCAGCACAAGAGTGCCCTCTAGTGGCGGAAATCACTGACAGCATGTGCCGTTTGTTTAGACCAGGGGTGGCGAACTCTGGTCCTGGAGAGCCGCAGCACTGCAGAGTTCAGCTCCAACCTTAATTAAAACTCACCTGCCTGTTGCTTTCTAGTAACCCTTCAGACCTTGATTAGCTTGTTCAGGTGCGTTTTGATTACACTGAGCAGGACACTTCAAAGGCGGATTTAAAACTTTGACAACGAAACGGTGTGTACAGTATACTGTAGTGCATGTTTTCATGTCAATTACTAAGCAATGAATTTGTTGACTAGATGCTGCGTAAGTGGAGAAAGGACAGCAGTATACTTTTGCCAGTTTGGTGATCAAAAAAAAGTCTTGTAGACCGCCGCTTGAATTGAACGCGATACCGGATAGCTGCCCGTTCTTCTAGACACGGCGCTGCACTTTTGACAGTTGTTTAACTAACATATTTTTATATTTTGATTAGCTTGATTGTTGATATAATGGTAACACTTTATAATTTTGAGTCCATTTGTTACATTAAGATTGATTAAAAGCTGTAGAATAGAAGTATTGTTCCTTGCTAGAGTGTTCCTTGTTAATTTCAGCATTTACTGATATATTTTAAAATTTTAATTTTTTTGTTAACATTAATGAACAATGAACTAACTGTAATGATCAGTATATAATTAATATTAATATTTTAGTTATCGCTATCAGTAAAATCCAATATCGGTCGACCTCTAGTTTCGCCTTCTCGCTGTGAGGCGCAAGTAATTTATTACATATGAAAATTACTGTATTCAGTGGTTTCTCCTACTTTTTTAGTAATTGCATAACATTTACCGTCACTTATTTTGTAAAACGTAACACACGCTGTTTTTATATTTCAGACTCACTGGAGCAACACCATATATGTCAAAGGATGCATGATGGCTTTAGAGGAGTGGCTTCCACGCAATCTCTACATTGTGGCTGGAGTCTTCATAGTCATATCGTTGCTACAGGTATGGGATGTACTTTCCTCAGTTTACTGTGAGGAAAGTGTTTTACAGCTAGATGTCACTCTCAGCACTTTTATTTTCACAGAGCAACAAAAAAAGCAAACCACTATGGTTAAAGTATTTCAGATTCTAGACAAGTTATGATAGAATTGTTAGAATGAAGTTGTAGGTCTTGTCTGCGTTTCTACAGTATGTGTCTTTACATTAATCTCAGTGTAATGTTGTGTCTTATTTTGCTTTTAGATGGTGGGAATCTTCTTGGCAAGGACGCTGATCGGAGACATTGAAAAAGTCAAGTTTAATTATTAGTTAAACTCACATAACTGAAAGGGATCAAAGGGCAATGTATAGAAAAAGACATGAACCACCTGTTATTCTTCAGCGTTTTTTTTGTGAAGAAAAGGACTCTGGACCATTCACTGGACCACCTTTTCAGCATTTTTATAGACCACGTATTGAATACGTAACTGCCTGAGTTATCTTGGATACCGTCACACGTGTGCCTTCTCTCTTCTTCAAGTTTACCTCCAGCCCCCTCCCTGTTTCTATTTTATTTTTATTTTTTTTCAAATCTTTTTATAGGACTACCGTTAACCAAACATTTGTATTTTTGGGACCACTATTAACCAAGCTGGGAATACATGGTGGCAACATGATGGGTCCATAACCTATAAACTAACCTGAAACGTAATGACAAAGTCGTCAACCAAGCTTTGATTACTAAAATGTATCTGTATGTTCCTGTTGCACGCACTCCAAAATCTTGTGTACTCTTTTCTTTTAGAGAACAAAATTAATTAGTACAAAAGCACAAATTGGAACAAATGTAGGATGTTTTTTAAAAGCATGTTTGTTATTCCTTAGATAAAACATGCAAAAATTAAGACTTAAATGAATAACTGGCCTCTCATAGTAAAAAGTGTAATGAAAGAGAACAATTTTTACGCAGTTTTAACTGCCGTAAATACATATCTTTAAAGTTTGTTGAGTTTAGTTGTATTCGTGACTTAATATTTCTGCAGACAGAAGTTCTGTGTTTAATGTCAAGAAAAAAATATCAGGATCTGACCGGAAGTACTCACATGTAAATGGAAGCTGGGAAGAAGTCGAATGCCAGCGAGTCTAAAAGAGATGCATCAATGTGTTCTTTATTTTACCGTAAGCACCTCATATGCGCTATTATTTGTCCAGACTGTTAGTGACCATTTTAATTAAATATTTGCATTTATAAATGCGTACATCGTATGGATCTGTGCAGACCTTTATAAGTCACTAGAGTTATGGCTTATAATACTGATGTCAGCATTGCCTTGAAATGCCAACATTTACCTCCTTTTTCTACTCTTACTTGGTGACTTTATACAAAAATGCAGATTGTGCCTTTTCTCTGGCATTGAAGATTACATATGTATTGTACCATGCTTAAGCTGGATAGAATCAAACCCACGCTTAGTCTTTTTTACGGGTACTCGAAGAATATTTACTTTTTTGTATTTTCAGTTTAAAACTTAACTGCCATTACAGCACAAACTACTTAAAATGCGTAACATTAACAATATAACATTATCATGTCTTCACACTTGGAGTAGCCAAAACATATGCATTCTGACATAAATGCAAACACATGCCTGTCTTCACTTTTCTAAAACCCAAAGACTTATCTTTTCGCAGTTCTGTCTTAGTATACTTGTATATGACTATTCAAATTCTCATTGCAAAATAGAAATTATTTTTAAAAAAGCATTTAGTTAATCTTTTTAATTGGAGTGCACTATTTTGTCCCTTTTTGGAGTGTCTGTCTGTGCCACTGTGTAGTGTTAAAGCGTGATAGAGTATTTACGTGAAGGGATATTTTTTTGTTTGATTTAGATGTCATTTGAATATTTGTTGTCTTTGTAAATATTTTCTGAATTTATTTCATTTTTATATTCAATAAAAGTCTTACATTATTAGCCACATTATCATTTGTTTTCTAAAGGAAATATGTTGGATGATACTTCATACTAACTTTGAGCTGATATATATATGCATACAGACAACTTAGTGAGAACTTATAAATAAAAAGGAATTTTTGAGTTCTTGTTAACAATGTTTTTTTCTTTTGATCACCAAGACTGCATTTATTTGATCAAAAATATAGTGAAACAGTAAAACTATTACATTAAAGGCACAATGTGTAAGATTGTTTTGATTAAAATACCCTACTAGAACAGTGCTATGCATTTTGCTAGTGTAACAGACCGTGTCATTGCGTCACCTGCCAGTGTCATTATACACCCTCGATTTTCCGGTTTTATTTTGTAGAAAACATATCAACTGGATTAGACAACTTAAGTACCCAACCTCTATTTGGAATATGATACCTCTCCATATTTTATCTAGTTTGGGTGGCATACATTTTTTCCTTGTTTGCAATTGTGATATTACCAAAACACCTGTGAAACTTTCGGCATTTCATAAAGCTTTTCTAGCGTGGAATTTGATTTACAAACACAATTTTTCACCACATCATTACTTTATTTGGAATATTAAGGATATTTTATAAAAACAAAAGTCTATACTTTTTTTTTTTTTTTGAAATAACATTATTTTAGTAGACCAGTTATTTAATTCAGATGGTCTTCTTTTTACATATGAGGAATTCTTAGCAAAATATAATTTTCCCATAACGCCAAAAGAATTCATAACTTTCATATTTTTGGTGCAATCTCTCCTAAAATATGTATGTTGTTTAAACAGCAAAAAATATTACATTCTCAGCAATTCCCACAACTCTCACCCAGTCACTCCCCTATAGGTAAAATATGTTTCTCCTATCATTGTAATAATTATAACAGATCAATAAAAGCTCTTTTCCAGAAGGATGTTGCTTCGAAACCAAATGCAATAGCATATTGGAATCAATTTGTGAGTGATGTTGATTGGAAAAAAAAAGTCTGGCTTCTGCCCAATTGCTATCTCTTAACAGACAAGGTTAAAGAGATATCCTTTAAACTCTTTCACAGAATGTACCCTGCTAAACTTTATTTAACTACATTTAAAAAAGATACAGATGTAAGATGTAGCTTTTGCAAGCACAAGCCAAAGACAGCTGTTCATTTATTTTGGCACTGCTCTTATGTATCTTTTTTTTTGGCAAAATGTACTTGATTTTATTGCTGACAATGTGCATATAATAAAAATAAATGTTTTTTGTTTTTTATTTTTTATTTTTTATTTTAATGGCCAAATATCATATTCATAAATGTAAATTTTCAGGAAAAAATCCATAGCATTTAAAAATGAAGTGAAACATTATATGTAGTCCATATTGCCCTCAAAGAAACAAAAAGCTGTTTGAATTGTGCAAGCTTGTGAATTGTTTAATGTATTCCTAAGATGTTATTTATATCTCCCCCTCGCATTTGAAATTCTTTTGTATTTGTTGGAATTGAATTGTTGACGGATTGCTTCAGCTGTGGGGATAAAGGCTACAACTCCCATGATTCAACACTCAATCACGGCGTCAACAAATTACGCCTTTGTTTCTCTATTTGTTTTGAATATGCTCTCTCTAGGCGAAAAGTTACATATTGTGTCTTTAGAATAACTGTTTTCTGTTTGAATCATTTTAAAATGTAATGTATTCCTGGGATGTTAAAGCTACATTTTCAGCATCATTCTTCAGTGTCACAGGATCCTTCAGAAAATATTCTAATATGGTGATATTGCTCAAGAAACATTTCTTATAATCTGATAATTTCAGAATTCTTTACTGAATAGAAAGAGCTCAAAGGACAAAATGTATACGAAATATTATTTTTTGGTCAATTTAATGTGTTCTTGCTAAATAAATGCACATTCCTGTTCTTTTGTGCACAATTAAACAGTGAACATTTAAAACCAATTTAAATGTAATAGCTTTCCCACTTTAGAAACTACTTTATTTGGTTGCTGACATCCCTCTTATTTCTAGTAATGCCAACTTTCACAATCCAGTCCTGTCCTATATTTTGTAATTGTTAAATATCCTATTTCGCTTTGGAAATGCATCATATTATGGAAGTAAAGTGTGTTATGCGAATATCTTTTCACACTGATAACAACATAAAGAAACAATTGAAATAATAAGTTTTTTTTTTTTTTTTTTATTTATTTATTTTTTTTTGCATTGTGAGTGTTGTAGAAGTATGAGAGAATGACTGGAGCAATTAAAAGCAGGAACGTTTCCCCAGGGCTCTATTAGAAAATTGCCAGTAGCTTTGACTTTGGCAGGGAAGCAGGGACAAAAAAAGAACCTAAACAATGTAACATAAAACCGGCCTTTAAAATGCAAACTTTGTTCTGGCTTATCAGACTTTCAGGTCAGAAAGGTCCACTTCTTGAGAAAACCTGCAGTGCGGTACATTTGCCACAATGCTTGTGTGACTTTTCAGCCCATACAAATACTAAAGCATCTCTCGTATAATTTAGTAGTGGCATTCTCCCATTCAAAATGACTTACAGCACACTAATTACAAGCACAATCATCCTGGAGAAATCTGGAGTGTCTTGCTCAATGGCGATAAAGCAGAACTGGGATCTCGGTAACTTTGCTATTTCACGGTCACCTCTACATTAGATTGAACACCTTTGACAATCCGTCCTAATAAAAAGTCCCATTATAGTCTTTTTCTGCCAGGGCAGATGGAATGGGAACATATTGCGAACAAATAAAAAAAGACCATTGACCCTCTGTAGGGTGATGTGCACATATTTTACTGGGTCAGAAGTACAGAAAATCTGATTTCTCTCAGTGGAAGATACACAATCTCTCTCGTGGAAAAAGTTACAGTACAACTAAAGGATGGAATGAGGAAACAGTCTTTTCCTGTTTTTGTATATCAGACCTTCCGTTGTCACACTTTCTTTGGATGCATTGTTTCAGTGCTCACACTGGTTCTTATTTACATAGCTTTTTGCATCACATCCTATTTTAAGGAACAGAAAATAAAAATTAGATTTCAGATAAATTTATGCTTGCACTACATGAATGCATTTGACTTAGGTGTAATAATAAGAGAAAAGCAGAAACCCTAATGGCTTTTCATATACAAAAAACACGGATCCATGCAAAACACAGTATGTGTCTACACATTTGTACATAGTTTGTATAACCTGCTTCATTTAATACATTTTACCAAGTTTTAAAATCAGAATTCTACATATTTTTCTTAAAATCAGCACAGAAAATTCAAAAGCTGTTATACATAGTTACACATAATCAGTATAATCTGCTTCACTTAACACATTTACCAGGTTTTCAAACCGGAATTCTACATATTTTCCTTAAAATCAGCACAGATAATGCAAAAAAGCCTCAAAAGGTTTTACACATTTCTGTATAATTTGTATAACCTGCTTCATTTAACACATTTCACCATATTTAAAAGTAGAAATCTTCATATTTCCATTAAAAATAAGCACAGAAAATGTAAAAAGTCTCATAAAGGTCTACACATTTATACATAATTAGTATAATCTGCTTCACTTAACACATTTTCCAACTTTAAATCAGAATTCTGTATTTGTTTCTTAAAATCAGTGCAGGAAGTGCAAAAAAAGTCCCAAAAAGTTTTACACATCTCTGTATAATTTATATAACCTGCTTCATTTAACGTTACCATGTTTAAAACTAGAATTCTTAAGATTTTCACATATTTTCCTTAAAATCAGCACAGGAAGTGAGAAAAAAAAAAATTCTCAAGTCTGACAAATCTCTATAAATTGTATAACCTGCTTAATTTAATACATTTTACATTGTTTAAAACTAGACTTCTTCACGTTTTCATTAAAAAACAGCATAGAAAATGCAAAAATGTGCCATCAAGGTGTACACATTTCTACGTAATTAGTATAATCTGCTTAAATTAAAACACATTTTACCATGTTTAAAACCAGAATTCCACATATTTTCCTTAAAATCACCAGAGGGAGCGCAAAAAAGTCTAAACATTTTTTTACACATCTCTATAAACTGTATTATCAGATTCATTTTACACATTTTACCATGTTTAAAACTAGAGTTCTTAAAATTTTCATTAAAATTAGCACAGAACATGCAAAAAAGTGTCATAAAAGTCTGCACATTTCTACATAATTAGTATAATTTGCTTCACTTAACACATTTTACCAAGTTTAAAACCGGAATTTCACATATTTTCCTTAAAATCAGCACAGGAAGTGCAAAACAATTCTCAACAAGTTTGACAGATCTCTATAAATTGCATAACTTGCTTCATTTAATACATTTTACAATGTTTAAAACTAAACTTCTTCACGTATAATCTGCTTCATTTAACACATTTTACCATGTTTAAAACCAGAATTCTACATATTTTCCTTAAAATCAGCACAAAAAAAAAAGCAAAAAAGTCTCAAAAACTTTTACACATCTCTGTATAATTTGTATAATGTGCTTTATTTAACATATTTAATCATGTTTAAAACCAAATTTCTTGTATTTTAATTAAAAATCAGCACAGAAAATGCAAAAAAGTGTCATAAAGGTCTACACATTTCTACATAATTAGTATAATCTGCTTCATTTAACACATTTTACCATGTTTAAAACCAGAATTCTACATATTTTCCTTAAAATCAGCACAAAAAAGCAAAAAAAGTCTCAAAAAGTTTTACACATCTCTGTAGAATTTGTATAACGTGCTTTATTTAACATATTTTACCATGTTTAAAACCGCATTTCTTGTATTTTAATTAAAAATCAGCACAGAAAATGCAAAAAAGTGTCATAAAGGTCTACACATTTCTACATAATTAGTATAATCTGCTTCATTTAACACATTTTACCATGTTTAAAACTCTCAAAAAGTTTTACACATCTCTGTAGAATTTGTATAACGTGCTTTATTTAACATATTTTACCATGTTTAAAACCAAATTTCATGTATTTTAATTAAAAATTAGCACAGAAAATGCAAAAAAGTGTCATAAAGGTTTACACATTTCTACATAATTTGCATAATATACTTCATTTAACACAGTTTATCAAATTTAAAACCAGAATTCTACATTTTTCCTTAAAATCAGCACAAAAATGCAAAAGACTCAAAAAGCTTTATACATCTCTGTAGAATTTGTATAACCTTCTTCATTTAACAAATTTTACTATGTTCAAAACTACAATTCTTTAAATTCTCATTAAATCAGCACAGAAAATGCAAAAAAAGTGTCATCAAGGTCTACACATTTTTACATAATTAGTATAATCTGCTTAATTTAAAACATTTTACCAAGTTTAAAACCAGAATTCTACATATTTTCCTTAAAATTAGCACAGAAAATGCAAAAAAGGCTCAAAATGCTTTACACAACTCTATTTGATTTGTATAATCTTCGTTATTTAACACATTTTATATCTTTATATTTTCATTAAATCAGCACAGAAAATGCAAAAAAGTGTGACATTTTTACACATTTTCCTTAAAAATTAGCACAGAAAAAAGTCTTTCCATTAAGGCCTGATCATAAGGCACTATAACTCAAAGGCAGAACATGAGGACCAGAAGTCTTGTTTATTTTTGACCATGCTCTTTGAAATGCAGTGAACACCCTGCTACATTAGCTACCCTGCAGAGATTTGCCTTTGAAGTCTTTAACGTGTAAGGAGTCATGGGAAAAGCCCTCCGAAGTCCACAGAGGGCCCGGTCCGCTCGCAGGCCTCCAGCAGCAGCTCTTTCCCTGTAGTTGTAATGACTTCCTCCTGAGAATAGCCAGATGTTGCCATTATTCAGTGTACTGTGCTTTCTAATAGAACAAGTACAAGATTTGCAGTCTGTTTTCTGATACACAAATGGTTGAAAATAATCTTATGCTAAAAAAGAGCATGCTACGTGTCATTCAATCTATTTTACATATTTAAACAAGTGTCAAATGTGGCCTGAAATAGTGAGGGCATTCTTGTCTCCAGCGCTGCGGTGTAAATCTGAGTTGCTTTTTTATTCATTCGGTGATTGTCATTGAATTCTGCATGTTTTTCTATCTGAGCTAAACTCGTTGTAATTTTCATATATATGTAGACAGGTTCTCTACAGTGTTTTTTATTTATTTTTACCATATTGCAGAGGCGTGAAGCGGGAACGCTTGTTGACAGTTGTACAACGTCGCCTGCATTTGCATGTAACTAATGTCAGAGATTTCACAGCATCTGACTCCAACTTTGACAGTGTTCCAGACAGTGAAATATGTCTCCATGGTTACACAGGCTATGCTGAAGGCATACGTGGCTTGTGGAGATACCAAGCCAAGCTTTCAGTTATTGAGAGTTGCTTTAGTGCAGATTACATTACAATGTTTGACTCAGGAATCAGCACTGACTCCTAATCCATTCCTCAAATGCTGTGATGTTACAGCCCTTTTAGAGATTCAGAAACTTTAAGACTGACCAAACTTTAATCCTGCACATTCTGTCACGTATCTGGACATCAGGGCATCTACATAGTAAAAACACTGTTCTGAAGAATGAGGAAAATCCGAAGTTACAAACACTAAATGGCTGCACAGAAAGCACCCTGGTGAAAAAACCAGCATATGCTGGTAGGTATGTTTTGATGCTGGGATGCTGGTTTTGGTGCTGGTTTAATCTAGTCCTTTGCTGGTTTATGCTGGTCCTTTGCTGGTTTATGCTGGTCATGTTGCTGGTCAAGGACCAGTATAAACCAGCAAAGGACCAGCTTAAACCAGCACCAAAACATACCTAACCAGCATCCCAGCATCAAAACATACCTACCAGCATATGCTGTTTTTTTCACCAGGGTAATTGTCAGTTTCCAAACAACTGAAGGCATAGTTTATTTGCAAAGGCAGGATCTGCCATCATTTATTTACTCCAAAATACGTTTATACGTTTTTCATCACTGGCAAATGACAGGAAGGTGTGCAAGTTTGTCTCATTTGATTGTATATACTTCATCCAAAAATGTACATTTTCTCATCATTTAATCACCCTCATGCCACCCTGTGGCTTTCTTTCTTCAGATGAACATGAACGAAGATTTCAAAAAATATTCCATCTCTCCATGTACAGGACTCCCAAAATTGATAAATGTAGACAATAGATGTGCGTAAGAAAAATCTAGATAAATAATAAAAATAAAGGGTTTTTATGACTTTTCATCAGTTGGCCATATTGGTGGCACTGAATGTAAACAATGCCACTGAATCGAACAAAACTTGCATATTTTGCTGAATATTGCTGGTGAAAATGGTCAATTAATGTCATGTTTTGGGCTGTAGTAAAGTGCTATAGACTGGCAAAAGTTCAAGTAATCAAGGAGAAGAGTGCAAAAAACTGTCTGAAGGACAAAAGGCATTTGTGGTTGGCCAAACTGAACCAAGATTTCCAGGGCAAGAATCTTGCAACATTGGTGTTTGTTCTTATCATTTCCAGTCAGGTAGGTGAAATATTAGGCTAATATCTTAATTAATTCTGCTTGTTATGTATCTTTACCACCTATTAACGTTTGTCAAAATATTGCACCCTTTCCTGCTTACTAAGCTCTTTTCTATATGATTTAACAGCTTCCTCACATTTTTTTTTCTGTGGTTTGGACAGCATAAATTAGCAGAACAACATATTCAGTAGTATATTAACCGTGCAGTCCATGCTGTTGTCTACATCCGAGTTATCTCCAATATGGCCACACATCTGAATAACTGACCAAACCGTAAGTGCAAACCTTCTACACTGAAATTATTACCTAGTGTCTAACAAAAGTCATCTTGGGTCGGATATAATATAGGTTCAGCAGAAATGAATTTTAAAAAACACAAAAAAGCAAAACGATAGTTAATTCGTTCTATAATTGGCATAATTTAGCTAAATCTAAAACACTGCAAATTATTAAAAGAACACAAATTATACAGACACTTCGTATTTAATTGTGTTTAATAATTACAATATTACATTTAATAGATTGGACTCTTAAAAACAATTGGTTTCACTATTTTCACCAGCAGGTGTTGCTAGGGTGGGGTGTTTCGAGAGCTTCGAAAAAGTGAATCATTTTGCGAAACAAATGGTTCAATTGATTTAGAGTTAGCCTGACCGATTCATGAAAAAAGAACCGACTCAAAAATAATTCACAAATCATTGCAAGTTGTGATTCTAAATAAACAACATACAAAAAACATTCAATTTTTATACAAATCAGTTAATTTAAACCTTCAATATTGTAGTGTAGTACAACTGTCTCTCATGTATATTTGGTACATAATGTACCTAGTATATATATATATATATATATATATATATATATATATATATATATATATACACTGTGCAGAATTATTAGGCATGTTGATATTCTGGTCATATTTTTTTCCAAACACATTTTACCAATTCCAAACCACATCAGTCTTAATAACTACTGTTAATTTTGTATTTAATCATTTATATGTGATATATAATTGTCCGTGAAGGCTGGAAGTGAAAAACTCCTTATATTCAGGTGTGCATAATTATTAGGCATGTTTTCTTTTACAGATAAAATGAGCCAAAAAAGATATTTAACCCAGACTGAAAAGTCCAAATTATTAAATGCCCATGAGAAGAATGCAATACTAATTGCTTAATACTAATGCTTGTTGAGTCTGCATGGTCAGAAAAAACAGGTGGAGAAGAAAAGATGCTTGTTAACTGCAAAAGAATTAGGAATTAAGGTGAAGAATTAGGTGTGACACCATCAGGAACCATTTAGTCTCCAGCGCCACCATTTTCCAGAACTGCAAGCTACCTGGAGTCTTCAGAAGTGCAATGTGTCAGGTTCTCAGAGACTTTTCTTGGTAAAAAATCCTAAAAAATGCCCCTGACTTAATAAGAATAACAAGCTGACGTGTTGTGAAATACATGAAGACAGTTTTTTTTTTTTTTTATAGGCTTTATAGACAGACAAGTTGAGAGTGACTCTTGAAGGACAAGCATCACATTCTCTTGTACCTCTGATTCAAGAATTTATCTTCCAAAATCTGGCAGTACATTTTGGGAGTTCATGTTTAGTCTCCTATCCTGAAAAGTCTGACTTGCAGAGATGGACTAAAATGAACTCCCAAAACTTACTGCCAGATTTTGGAAGATAAATTCTTGAATCAGAGGTACAAGAGGATGTGATGCTTGTCCTTCAAGAGTCACTCTCAACTTATCTGTCTATAAAGCCTATAAAAAAAAAAACCAACTGTCTTCATGTATTATCACAACACATCAGCTTGTTATTCTTATTAAGTCAGGGGCATTTTTTAGGATTGTTTACCAGGCGAAGTTCCATTTCATAGAATGGAAAAGAGCAGTCTGGACAGACATCATAAAAGAAAGTCACATGACTTGGAACAACATGATGGTTAGTAAATGATAACAGAACTTTCAGCTTTTGATCTCAAAAAGTACACAGAAGAGAATGGTAGTAGGAAATGATGCGACAAAGGCACAAACTTGCGCCACCTGCATGAAAATCAATATTGACTATTTTCTAAATGTTGCTGGCCTATTGTGAATGATTCATATCAGCTATTTTAAATGTATTGCGGTCTGTGTTGTAAAGATTTTTTTTTGTCTTTGCATTCTTGAGGTAAAAATCCATTAACCCATATGTCACACACTATTCTGCTCTTTTACCTTGTGGAAGTCGATGAGGTCAGCAAGGGTGGCATGACGGTTTTGGTCCACACCCAGAAAGCTGTAATAGTCTCCAGAAGCATCGATAAGGAAATGCTTGAAACCGCTGGCTGTGCGATAGGACAGTGTGTAGCCCCATATCCTCTCACTGACCCGTACCAAGAAAGATCCTTCAGCAGCATTCATAAGCAGTGTCTCTGAATCCTCTCGAGAGATGATACCTTCAGAATAGACATCACAATAAACTGTCAGTGGAGGACTTTTATTCGCTGTTAATTATGTGTACTTTAATTCAAACTCCCCAAAACAAAATTTGACGTTGTTACAAAGTGCACTTTTTTAAAAGTGTACTTAAGTGTATTAGGAATCATAGTCATGAGTGCATTAAATTAATATTATATTATCGGCAAGTAGCTTTTTTAAAAACATACTTTGATTTGAAGTACACTACAAATGCACATTCAATACAGTTAAGCAAACTTCTTTTTCCACAAGGGTAACGACTAAAGAATAGCTGTGTAGTTATTTCAGCATTGTTTCCATTGTAATCTTGTTATCTCTGTAATAGAGTCATCAGATGTCAGATAGAAAGTGGTATAGTATGTTTTTTCCATGTATCTGTACCAGCAGTGTTGGTGTAAATCTACACCGTGGCTTGTGTTTGTGTGTCAGTAAGGGTATGAATGAGTGTGCGTCTATCCTCTTATCTAGACGCATCTATTCAGAATCACACAGACTGATGTGCGGCCCACATTCCGCTGGAATTTCCGACACTCACGAGCCTATTAATCTGCTCTCTTGTCATTTAACCAGGAGTCACACACTGTAACCCATTCTTACATGACAAAGCTGCAGGACTCACGCCAGTAATTAGCCTAGCAAAGCCTTTGAATTATTGAGCACTCCCCCTCAATTTCTCTCTACTGTCTGTCCGTGTACAAGTAGACGCAGACACACACACCACTGCTCTCCATCTGTTGGTCGGCTAGTTTCTGGTTTCAAAACAAGGGCTGCATATTCCACACTCTATTTCTCTCTCCTTGTGGATCTGGGTGACAGTGTGTACAAGAGGGTAAAAGGGCAGAGCTCTGTTATCTGCTTGAGAGGTGCTAGCATATGTCTGGGTAGCTAAACTACTCATGTTTTCCACTCGCTTACGGGACAGTAGTCATCAGCCACATTCTGCAATTAATGCTGACATTGGCAAGCTATGCGTGTTGCACACAATTTAACAAGTGATCATGGATTTTAATGTATCGTATCGGATAACAGGAGACACCAGAGAGGTCATTAAGAAACCTTACCGTGGAACCACTGTGCAATTGCATTGCCATTCCGTTCATATCCCGCTTGTTTTGGTTTCTGCTCTTCAGTGAACCAGAGAATAACCATCTCCCTGGAACTGGGCCGTGGTGTTCGCACCCACGCAGGGCTAATGGAAAAGAAAAGCACTAATTTACTGAATTACACAGTTCTTGATCTGGTGCATAATCCTGTTGAAAAGTCACCAGCCTATGGTTTGGTTATATGGTCTCTATGTGGAGAGCAGCTGAACCAACTGAGCATGGTCTTCGCCAGTCTGGGTGACCAGATAGATCAGATAAACCAGCTAAGACCTACGAACCAGCTTAGGCCGGTCTAAAGCATTTCTTTGATAAGGAATTATTGAGCACACATATGTAAGAGATGCACATTATATTTATACCGTATTAGTTGTTGTATGATATTAGAGCTTTTTAAAGGAACACTCCACTTTTTTTGAAAATAGGCTCATTTTCCAACTCCCCTAGAGTTAAACAGTTGAGTTTTACTGTTTTCGAATCCATTCAGCTGATCGCCGGGTCTGGCGGTAGCACTTTTAGCATAGCTTAGCATAGAAAATTGAATCTGATTAGACCATTAGCATCTTGGTCAAAAATAACCAGAGTTTCGATATTTTTCCTATTTAAAACTTGACTCTTCTGTAGTTACATCGTGTACTAAGACTGGCGTACCTACGTGACCACCTGCTTGCACAGGGAGTCTATTTTCAGGCGCAGCGTAATATCAAAAATTTGATACCGGTTGATTATATGTATTAATAATCTTGTTAAATGTAAACTTTAGCAAATTAAAAAATAAAAAATGTAATGCTTTACATTATAATTTTGTGATGCCTAAATGAACTTGTAAATGAACTAGTATTTGAAACAACTGATTTTAGCTTTTAGTGTTTTATTAACAAAATGCAATACAAGTCATTGAAATTAGAATATCTACCGAATGGATAATAAAATTGATTTTAATATTAGCCATTAATTGGTTATTGGTTGTAACATGAAAATAATTAGTAATAATCTGTATTAGCCAGAATTCTCAATCTCAAATAAATAAAAATGTAAATTATAATCTGAGGATGTACGATATTGGTTCTTTTACAATGACAGTACATTGAAGCCATATATATAAACTATATATCAATTGCTGCATTTTTTTCCAGAAAGAGGCAGTGGTAACCTAACATTTTATTTTAAGATTTAACATTTGTATATGGTCTATGGTATATGGTATATGGTTAATGATAATGCTAAAATAAAAATAATAATGTTAAAAATAAAATAATAATAATGTGTAATAACATATTACACACGAAAGAGTAAATCAGTATATATAAAATTATTTAATTTACATGTCACGTGTCATATTTGTGATTTTTTTTAAATTCATGCAAGCTATAGCTTCTGACCTTTAAATCAAATCATACTCATAATTTTATAACATCAATTACTGCTTTATTTAATCAGAAACACAGTCTAAATGTCATTTGTGTATTTTGTTTTCGTTTTATTAGAAGTAGGCCAACAGCACCCCCTAAGGAATTAAACCTTACTGAACGGGCATTAGGACACTGCCACTACACGTGCAATTACTGTTTACTCTATCACACACCCCAATGCATCATTCTGTACATGCATTCTCAGTTTAAATGCAGCTCCAAAACAGTGAATCTAATCATCATTCAGGCAAAACTTTGCTTCAAGAATGAGCCACGCTGCTGACGTGATCTAATCGCTAGCACACCCTGAGAACATGTAAGTTATTTCTCTTATGGTCAAGATGTATGTAATTTTTCATATTGGGCCGATACTGATATTTACATTTAAAGCCATTATCGGTCGATTCCAATATTGATCCAATAATATTGTGCATCCCTAGTATAATCTGTATTCAGTGTCAAATACTGTTATTTCTAGGGGTGTAATGGTACACGGAAGTTACGATTAGGTACTTACCTTGGTTTTGGGGTCACGGTTCGATACAACGAATTTGGTACAACAGGAAATGTATTTTATCATTTATTTTGAATAGACTGTAGTGCTACATACATGTAACTGCTGTTTTTGATTTGAATTAGATGTAATTTCAAAATTTAGAGCAAAAACAGAATGGTCTGACTTTAGATTTGTGAAATTATGCTACATAAGACACCTGCACAAAACAAAAACAGCAGATGGACTGAATTAATATGCAAATGTGTTTATCTGACATCAAGTGGCGCTTATGGAACAGCAGCGATATAGAGTTTCTTTGGTTACTGCTGTAAACAAAGCAGCTGTGCTTATAAACACTATTTTAATATGCATTATATGGAGGTAAATGGAAAAGAATATTACATCAAAACATTTTTGAAGACAGTTTCTATAAATGTTCATGTAAACCCCCACATATTTCTCTATCTATATTTCAAGCGTCACGAACAGTAAACAAATTTTGGGAAATGCAGTTTGTGTGCAATTCTGGAACAGAGATTGTCCCAAAATAGCCTAAAAACTGGTTCCAATTTATTGCTGGTCGACCTGTGCATCTCTAGAACCGAAATTTTCCCACACTTCTGATTTAAAACAAGCAGGCAGCTCTTCAAGCCCTTGTGTGCCAAGTCGCCTTTTTAGTTTTGAGTTGGTGTGTAGATTGTCTCTTCTTATGCTCTTTCCTGTTGGATTGATCACTTATGACTGACTGTATTCGTCGTCTGACTGCATGAACTGATCCGTGACGAATACATGTACCGTTACACCCCAAGTTATTTCTCTGCAAAATGGTTACCTGTCCATTAGTGGTTGTGTTGCTGTCGTACTATGTCTGCGACTTTGTCTGCGCCGGTACAGAGGAGGTTCTGCACGTTGAAGGCTGGGCCTAGGACGGACTTCATTGCTGGAAACAGGACTAACAGATGGTTCAATGAAAGTACTGTGTCTCCTGTGGGATTGTTTCTGGAAGTGGCCACTCAGCCCAGCAACGTGGCCTTTCTCTATGGCCCGTAGAGACTGGCGCTTATATTCATCTCTTGCCCAGCGAGCCTTTCTTGTCATCTCCTCATCAGCTGCTTTGGAGCGACGTACTAAAGAGGAAGACATAGAAAGAATAGATGGTCGGATGGAGAAAAACTGAGAAAACAGGACAGATTGCATGCACCTTTGCTGAAAAATCCAGCTTATATAACTCATATAAAGTGCTTATAAAAGTTAGTCTACGTTAGACTGTCTTTGTAGCCACAAACTAGTTGTCATATAATTGTATACTAGGTAGAACATTGACTAGATTGACTAGTTAACATGGTCAAAACAGCTTGACTAACTTATAACTCTCTCTCTATAAATGGTAACTGGTATTTATCAGGTTCCCAGGTATTTGTATGTTTAATTTTTTAAAAACATTTTGTTTTTACATTTACACAACAATCTGAAGAGATGTTTGTAGATGTTATGAAGAGACACACATAATAAACAGAAGAAGGGGTTTGTCAGATGAAATTGGTTATGAAGAAATAACATCTTCACTCACATTGTTCCTCCCACTCTTTGTCACGTTGTTCACTCTTTTTTTGTTCTTGCTCAAGGGACATATATAGCTCCTTTGCTCTTTTTTCCTCTGCACGTCGTATCTCCTCCTCTTCCCTCTGCCTCTCCTCTTCCTCTTGTTTCTGTGTAAGAGTAACACAGTTTTTTTGTGACAGAGAGAGAGTGTTGACAAATCATATGCACCTCAGTCCTTACTTAGCCTCAGTATGTTGTTCTAACTCTTGCAGCACTAATGAATTAGCACCAGTGGCTCATTAGCTGTGTTGAAATGGAAATCATTTGGTTGAATAATTAATCCTCTAGGACACTAACATGTGGCAGCGTGGTTGTTTGAGATACTTAAGCCGTGTAATTATTGGCATAAGGTAATTACCAATGAGGCGTTATCTGAAAACAGACACTCCTTGTCTAGACCACTAGAGTCCAAAAAGACGTCTATGTACGGTTGGGGTCATGATAATTGCTACGGAAAATATTGCTCATTCAGTTTAGTATGGAGATCTTTGTCTTTGAGTTTCCTGACATTGTTGCTCTATAATGAATTGTCTCCTCATATAACTGAAGCACATCTAACTATAACAACTTTTGTGAGGTTCCACCATTTTCTTTTCACACTTCTCCTTACGTTGTGCCTTTTTAAAGATTTAAAAAGGAGTATTGTGAGAGAAACACTTCAGAGTTTAATGACTCAGCACTTTCCAGTAAGAGGGATGATATGTGGGCTGTGATAAATGAGCTCTTTAATATTTGACAAGTTTCTTTAGAAGGTCTCATTACCAGACCGCAAATCATAGCTAACCATCAAGGCCTCTTTGGGAATCTGCAGTGTGAATATTGAAAAACGGTCATGCCGCCACACTTGTCTGCCCCGACTCCTCCTACGTTCTGCCACTTTCTTTTTCTTCCTCTTTGAAAAGATAATGTCATCAGTGCAACTTCTGAATAACTAATCTCGTAGCACTGGAGATGTCTTTAGGACCTTATCTCCTCGTTAAGATTCATCGACTTCTGCCGTCACGTTCCAAAAAAGTTGACATGTTTTTGACTTTCTAAATTACCTGCATCTAGATGCATCTAGATTTTGGGTCAGTGACATAATTTCAAAAATGCATTAAAATACAAATAAAGTTAGATATTTTTTGGAAGGCATAAATGAAAAAAGTGTGATTCAACAAAACTACTTCACTGCTTACTAATGTTTGTATATCTTTTTCAAGCAATGCAGTCAACAGGAAGTTATGTCAGTAGCCGGTTTTCCATCCAAAGTTGCAAATTTAACTTGATTTAACGCAAAATTGAAATATCGCATAAAACGTTTGCAAATAAACACCGTTTCCATTAGGGCTGTCAAACGATTAATCGCGATTAATCGCATACAAAATAAAAGTTTGAGTTTGCCTAATATATATATAAATACAAACACATTCATGTATATATTCAGGAAATATTTACAAGTATACAGTGCTGCCTGAAAGTTTGTGAACCCTTTAGAATTTTCTATATTTCTGGATAAGTAAGACCAAAAAGATAATTAGATTTTCACACAAGTCCTGAAAGTTGACATAGAGAACCCAATCAAACAAATGTGATGAAAATATATAGTTTGTCATTTATTTATTGAGAAAAATGATCCAGTGTTATCCAGAGTTGCAAAAGTATGTGAATCTCCAGGATTAGCAGTTAATTTTAAATTGAAATTAGAGTCCATTTGTTCAGATGTGTTATCAATCAATAGTATGACTATCAGGTGCCAGTGTATGCCCTGGTTTAATTAAAGAACGGGAATCTGTCAAAGTCTGATCATGTTTGTGGAAGTGAATCATGGCATGAACAAAGTAGATCTCTGAGAACCTCAGAAAAAGAGTTGTTGTTGCTCATCCGGCTAGAAAAGTTACAAAACCTCCCTAGGAGTGGTCGACCAACAAAGAGCACTCCAAAGCAAGACTTGTAATAGACTGCATGGTTGCAAAGGACCTCAGGGAAACTTTTAAGCATATGAAGGCCTTTCTTACATTGGTTAATATTAATGTTCATGAGCCCATCATCAGGAGAACACTGAACAACCATGGTATGAATGGCAGAGTTGCAAGGAGAAAGCCACAGCTCTCCAAAAAAAAAACAAAAAAAAAACACTGGTTTGGTCTGCAGTTTGCTAAAGATCATGTGGACAAGTCAGAGGACTATTGGAGAAATGTTTTGTGGACGGATGAGACCAAAATAAAACATTAAATGAGAAGTGTTATGTTTGGAAAAAGAAAAACACTTCATTCCAGCATAAGAACCTTATTCCATCTGTGAAACATGGTGGTGGTAGTATCATGGTTTGGGCCTGTTTTGCTGCCTTTTGGCTAGAATGGCTTGACATCATTAATGAAACAATGAATTCTGAATTATAACAGCAAATTCTAAACGAAAATATCAGGACATCTGTCCGTGAACTAAAATCGAAATAGAAAGTGGGTCATGCAGCAAGACAATAACCACAAGCACGCAAGTCATTATACCAAAAAATGATTAAAGAAGAACAAGGTTAATGATTTGGAATGCCTGAGTCAAAGTCCGGACCTAAATCCAATTAAAATGTTGTGGAAAGACCTGAAGCAAGCAGTTCATAGGAGGAAACCCAACAATATCACAGTGTTCAAGTGTTTCTGCACTGAAGAATGGGGTAAAATTCCTACAAGCTGTTGTGCAGGACTGATCAGCGGTTGCAAAAAACATTACCTGCGGTTATTGCTTAAAAAAGGGGTCACATCAGATACTAAAAGCAAAGATTCACATACTTTTGCAACTCAGAAATATTTAACACTGGATCATTTTTCAATAAATAAATAAATGACAAAGTATATTTTTTGTCTCGTTTGTTTTGTCTTTTGTCAGCTATCAGGATTTGTGTGAAAATCTGATGATGTTTTGTGTTATATTTCTGCAAAAATGTTGAAAATTCTAAAGGGTTCACAAACTTTCAAGCAGCACTGTATGTATTTATTATCATTTTTATATAATTTATATTATATATAAATACAAATATTTTGCACATAAATAACATATTTCTGTTAAATATATAAATTAATTTGTGTGTATAGGCAAACTTTTGTTTTGTATGCAATCACGATTAATCATTTGACAGCCCTAGTTTCCATCCAACGAGTCAAAGAGAACAAAATGATCCCTTCCTGATAAACGGACCCTAAATATCACTAGGAAAAGTAGGATGAATATATACATTTTATGTTAAAATTTTATATTATATTTTTTATATTAAATTTTATAATAATTTTCATATATAATAAATATAATAAATTCTCAAAAACATATTATATTTCAGAATTAGCAATGTATGATATTTGTAAACAATACTTTTTTCCCTTAAATATATTGTAAAACATTATTAAAAGTTTAAGATGTGTTTGCTCACATGCAGATGTAAGGAAATGTTATTGTATATAATGTATATAAGTTTATAAGATTTGAACATAAGTTTCTTGAAAGTCTACGAAAGGTTTTTGAAACTGACATGAATGCCCAAGTACATTTTTAAGAACTTGAAATGCATTTTAAAGTAAAGATTGCTCCTATTCATTTTCCTTTGTTTTCACATTTGACCCTTTTACATTTTAACATGACTTCTACTTTTCACAAAATCCACCAAAAACAGCTCCAGCTGTGTGTGTTACATTTTCCATTTCATTTAGCCTCAAACTGGGAAGCGACTAAGGCTAACCTGACAAAACAAAAGCACATACATAGACTGTTTTGGAGAACTAAAAAAGCACTCGGCCCTAGTTTTTGTCGTTGATGCAGCAAGTTGCCCTCCTGTTGGTTTCAGATTGAGTATTGATTGCCTGGTTGTTTTCCTCATTGTTCTCTGTCTTTCAAAGGGAGGTAGAGAGAACAGAAGTACAGAGGGCCCACCTCCGCATACTGCAGCCATTCCTAAATAATTTACAGAGAGTTCGGTGGAAAACAACATCCACCAAACAAATGTTAAGCCCTAAAGGTGGACATCATTGCAGGTCTCCTTAAGTAATTGATCACTTGGATTGTGTTGTGACTCCCACTGCTAAGTTAGTCCCTTAACTTTCTAGCAGATGATTTGGATCCTTGTGGAACGCTGGCAGCCGTTTTTGTCTTGCTGAGGCCAATTAGTGCGTTCTCATTTTGCAGCGCTGTTAGAAGTTCGAGGGGTTTGTTGATCAATCACCTTTAGTTTCTCCCGTATACGTTCCTCCTCCTGTTTGGCTGCCTTCCTGTCCTCAGCTTCTTCCTTCCACTTTCCTGCAACTAAGCGTGCTTTTTCCTTTGTGATGGCATCTCTGAACTTTTGCTTTATTTCTTCTTCTTTCTTCCGCCTTGGAAAATGGCAGAAAATAAGGTGGAAAATCTTTTAGAAAATTGGATTTGAACATTACTGAAAACAACCTGATTTAACTTTCATGCCAGTGTATTTTTTTGTTTCCTTAGGCATATTTGGAAGAATGACATGATTTTTCTGTATAAACAAAATAAATCTTCTATGTGGCACCCTGAAGCATGATGCTAAATTGCTAAACCTCTACAGCAAAAGATTTCATATTATATGTTTTTATTTTGGGAATGAAACGAGTTTCTAATCTACTCGGATGATACAGATAAACATCATGGATTTGGTGTTCAGCTCACAATCCTCACCACAGCTCCTGGGCTTCTAACTGAGCCTGTCGCCTGGCTCTCTCCTCCATCAGCTCTTTGACAATCATCTCATATGGTTTGTCTCCAGGGGCATCCCCCATTACCCAGACCCACACCTCACCGTCTCTGCCCTGCAGCCACTGAATACTCTTTCTGTTTTCTGGAGACAGTGATAAAGACAGATGTGAAAACCAGACTAGATGATATTTTTAAAAGGATGTTGTTCCAAACTTCTATTCATTTTTGAAACACAAATGAATGTATTTTTAAATCATTTTCATCCATTAAAAGCCTGCACAACCAAAAGATTGACTTGTTTACCATGTTTAACATACATTAGTTGACGAGCTCAATGTATTGATCAATGTTTATTAGTAAATAAAACCCTAAATTAAATTTGTTAAAGTGATCATATCTCTTTAAATGAGTCGGATTAAACTACTTGATACATCTACAATGTGGTTTTGTAGATTTTGATGCTTCAAATTTTCAGTTGTGTAGACATTCAATGGATGGGCATTGAAAGTCTACGAAGATGACTTTTGTGTTCCAAAAATGAATGAAATTCTTATCATGAACATTAAGAAGTGATAGATTTGAGATCCTTTACAACAGTGTTTCCCAACCACTGTGCCGCCGTGACAGGTTGTCGGGTGTGCTGTGGAAAATGATCAAAAACTTTTTATCTCTAT